>NW_021939632.1:9475086-9484661 GCF_001715985.3 Manacus vitellinus | reverse complement strand
CGTGCCCGCGAGAAGCTGGCCCGTGTGGAGGCCGAGCGGGCAGCGCTGGAGGTGAAGCTGAAGCATGCCCGAAACCAGGTAGAGGTGGAGATGAAGAAGCGGCACCGGGCAGAGGCTGAGCTGGAGAAGCAGGTCAGGGGGCTGGCCACAGGGGTACCCCGCAGGGCTGGCTGCGGGGACCCCAGCCCTCTCACCACCACCCTGTTTCACTTACAGGAGCGCAAACTTCAGCTGGTCTTTGAGTCTCTGATGCGGGAGCCATGGGGCAATGAAATGCTGAGCAGGAACCAGTGCTCTGTTCTCAGCGCCCTGGCCGGCCGGCGCCTCGGGGCGACCCTGGCACCGGGCAGGAGGTGAGCGGGGCTGGCAGACCTCAGCCCCTCGGGCAGCCCTGGGCTTGGCTGTGCCCCTCTCCCCCTCACTGCTGCTCACCTTGAGGGGCTCGTTGGGCATGGGCTCTGCAGAGGCATCAGCCATGAGCTCCCAGGAGCAGCTGTATAAGTAGGTGCTGGCTGAGGGGGGAATTGCTCCAGCTGAGCTCACTCTGCAGGTCATCTGCAGTGGACGAGTCGTGCCAGTCCCTCTTGTCCCACTCAGATATCAGCTATGACCGCACCGAGGACGATGTGGTAAGGAGTGTCCTGCTGTGACTCTTGGGGTTCACCCCAGCAGTGAGGGGGTGTTTTTGCCCCATTTCTGCAATGGAGCAGCCCCTTTGCATGTCTGTGGTTAGGGGTGGGCTGCTGTCAGAGCCAGAGATGAATGTTGGGGTTGTCCCTGGCCCTGCCAGCCCCTAGACTCCTTGCTGCCTTTCAGGATGTTGATATGACGGTGGTGCGGACCCTGAAGCGCAAAGCCCCGGAGAGGCAGGTATGAAGGAAATTCTGGGAGCCCTGGGGGCTGATGTTGAGGTGGGGTCTGTGCCCCTCTGTGGGTAAGGATCACCCAGCTCTGATCCCAAGGTAATGTGCCCTTGGGTCCCTCTTCCCACTCAGATCCTCATGTACAGCCCAGATTGGGGTGCTGGCCCTGGGCCATGAGAGGTGAGGGCACCCAGATACTTATCCATCCCAGCACAAGAGGCTGCAAGGAGCCTGGCAGGGGGTTTAATTTATTGATGCTGGGCTGGGAGCATCGTCTCTCGGCAAACCTCCCGCAATCAATAGAAACTCCATTATGCTCCACTGTGGCCCAGCTGGGCTCCTCAATAATTCATCCCCATATGTGGGCATCCCGCACCCTGCTCTGCTTGCACCTCTGCATTGCAGGCCTGGCCTGGCCTCCCCCAGCCCCAGGGCTGGCTCCAACCCAGAGGGGGGCCTGAGTCCCCAAGGTGCCTGGTGTGGGGCAGGCAATGCTGGGGGGGTGACATGAGACTGGGACTTTTTTTTGGGCTGGGGGCCACTTGACTTGAGTGATCTGGGGTGTGGGGCAAAGTCAGGGAGGGGTCTCTGCCTGCTCTTCACACTGTTTTCTCTGTTTCTAGCATGTGTCCCTGGCCCCTCAGATTGGCCCTGTTGTGATGGCAAAGAGGCACCGTTCTTCTGTGGTACCCCATAATGCTGTGAGTAGGGACCTCAGCGTGCCCTGAGCAGGGATGGGGTGCATGGGCTGTCCCAGTGCCAGAAGGCAATGCTGCAGCCTTCAGTCCTATGGGTTCTGTGGGGTCTGCTGTATCACCCTGGTCCCAGTGGGGACAGCAACCCTGGCTCTGGAGGACCACAGGGATGTGGATTGGGTGGAGTAGAGATCATGAGGGAGATGTTGGAGAACTGTGGGGCTGCGGACAGGCACCTTCTCATTGCCTCCTATCTTGACAGGCAAGTGTCCCCTCTATGCCCCCTCCTGCTGAGGTCCCAGGCCCTGCTGGAAGCCTCCTGCCCACTGCTTTGGTCCCACGCCGCCGATCTTGCCAGGGACATCGTGTCTCCATGCGTGCAGGTCATGGGAAGGGCTGAGGAGAGGGTTGGTGGGTGATGGGGGACTAGTCTCAGGATGCTGCTGTCACATGGGAGGGAGGGGATCTGCTGGGGGATGCTTATCCCCACCATGGAGGTACTGGGGTCCTCTGGACATGCCAAATGCCACTGTCCCATGCAGAGGTTCCCTGAGAGCTGAAAAGCCTCCCCACATGCCAGCTGGTAGATGGGATGGTTTGCCTTTCAGGTCTCCCTCCACTACCTCCTCCCTCTGAAGAGCTGACCACGGCGTGCAGCACCAGTGAAGCTCATGGCTGCCGTGCCCCGGGGCAGGAGAGCCACACTGAGGGTAGCTCAGAGGGGCAGCCAGCACCAGCCCCCTTCCCCTCACCTCCACAGAGCCTCCCAACAGTCCAGCACCAGTTCACATCCAAAACGGTTTGAGTCCCAGCCTCTCTCATCCTGGGTGGTAGGCAAGGGGAGAGGGTCATGGTGTGTGGGGGGCAAGGCTCTCCTCTATCCCCCACCCCCTTAGCTCTGCCTGCAGGGGGAATGGATGGAGGTAGTGGGGGCTGGCTGAGAGAAGATAAAGCAGTGGTACTGGGTATCTGCAAGAAGGGGGGCCCCTTACCCTGCTGTCCTCTCCAGGTGATCCGCCCTGAGCCATGTGGTGTCTGTGGCTCCCGCATCCGCTTTGGGAAGACTGCCATCAAGTGCTGTCAGTGCCAGCTGCTGCTGCACACCAAGTGTCGGGAGCAGTGCCCCAGCCCTTGTGCACCCCGGCCTCGCCACCACACCTGGCCCCGTGAGGTGAGGGGGCACAGCAGTGCGTGGGGGCTGCTCCATGTCCCCATGGGGCTTTGGGGCTATCAGCCCCAGGATGCTGGGCCTCTGCCCACCCTGACTGCAGGGCTGGGTGGTGGGCACAGAGTAGGTCAATGTTGTCCTCCCCAGGGTGTGCTGGCTGACTTTGCCCCCTCCACGAGGCCCCTGGTGCCCTTGCTGGTGGTTCAGTGTGTGACCGAGGTGGAGACTCGAGGCTTGACAGAGGTAGGGGCTAGGATGGTGGAGGTGGTTGATGCTGTGGTTCCTATGGGGCTGAGCCTCTCTCCCTGTGCCCCAGACAGGGCTGTACCGGGTGCCGGGTGCGGAGCAGCTGGTGCGGGAGTGGAAGAGGAGGCTGCTGCGGGCTGGGGGTGCGCTGCCCACCCTCAGCAGCGTGACTGACATCCACGTGGTGTGTGGTGTGCTCAAGGACTTTCTGCGGGGCCTCAAGGAACCACTGGTTACCTTCAGCCTCCACCCTGCCTTCCTGAGTGCTGCTGGTGAGCAGGGGTCTCAAGGTGGGACATGAGAGAAGAAGAGGCTGCTTCTAACAGTGATCCCTGGTGCCACCACAGACATCCTCGATGATGCTGCCTGTGACACAGCCCTGCGGCACGTGGTGAGCAAGCTGCCCCCAGCCAACAGGGACACCCTGGCCTTTCTCATGCTGCACCTGCTCAAGTGAGTGGATCATCCTGGTGTGGGTTCTGGCTCTCTGCCCCTCACCCAAGCTTTGTGCCCTAGAGCAGGGAAGCTGCGGATGGGGGGCCCCTTGGCTGGGCAGCATGCTCACACCCTCTGTCCCCACTTGCAGGGTATCACGCAGCCCCGACTGCAAGATGGACGTGCTCAACCTGTCCCGTGTGTTTGGCCCTACACTGGTAGGACACAGCTCAGCCAACCCCACACCACTCGCCATCATGGAGGACACACCGCGGCAGTGCAAGGTGAGGGGGTCCTTGAGGTGTGGGGTGTACCCTGGGCACTGCCAGCATCCCTGTCCTACATCCCTCTCTGCCCAGGTGGTGGCTCGTCTCCTCTCGCTGCCACCTGACTTCTGGAGAGGCTTTGTGGGGACAGAGCAGGAGAACCTTGTGCCGATGCCAGCCCCAGGGGGTGAACGTGGTGAGGCACAGGAGCCCCAGCCCCTCCTGCCCTGGCCTTGTGGCTTCTTTGAAGGGTCCTGGTTGTCCATGGCTGGGGTTTGATAGCTGTCCCCACTCTATCCTGCAGAGCTGTTCTTCCACCCCATTGTCTCTCCGGAACCCAAGCCAGGCCAGCTGAGCCCAGCTGGTACCTGCTGCCTCCCCAGCACCTTGCGGAGCTGCGTGGGCACGGCCACCCGGCCCCCGTGAGTGCTGCCGGGGGTGGGTGGGAGCCCAGGGGAGCTCACTTTGCACCCCTGACTCATCTCTCCCCACGCAGGCAGGGGCCGGCCCCGAGGAAGGTAGGCCGGTTCTTCCCTTCTCCGGTGTAGCCTGCACCAGTGGCTCCCTGGGGACATGGAGCTGGCACTGGAGGAGGAGCAAAGCCTGCAGCAGCAGGCTGCCTGTGGGGTGGCAGTGCTGAGCTCGAAGCTCTGCTCTGCTTCCCTGGGGTGCTTCCCTCGGGGCTGGGGAGCAGAGCTGGCTCTGCCCAGCCATGGTGGCAGGGATGTTACCCCAGTGCTGTACTTTGTCAGGTTTCTATTAAATGTTTGCAGCAAAACACACCTGGCTGTGGCTGCTGTCTGTCCCTCCCTGCTGCTGCCAGGTGCCAGGGGTTAGGGAGCACGGGCATGATGGAGCCTGGCTGGGCAGTCGACAAGAGCTGTACAGTCAGCACAGGTGTAAGCAATGCCTATTTTGGGAGGGCAGACAAGGCCTCCTTCCACCTCAGCTGAATCCCTCCTCTCCTGCCCTGGAGCCCAGGATGTGGGAGGCCCCTCTTTGAGCTCAGATGTTGGCCTCAAGTAATTGGAGCTGTCCTGCTCCGGGCAGAACAACCTTAAAGTGTTTCCAGACTTCCTAGCGCCTCAGTGGAGGCCCCTTTAACCCCTTCCTCTCCTCCAGCCCTGGCGCTAGAACTGCAAAGCCCAAGCAGCACTGGAATGTACAGCTCTTTCCCTCCAAGACAGGAAAGCAGAATGATGCTGTAATGGAGCAAGATTCTAGGAAGGGCTCATCTCCCAGACAGCTCTGTGCAAGGGGGAACTTAGAGATAAGGGTCATTACACAACAGGGCTGAGAACTGCCCCATGGTCACATCCAGCAGCTGATAAACCTTTGTCCCTACTAAAAGCCGGACCAGATGTGGCACATGGGAGAAAATTCAAGTACAATCCTGAAAGCAAGAACTTTGGCTCAGTTTTCCCCAGCGCTGGAGTGTACACCAGAGGGCAAGAAAATTAACACATCCAAGGCAGAGGCAAAACTGAAGGAGTTTAATGTGCTTAAAGCCAGGGAACAGCTAATCCCCGCCCAGGACCACAGGAGAACTGGCACAGGAAGGCACAGGGCTGGGAGCAAGGATTTACTGCAAATCCATTGAGCTGGGGTGGTACTGGATGAATGGAGAATATCTAATGTGCCGTCTCACTGAAGGTGAGAGGCATGATGGGGCCCTCGGTGGAGTGCAGGGCTTTAGCACAGAGCTCAAAAATGGGGGTAAATGGATAAAAGGCAGTGTTAGTTACAATAGAGAGCCTGTGCTTCAATAAAATCAGGTTTTTGAGACAAAGTGAGGTGCTACATCTCTGGCACCTGCGCACATGTAAGTTGATTGCTCTGGTGCCCTGTGAATGTGGCTAGGGCAAGAGGGAGACATGCAGTGAGCCCCCCAACCTACAGCCATGCTGGTGTGAAGGAGGCTCTTGGCCCACCAGGGTGGCAGAGGCTTGCTGCCATCACTCTGAGCCCTGCCTAGGCAGCAGGCACAGGTCTCAGCCTGACAGAAGCAGGCCTGGCAAGGCTGGCAGCTCTTCTGGCTTGCACTGAGCCCATGGCGGAAGAGGCTGTGCTAGGGGAAGGGGTGCTCTTGCAGTTCCCTCCAGGGCCAGCAGCCTACCAGTCTAACCCAGCCCTTGTGTGCCAGTACCCTTAGGACAGCTTGGCACTGTTTTCCCAGTAGTAGGCAGAAGCCCAGCTCAGGCAGTTGCAATCACACTGATGAAATCAGGAGGCTCCCAACTGGCTCCTGTGGGGTGAGCTGCCTACACAGGACAGGCCCATTCAAAGCTCCTTGGTCTCTAAGATGGGCCAAGACCTTCCAGGGAGATGCAGACAGCAAATGATGCAGGGAGAGCCTGGTGAGGAGTGGCAATGTGGTGCTGTTAGTGCCCTTTGGTGGAGAAACACCCAAAATTGGATCCACAACACTGCAGGCAGCAAGTGCTCCCTACACAGGTAGGCAGGCTGGTGCCAGGGTCACATGCTGTCCCTGAAGCCTTCACCCTGGCCCAGGGCTGGTCCCTGGGCTGCAAGAGAAGCAGCACGCAAGGCTGATGCTCACCAGCTTTAATGTCTGTCTGGAGCAGTAGTCAGGCACTTGCAGGGCTCCTGGCCTGTACCTACTCCTTTGGGGGTAGTGGGAACCTCCCAAGAGGGCACAGGCTCTTGTGGGGCACAGCAGGGAGTGAGTGGCTGGTGCTGGCCCCTGACTCACAGGATAATCTGATTTTTGTAGCTGCGGCTCAGCTCCTTGTGAGGAAGGACAATGGAGTTGAGAATAACGACCTCAGCAGGGATGGTGACACTGCAGCCTGCAGGGAGAATGCAAGGGCGTTAGCAGGCAGGGAGAGACTGCCTCGCTGAGCAGGGCCATTTGGTGCAGCAGGGACGTACCCAGGATCGTGATGGATGGTGTGAGGCGTCCATCCCGGAAAAGGGTCTCGCTGTCAATCTTGGCATAGGGATCATTGGGGTTGGGGTCACTGGGCGTTCCTTCAACCCGGGCCCAGCGCCCAATGGTGCTGTCCCAGCCCACAATGGTATTGAGGACACAGGTGTGGTCCTGGGGTGAAGGAAAGGGGAATGCAGGGTGCTGCTGCCTCCCTGCAAGGAGTGGGGGTTGATACCCACTCCCTCAGGCAAATCCTACTTACGTGGAGTGAGGCGCCGTGCAGTACAATGGACTCTCGCACACGCACACCAGCTCCCACTGTCACCCCCTCCCCAATGGAGACATTGGGGCCCAACTGTGAGGACAGAGGGAGGTGATGAGGGAAAGGAGGACAATAATGCCCTTGGCACCCCTGAGTGTCTCCCTGCTCCAGGGCTCCCCCAGCCTGCACTCACCACTGCAGTGTTGTCAATGGAAGCTGTCGGGTGGATGTACACGTTCCCTGCAACACAAGGCAGTGGTGTCAGCGAAGGCAGCTCACAGGAGCACCTGTCTCTTGGATCAAGGGAGATCCTGCTCATGGGTCCCACTGCCTTCCAAGGCAGCCCCAAAGGCATTAGCAAGTCAGAAAGGTACCTCGGATGACAGGGCCTCCAGGTTTGTTCTGGGCTAGTCTCTCTGGGTGGCTTTTGCTGTACTGGTTCAGGTAAAGGCGGCTGGCATAGATAGCAGAGCTGGAGAAGGAAAAGCAAAATATTGTTATTGTCTTTCTGGCACTACCAGGGCAGAGGAGGAAGATCCAAAATCAGCACCGCCCACCTACGCTCAGGGTCCTGCCTGAGCACCCTCCTCTCCCATCCCTCATATGGATCACTTGATGCTCCTGCTGCACCAGCTCTGCCTTCAGCCCTTACCCAGCTGATTTGATCTGGCTCCAGAAGCCATCAGTTTTGTAGACATAGAGTTTGCCACTCCCAGCCAGTGCTGTAAAAACGTCCTGCTCTAGCCGGATCACTTCTGCACGCTGCCAGCCATTGGAGCTTTCCTCTCTGCAAGAAAGAGTCCTGTTAGACACTCCATTCCTCGGCCAAGGACCCTGGCAGAGCTACCCTCCCCAAATTCAGGGGCTCTGATAAACCCAGATTCCTACCTAGCCATGCACTTCTCCCCAAAGCTGGGGACAGCACCAGCCATGGGGCTAGGCCAGGACAGTTCCACTGAGCACCAGAGCAGCAGAGGGATGGGGCTCTGCCAGCCAAAATAAGCTCTGAGCCAGAAGCTGATGGTGCAAGAGCCCCACCCAGTCCATGTGGGTGAATGATCCTGCCCCAAATCCAGAGCTTGGCACAGCTGGAGTTTAGCTTTGGTGGTGGCAAAGATGATAGGTGACAGGCTGGCTGGCGCAAAAAGCTGGAGAGGGGAGCAGAGCATTCCCAGGTGAAAGACTTGCTCAGTCCCTCATCCAGAGCTGAATGAAAATGGGGTGGGAGAAGAGGAAGGGAGAGGGGGAGTCAAGCTGGCCAGGAGGGGAGCAGAGGAAAGAGCAGGCTGGAGGAAGGAGGGAAGCATGCATTATCACCAGGAATGATCCAGCCTAGAGAGCAGCCGTGCAGACACAGAGGGAGACTTACCCAAGGTAAGGACAGCTGGTGCAGGACCAGGAAACAAGTGAGTGATGGCAGAGGAGGAGAAAAGATAGAGAAAGAATGGAGGATGAGTGTGCCGCTGCAGCCCTGGGAAGCAGTGGGGTGGGAGGGACAGAGAGCAGAGTGAGGCACTCACAGTGCTAGCTCCTGCTGGTTCCTCTGGAAGACCTCGCCAATATGCTGGAAGATGGCAGGTGTGAAGAGGTAGATGCCGCAGTTGATGATCTCACTGACAAACGTGCTGGGCTTCTCCACATAGTGTTGGACCTGGAGGCGAGAGAAGAGATGTGAATCCTGGGGCGCAGCCCCCACGCCCAGCGTCACACCCTCTATGTCGCACTGGGAACGCGCGCCCACACAGGCAGCGCAGCACCCGCTGCCCACGCTGTGCTCAGCTCCCTAAGGCCCTCCAGTACCTCCTGCGTGTCCGCATTCGCCACGATACAGCCGTAATTCAGTGCCTGTGTCCTGTTGGCCTATGGAGCAAGGACATGTAAGGAATGGTGGAGCACTGGGCAAGCCGATGCAGAGTAGACGAAACCCAGAGCTCACAGCCCAGGACCCACCCACCACCAGAGCCACTGGCTTCTAAGCCCATGGCAGAGCACTGCAGCTCTTCTGCTCCCCAACACTGCCACTCACTGTGGTACCCAGAATGACAAAGCTGTGCATGTCCCCGTGCTGCTGCCAGAACTCCAGCATCTCCTGTAAGGGGAACTCTGAGCACACGTCTGCATTGAGGACAAAGAAGGCCTCAGCACCACCTGACAGGATCTGGTCTCGGAAGTGATAGATGCCACCACCCGTGCCCAGTGCTGCATACTCCTGAAGATACCTGTGAGCAGAGTAGGGAAAAGCAAGGGCTTAGGAAAACAGATGCTTGGTGGCACCAACTGGCACCAAGGCTGGGAAGGGTTGGGAGGATCTGGAGAGACATAATCCTGCAATGGGGCTCACATGGACACTGCACAGAAGGAGGCTGTGGAAGCTTAGAGCTGGGCTAGAGAGGCATCTCTGGAGCACAAACCAGCCAGGGCAGGGCCCAAGGCAAAGGAAAGATGATAGAACACAGGAGGCCAGCTGTGCCTACCCACGGTGGGACAGAGCCCACCTGCCTAATGCCTGAGTGCTAGCTGGGGGCTGCCAACCTGGGGAAGGCAGGTGAGGGGCCGAGCCAGGCTGTCCCACTGCATGTGCCCCAGGGATGTGAGAGCTTCTGCCCACCTGATGGGGATCTTGAACTCTTGCTGTGCTGACACCAGAAAGCGGCTGAGGGCCTCGTGGGGCTGGTAGAAGCCCATCAGCAGGATCTCCTTCATGCCGGGCACCTGGAGAGGGACGAAGGGAGCGAGCAGAGTGGAAAGGG
>NW_021939632.1:9442643-9473741 GCF_001715985.3 Manacus vitellinus | reverse complement strand
CGGTGTGTAGGGAGCGGCGCTGGCCGTGTGGGAGTGTGCGGGGCCATGGGGGTGTGCGGAGAGCAGGGGGTGCGCGGGGCTGTGGGAGAGCAGCTCCGTGTGTGGGTCTGCACAGGGCAGCACGAGGGTGCAAGGGAGCTGCTGTGGCCGTGCGTGTGCCCCAGAGCGTCGGTGTGCGGTGAGGGGACACCATGGGCTCTGACATGCCCTTGGACACACGGGTGTGCAACGCGCACAGTCGTGTGAGCTCGCGTGCGTGTGGGGGCAGCGTGTGACAGCCCGCAGGCACCAGGCTGTTACCGTGTGCCCGTGCCCACAGTGGCAGACACAGCACCGAGGGGCCGGTGGGTGCAGCGAGGGGCAGCTGGGGGGGCCGGCGGGCTGTAACCAGAGCAGCCCCTGCCTGCACGGCCCGGCCTCATATGGGCAGTGGGTATTTATAGCCGGGCATGAGATCCCTCACGAGCACGCGCCGTGTCCCCAGCAGGAGCCCGTCCCTGCTGTCTCACTGTCCCAGACATGTCAGGCCCTCTGACACCCCATATTTTCGCTCCATGACGTGAGGGCTATGTGAATCAGCTCCCCTGCGCTCATCCCAGTACTTTGCAGCTTCTCTACCTTCTTCACCAGGTTTCCAATACCATTACTAGCCCGGCCCCACCTGGAACCCTTCCTGGCCTCGGAACCTTAACCTCCCGAGATACCAGGGGGCGCAGTGCGCTTCCCACTCCCACAGTCCCCCCCAACAAGGTGCTGAGACTGGAGGAGCTGCTCAGGGTCTTTATTGCTGCTCTGACACATTGCTTGCTCCAAACCACGGGGACATTGGCAACTCCAGAGCCCAGCAGAGAGGAGGGGACAGGGATGGGGATGGGAACGGGCAGACGTCTTCTCCCCAAAGTCAATAAATAAAGCCCTATCACTACAGCAGCATCTGGAAGGGGAGTGCCCAACCACTGCCCCCGTCCACCTGCTCAGAGCACCCAGGCCATGCTGGAGCATCTTGCCACCAGCTGGGGAGGGGTGAGGAGGGGACACAGGGCTCGGCAAGGCACTCAGGATCAGATGGGAGGGGTGAAGAGTCTGGGGATAGGTGGGCAGGCTGGCAGTGGGGCACAGGGCAAGGTCTGGAGCTGGGCAGGCAGAGCACGAGCAGCATGGGCCTGAGCAGACGCAGGAGGTGTGCGTGGCACCTGGGTGCCCCCCTGCGAAGAGGGGGTGCCTGCCAGTCCCCCACCCTGGCATGGGGCACAGCTGACAGCCCCGGGGAAGGCACCGGCATCGGTCCTGGGGCCACAAACCTACTTGCCAGGACCAGGGCTGGGAAAAGTAGAAGGTGGGGGGCTGGCAGCCCCCACTCCCAGCTGTAAGGACTGGAGCTGTGCAGGCTGGCAGGGAGACGTGAGCAGGCCCCTCTCTGCAGGAACCACAGGAGTAATCTCAGTCCTTGGGTGCTGGTGTGCAAACCAGGGGGAGCACAGGGACCCGCACACCGTGGCCAGGGGCAGCTGCAGGCTGCGGTGTAAGGCACACGGCTGATGGGACCCGCATGACCAGGGCTGGCTGACATGCTGGCAGCTCTCCCCCTCCCACCTGGGGCTTCCCTTGCCCCACTGTCTGCATCCCATTCTTCTCCCGACCCTCTGCCACATTCTCTGTTCCTTGCAGCAAGGCTTCCAACCACCTCTCTACTGCCGGACCCTACTGCTGGTCTGGCTGGGGCAGCACCTCCTCTCCATCGGCACTGCCAAAATGATGCTGGTCACCACTGTCCCTGGCAGCAGCACATGAGGTCCATGGACTCATCCCAGCGCGTCCCGGCTCCTCCTCAGCCGCCCTGTACTGCGGCCCATGGAATGTTCCTCTGGCTCCTCGGCCCCTCATGGCCGTGGCCGAGGCACCAGCTACTGTGGCCCTGGTGGCTGTCCGCCCTGGTAGGAGCGGAGTAAGACCTTGTGCTTGGTGACAGCCTCACCACGGCGCCGCTGGTGATCCACCAGAAATTCCTTGAGGCGGTTGGTGGTGAAGGTCAGGGTCTGGCGACGCAGCTTCATCAGGTAGGCATCCTGAAGCCAGGCATTGGCAAAGCAGTCCTTCACCGTGGGGCGGCTCCTGGGGCAGAGCCAGCTCTGCGTCAGGAACTTCAAGGTGCCCACTCATGCTCCACCCCCCAAACCCAGCCACTGCCCCTGCCCTGCAAGACTCAGGGATCCCAGCAGGGACAGACATCCACTGCCAAGAGCAGGAATGGACTCCAGAGCCCCGGGCTTAGGAGATCCCAGATCTCTCCAGAAGCAGGGCTGGACCCCAGGGTCCCACTGATGATGTCTGGAGGGATCCCATGTGACAGGGAGCTAGCTTGGTCAGAGGCACAGTGTGGGGCCACATACCCTCCCCGGCTGGGCCAGGCACTCACCAGGGGTGGACAGTGAGGACCTTGCGGATAAAGAGGGCAGCAGTCTGTGAGACATTTGGGTACAGCCTGAAGGCATCAAAGCGCCCTGCCAGTATGCGGTTCTCCGTCTCGATGGGGTCCAGTTCGAAGAATGGTGACCGCCCACTGAGCCTGTGATGGTGGAGGGGGTGGCATGGGCTGGGGAACAGTAGTGAGAGGTCCCCTTGCACATAACCCTCCCTTCCCCTTCCCTGGTTTGGGACAGCCACAGCTGCCCAGAGTGTCTCCATCCCCATGTCTAGCTGAGAAGGGTCTGTTGGGCTACAGCATCCCTCAGCCCACAATCAGCTTGGTGTCCCCCATGACACCAAGCCCTGAATGAGGCTGACTTACACTTCAAGGTGCTCATCTCCCGGCCCCTTCTCTTACATGATGTAAGTGAGGACTCCAACACCCCAGACGTCTGCTGCGGAGCCCACCGGGTCCCCCTTCACCACCTCTGGCGCTGTAGGCAGGGAAGCAGGTCTGTCATACACACTGAGACACCAGCCCCAGCATCCATACCACTCCCAGCACCTCCAGAACCTGCAGTAGCCCCAGCACCCACAGCATCCCCAGTATCCTCAGCACCTACAGAAGTTGCCATATCCCCAGCATCCACAGCACCCACATGCAGTATGCCCAACACCCACAGCAGCCAAGCAGCCACAGCAGCCACAGCACCCCACTACTGCACCCTCCAGCACCCCTCCCTGACACTCACCCTACTCTGACATCCCAATACTCTAACAGAGCCCAGCACCTCCAAAGGGACCCCAACTGCCCCACAGCTCCCAAATTCTTCCACTGACCCTAGCAGCTCTCACAGAGCCCCCAGCTCCCCCAAGAACACAGTTCCTCCCAATTCCCAAGCTTCCCAGTCCATGGGCATACATGCACACTTTTGGGAACAAGCATGCTCCAGTTCCTTCCCTCTCCTCATCCCCACCCCCCTGCCACCACACCCCTGGTGCCCCACTCACACATGTACTCCAGGGTGCCAGCACGTCGCCCCAGCTGCCGCAGCACAAGGGGATTGTAGGTCTGGGCACTGCCGAAATCAATGATCTTGAGGGCATTCGTGCCCGAGACGATGATGTTGTCTGGCTTGATGTCGAGGTGCACGATGCGGCGGCCATGCAGGTACTCGAGGCCCTGTAGGAGCTGTAGTATGTAGCTCACCACGTCATCCTCTGAGTAGCGAAACCTGGGGGCAAGTGGCATCAGTGGGCAGTCCTGTACTAGCAACTGCCCCCAGCAGGCCCGCGCCCACCTGTACCTGTCCACGATGCTGTAGAGGATCTCCTTGCCGGCACAGTTCTCACAGATGAGCACCAGGTAGCGAGGGGTGATGTATGCCTCGTGCAGGGCCATGATGCGCTCATGGTGCAGTGCCTTGAGGACTTCGTACTCCTGCAGCACACTCTGTTTCCGCTCTGCCTCATAGGGCACGATCTTGGCCATGAAGTGCTTCCCTGTGGCATTCTCCTTGCACAGCCGAATCACCCCGAAACGGCCCCTGCGGCATAAGGTAGCACTCAGCATCTCTGGTGTGGAGTGCTGGGGGCAGAACACCCCTGACAGAGCATCCCATTCCATGGCTACTCACCTTGCCTTCTCATCCAAGAAGGTGTATGGCTTCTGGGGGACACCCTGCCGCAGCGCTGTGCCATCTTTTGCCCCTGGGACCCCACTCTCAGCTGGGGGCTCCTTGGAGGATGGGGTGGTGGTGGTGGTGGGCTCTGGCATAGGGGGTGATGAGGGGGGCATGGAGACAAAGGAGGTGACCATGTAGGGAGGCATCTTCCGTGCAGGTGCAGTGTTGGGCGTGGGAGATGGTGTAGGGGCTGGACTGTGGGTGGTTGACACTGGGGAAGCAGGGGGGGACTTGGAAGGTGACAGAGCCTGGGACAGGGGGGAAGTGTCCGTGGGGGGTTCAGGGGACCCCTGGATGGGGGTGTCTGTGTGGGGAGAGGCAACAGTCTGAGGAGGGGTGAACATCAGTTCAGGGGGAACACAGACAGTGATGTTAGGTGGAAGCTCAGGGTCTGCCGGATGACCCTCCTCATGGGGAGCAGAGGATGGGGAGACCTCTGGGGGGACACCCGCCTGTGCAGCCCCAGCTGCCTTCTGTACCACTCCCTTGTGCTTGCGTGGTGGTGTGGTGGGGGGAGTCCCTGCTGTCAGTGGCTCCTGCTGCTCCACAGGTGTCTGGATTGACTGGCTGGAAACCACCTTCTCAGGAACAGGGACGGGGACAGGGACAGCAACATCCTTGACTGGAGCAACTCGGGCATCTGAGGGAGCAAAGGGAGGTATGAGCCAGGTGGGGGTAAGCCAGGAGTGGGGTGTAAGAGGCGCCTAATTTTCTAAAGCACTGAGGGGGAAGATGTCCTGGGAGTCGAGGTACCCCCAAAGCATCCCAGAGGCCCCACAGCTGCCCTGTGCCCCATGAGACAGGGTTCACTCACCTGCCGCCTCGAGATGCACCTTTGCTGAGGGGGTGCTGTAGGGTCCCTGCCCGGCCTTGTTGACACAGGCCACCCGAAACCTGGCAGTGCTCCCAGGGGGCAGGTCTGTCACATTGAAGTAGCAGTCCACAATGCTGGTGCTGACAATCTTCCACGCATGCTCCCCTGCCAGAGCAGGAATAAGATGAGGCCAGAACAGACCAGAGACAGAGGCAGCCCACAGTCCCCCATCCTTGATGCCATCAAGCCACAGCGGACAGCCAAGACATTGGGCACTTTTGTCCTGTCTAGGTGTCCCCCTGTGAGCCCATCTTCCTGGCTGTGGCTCCTAGGAGATGAGAGGCGGTGAGTGCTGCGTACCATCCAGCCTGCGCTCCAGCGTGTAGGTGCAGGGGGCTTTGCTCTCCGCGGGCTTCCACAGTACCAGCACTGTGTTCTTGTACTTCTGGGGGATCTCTGGAGTGCCTGGCCGCCCAGGGAGCCCTGCAAGGGGACAGACAGGGTGGGCTGGGTGCCTGGCCAGGGCAGGGCAGAAGCTGCTGTGATGTGAGGACAAACAGCACATGGGTTCAGAGATGCCAGAAGTGCTCATGCAAAACCAGCCTGTCCCCTCTCAAAAAGCCCCAGTCTCGTGCAGATGTGGAGAACAGAACTTAAGCGACCTGCTTCGACCGGTCCCCAGCCCTGAGGTGTCTGCCTGGCTTGTGCTCTTTCCCCATGGGGCAGCACCTCTGTCTCCCGAGGTCCCCCCAGCCTCCTTACGTGCCACAGCCACTGTGCAGGAGCTGATGGCCGTGCCCAATATGTTGGCGGCTGCACACTCGTACAGCCCTGCGTCCTTCCTGGAGACCTTGGTGACGGTGAGCATCTGCCGTCCGTCCTTGCAGGAGACAACGTTCAGCGCACTGTCCGGCTGCAGGGACTTCTTGTCTGTGGGGAAGCAGACAAGAGAGATGATACAGTGCCCCCCTAGAGTCCACCCGCTGAGACAATGCAGGCAGCCCCCACCTTTCATCCACAGGATCCGGGGGGTTGGGCTGCCAGCAGGCAGGCAGCAGAGGGTCAGCGCCTCGCCCTCCAGCAGCACCTGGTCCTTCAGTTTGATGTGGAAAATGGGGGGGAAGTCTGGAAAACAGAGTGGTGGATTAGGCTGGGACAGGGATAGGCACCCACCATCCCATCCTGAGGCTCCACCTACCTGATTCACTGGGTACGTGTGGCCGGCCAGCGGCAAGTGCCTCCTCCTGCAGAAGGCTGGAGGGGATGCTGGGCTGTGAGGCCATCTTCTCCTTCTTGCCCCGGGAGAGCCCCCACCGCTCCCAGCGGGACCTCTTCTGGCTGTCACCCCCACCTGTGGGCACCCAGGGCAGCTGAGACAGGGGCCAAGCCATGGCAGACATGACTGCCATGCCCACAGTGACTGGGCCATGGGTCACCAGCAGGAACCTCCCATAGGATCCCCCCTCATCACTCACCTTTGGTGGAGGCAGAGGAGACCGTGCTGCCCTCGGAGCGCAGGGACTCAGAGGAGGGTGCGGGTGCTGGGGGAGGCCCTGGTCTCAAGCTCTCGCCCTCAGAGCTGGTTCGACGGAGCTCCTGGGGCCCCTCGCCCTCTGGCCGCTCATCTGACACGCTGCGCAGCCGCGCGGAGACCCGCTCCACTGTGGCACTGATCTTCCTCCGCACAGCCACCACTGGTGACTCACTCTCCCCACCACCCCCCAACTCTGACTTGAGGCTCTCTGAGTCCCTCCGCTCCTTGGAACTGGCCATGGCCATGCTCCAAGAGAAGCGGCGCCCACTGGATGGGGTCTCACTGCCTCCGTCCTCCCCCACGCTCTTCTTCCTCTCAGCAGGTGGGGTCCGCTTGAGGAGAATGGACATCCTCCGGAAGAAGCCCCTATCCTTCTCCACCTCATGCAGGTCCTGCACTGACTTGGACTTGGCTGCCAGCCCGATAGGCCGGTCCCTCCGCAGTTCCAGGGGCACACCAGCTGGTGTGGGACGGTAGATGCCCTCATCAGAGACTGGGGGGCTGGCCAGGTGCCGGTCCTCAGAGCGGGAACGGGTGAGGAGCTTTAGACCCCGGGTGAGGGATGATTCCCGGCCCCTCTTGAATTTGGCCTCGAAGACCTCCTCCGAGTCGATGTCCTGGATGATCAGGGAGCTGGAGGAGCTGGTGGGCTTCACCTCCCTCCTCAATATCGGTGCTGGTGTAGGCGGCTTTGCAGGGCTGGCTGGTGGGGTCTCCTTGATGGTTGATGGAGTCTCCTTGATGGTTGGTGGGGGTTCCTTGGTGGTTGGTGGGGGCTCCTCAGTGGCCGGTTCCCCAATTTGCGTGGCTCCCATGGCTTGCATCATCTTGGCGTAGGAAGACTTTATGTGGGTTTGGGGGCCAGGGGCAGGGGTCTGTGGTGGGATGGGTGCTCCCGTCCTGGCAGCCCCCTCCCCACTGGGTCCAACAGCCTTTGTGGATGACTTCTCCTGCTCCCTGTCCATGGGCTTCTTCCCCGTGGTGGTAGCAGCCATGCTGGCCCCAGGCTGGCTGTGTTCCTCAGGAATGTGTCTCCTTCCAGAGCCGGCCTTGGCAGGGCGAGCCTGGGGGACAGTGGTCTCTGCTGCGGGGGGTGTTGGCGGGCTTGGAGTGTCTGACGTCACTGTGGGCCGAGCATCAGAGAGGGCCGAGAGTGAGGGGGACTCCTTGAGCTGCTGGGCCTCTAGGCAGGCCACTGGGATCTCCAGGGGTGCACCAGAGCGTCGGTGCCGGACGACAGGCTCGGCATCCCCGTGGCTGAAAGAGCTGCTCTTCTGCAGCCGGAACTCAGAGGGGAGGAGGCGCGGTGAGGTGGCCTCACTGGAGGCTGCCCGCACCAGCCTTGGCACTGCTGGTGCCTCCAATCGGCCTGGCCGCGGGACTTTTTTGTCAGGACCAACCCCCAGGGTCTCCAGGAGGGGACCCCGCAGGCCACTGACCTTGCTGTCCCCAGAGCTGCCCCGCAGCAGCCGCTGGCGCATCAGCTCTAGGCGCTGGGCATGATCGTCCTCCCCCCAGGTCACCTTCCGGCGAGGCAGCTCCATGGAGGCTGCCTTGGCCAGGGCCCGGCGGGAATCCCGCACCACTCCAGCCCCTTCCTCGGTCCCAGGGGACTGTTGGAGCAGTAGGGCACTATCGGCAGATCCGCCTCTCTTCAGCTCTCCCCGACGGGCACTCCCTGGGGACTCCAGACTGGAACCCTTCCTCATGGCTTTGCGAGGGTACTCGGGCCTCTTCTGGGCTTCAGGGGCTTCTTCATCAGAGGAGCCAGGCGCCTCCACCTCTGCACTTGGTCGCCGTGGCCCAGCACCCCTCGGCCGCTTCCCCAGGAACACTCCGGGCTTCCCTGTGCCCTGGCTCTGCCACTCCATGGCGGAGACCTCCCCCTCCGGCTGCAGCCCCTCGGATGGCCCAATGGTCTCATCATCCGTGGGTATCTCATTGAGTGACATGCGGGAGCCAGAGAACTCCACCTGGTGTGGCATGGGAATGAAGGGCAGCTCATCCAGGTCATCTGAGTCTGAGGAGGATGACAGCGCTGGTGACTCCTTGAGGTGCCGGGGCACAGCGATGGAGAGGTGGTTGGACGTGTCCTCGAGCAGCTCTGGGATTGGCCGCAGCACCATGTTGCACTTGTAGCTGATCTGTGAGCGCTGCAGCCAGCAGAGAGGGCTGGATCAAGCCCAGGTGCATGGCATGGCATGGCATGATCCTGCCGGTGCACATCACCCCATCCTGCCCAGCACACAGCCCTGCCCGCTCCCTTGCTCCCCAGCCCCTGCCTTCACCTGCCATTTCCGACGGGAGAGGAAGAGCTTGAGGTGGTCGGTGCTGATGACCTTCCCCTTGGCCAGCGTCTGTGGGGTGAGAGGACAGCGGTGTCCCATGGAGCCTGCAGCAGGCTCAGGGAACCCCATGGCCACTTGGCGCTAGTCCCTGCCCAAACTCACCTTAAACCAGGGATGCTCCAGGGTCTGCTCTGCATTGGGTCTCCTGTGAACCAACACCACTGGGTGAGAACCATCCAGGCTTAGGGGCTTTGGCCAGAGGGGTAAGGGCAAGAGGGTCTGGTTGCCCGTACTGCACCCAGGCAGGGCTGTGCAGCCAGCTTGCCCTTGGGCATCCCGATGCACAGGGATCCCCACCTTCCCTCGAGCACAAGGCTCATGCTGGAGGGGCAGGGGATGGGGAAAGAGGACTCTGCAGCACTCACAGCCTGTCGTTGACCAGCACTTTGATGACGAAGCCCTTGGCTTCCCGGGTGAGCCCCTGGAACATCCTCTCCTCAAAGGCCACATTGTAGTTGCGGATGTTCATCAGCGTTGTCTTGTCGTTCTCTCCCACAAAAGGGGAGATCCCCGTCAGGCTGCCGAGGAGGAGATACTGTCATTGGGCCGTGGGGACATGGGAACAGCATGAGAAGTACAGGAGACTGAGGACAGGACCTCACACCCCAGCCCTGGTGCCAAGGGGAGAGCAGAGGCAGGAGCAGCTGGGGAGGAGGCTGAGTCTGCAAGGACTCATGTGCATGATCACATCCTCAGCTCTGGAACTGGTGAGGGTATGGGAAGGGTGTCCCTCCCATGAGGGCCCACCAGGGCACTTACCAGAGGTATGCAATGACCCCCACAGGCCTGTGGAAAGAACAGTTATTGCACATCATGAGCCCTCTGTGGTGCAGCCCCTGCTGACATAGCAGGGAGCCTACCAACCACCCCAGGGCCACCCTTACCAGATGTCAGTGACACTGGAGACAGGGGTCTGGTTGACGATCTCAGGGCCCACGAACTCGGGGGTGCCATACTTGCAGTACTGTGGCTCCTCAGGCGTCAGTTCCTGTGCATTGCCGAAGTCGCAGATCCGGACCTGCTCGCTGCTCAAATCTGCCATCAGGAGGTTTTCTGGCTACAGGACAGTGCAGAGCAGAGTGGAGCTTGGCAGGATGCAGGGGCTTTCCCTGGTGCTCTTGGCACTGGGGGCAATGCCTCCCAACTATATACAGGAATGTTCCCTGTCAGCAGGACCAAGCCCCTGACAGTGCACCAGGAGCCCTTCCCTCAGGGCACGGGGCAGGAGGGGTCTGTAAAGGCCTACACTCACTTTGATATCCAGGTGCAGGATGCTGTGCTGGTGCAGGTAGCAGATCCCTTCCAGGACCTGCCGCATGTAGGACCGAACCTGCAAGAGAAGGACTGGGGAGGATGAGCACTCTGAGCATGGGTCAGCCCCACACTAGCCCTGCACAGAGGAGGGTGTGGGCTGTAGCCCCCTTAGTAACCTGATACAATGAACATTGCATATCTCTAGGCTGGAACAGATCCCAGTGTCCCCAGAATCCCTCCCTTCTCCATCACTTTGCCCCCACAGCATTTACTCACCTCTGACTCACAGACCGAGGGCTTCCTCACCATCCTGTCCAGCAGCTCTTCCTCAGCACAACTGGGTCCCAGTCAAGGAGCACAGAAATTCCATGCTCAATTGTGCCCTGCATCCAGTTCCTCTGCACCCATTCTGCCCACCCATTCCCCCAAAAGCCACCTCTCATCCCCTGTGCAGCACACTCCTGGGGCAGTGCCTGGAGGATACAGCTCCATGACTATTATGACTGCATTCTTCTTCTCAAAGGCATCATGGAAGAAGACGATGCGCTCGTGGTCCAGCTGCGAGAGAATGTGCAGCTCCCGCCGCGCTGACTGCTTGGCCTTGGTCCTCCCAGGGATGAACTTGGCGGCAAAGTCCAGCCGGCTGCTCTTCTCTGTCACCCTCCGCAGATAGGAGAAAGCCCCCCTGCAATGCAGCAGTAGGGAGGATAAGAAGGTGGGCAAGGGAGGATAAGAAGGTGGGCAAGGGAGGATAAGAAGGTGGGCAAGGGAGGATAAGAAGGTGGGCAAGCAAGAGACACCCACTCTTCCCTGAGCAGCTGGTGCGGGCACTCACTCTGCAGGGAGCTGCCCACAGCTCTCCATGACTATCCATGGAGAGACCCCAAGCCTGGCTTTTTTCTGGCTACCTCAGCTCCCCACCCTAAGCTGGCACTGGAGTATCCATTGACACCTGAGAGCAGCCCCAGCACACCAGGATGTGGGGTACTATGGGGCTCAGTTCCCCATGTTGGAGCCCCAGGGTGCAGCCTAGCTTCAGCAACCCTGTCCCTGTGGTTTCTGGGGTGCCCCCTCATGCCAGCAGACACATACCTTCCAATCTCCTCGTGCACATCGTAGTAGTCAGTCAGGCGTTGTGCCTTGTGCAGTGCATCCTCCTCCATGGCAGCATCAGTACTGGGCTGGACTGGGGGAAGGAAAGGCGCTGGCATGGGGCAAGCCAGGCACCCAGGCTCTATCCCCAAGGGCTGGGGGGCCAGTCAGTCGTACCTGCCTGCACCACCAGCTCTGCCTTGCAGGAGACCTCCCCAGCCAGGTTCTTGGCCGTGCAGGTGTAGACACCACTGTCAGGTTCAGCAGCACCCAGCACCACCAGCGAGCACTCGTTGTCCTCATATACGAAGCTCAGGTGGCTGCTTTCCTCCAGCAGCTCCCCATCCTGAGGGTGGCAGGGGTGTTGGGGGCATCCTGTCCCATCCCTGACCAGCTCCCACCACCCTTTCCCCATAGTTAGGGATGGGGCACACCCTGCATCACCAGGGTTGAACACAACCCTGAAGTCCCAGTGCAGCATCCCAGGTGAGGCAGCATGCGGGTCCAGTGGGTCTGTGGGTCAGGAAGTGGTTGGGAGCTCCCGGCCCACCTTGTACCACATGATGTCCGGCAGCGGTTTTCCCTCCACCACCACAGCGAAGCGCGGTGTCTCCCCTTCTTGGACATCAATGTCCTCCATGATGGTCTCAAAGCGTGGTGCCTCTGCCAAGAGACAGGGCATGGAGCACCATGGGACAGTGTCACTCCCCTACCACTGGCAGGGGGTGTATGGCTGTGGGGCACTGCAAGGAAGTGTCAACTCATGGTGTAGGTGCATGGAGTAACATGGGGCTGTGCCACCCCAATGCACATGGGAGCAGGACATTATGGGGCAGGTCACCAAAGGCATGTGCCCGCAGCACCATGGGGCAGTTCCCCATTGCTGTGGGGCACTGTGAGGCAGTGCCATGGCCAGCACACAGGCATGGGGCACTGTGGTACTGCATCTTCCATTACATGTGGATGTGGGGTACTGTGGGGCAGAGCCACCAATCACAACTCTGTGGAACGTTCTGGAGGGGTCCTCTATGGCTTTTGGCACTGGGGGCAGTGCCTCCCAACTATATACAGGGATGGGACACCCTGCAGCAGTGCTATCCGTGGCATAAGGCTGAGGGACACCATGGGGCACTGCCTCTCCATGCACATGGTCATGGGGTACATGGGACACCTCTGCCCAGGTCAGATGGGTATGGGACATTAAGCAGCAGTATCAGTGCATGGTTCATGGTCTCTCAACCCCATGGGTCATCACCACACTATAGAGCAGCATCCCCATATGAGTGTGGAGCACTGAGGACCAGTGTCATGCTATGGGGCAGTGGTCTGATGGCATATGGGCATGTGGCACCATAGACTGGTGCCACCCTGCAGGGCAATGCCCCGCCTATGGTATATGGGCTTGGAGTACTGTAGGGTGATGCACTGTAGGGTGGAGGGACACAGCCCCTCAGTGTGGGGGCACCTACCTGCAAGGTGGAGGCGGAGGGTGCAGCGGGCAGTGCCGTGACGGTTGCTCACCTCGCAGGTCAGCAGCCCTGCAGCCCCTCGGCCCACATGCAGCAGCCGCAGGCAGTGCTGGTCGTCATCCGGCATTGTCACTTCGCATGTGCCTTCCAGCTCTCCCAGCACCTGCCCACCCCTGTGGGCACACCAGCTGCCACATCACAGCTCCACAGGCAGCACCAGACCCACTACCCCACTGATCCCACTCCAGAGCCCCATGACCACCTCCTGACCCACAGACAGCCCCAGTTCCCACCCTGCACCCCCACAAACTGCTCACACCCCACTGTTAGTTCTGCCTTCTGAATGGCTCTTCCCCTTAAAACCCCACAGACAGCATCTCATCCCCCCCTCCTCCCCAGCTCTGCACAGCCCTGAACAGCCACACACACACACACATACACTGTGGGCTGCATAGGAAGCTGGTAGGGAAGCCCCTCTTTATGCATCCCGTGGAGTGATGCTGGGCCATCTCCTACCTCTTCCAGGTGGCAGTGGCCTCCACATGGTTGATGGTGATGGTAACAGAGGCTGGCTGGCCCTCCACTACATACACAACATCGGGCTTGTCCAGGATGACCGGTGCCTCCTCCAGGTAGGGACCTGTCACATGCATTGTCACCACCCTGCCAGACCCCATGCCACCCAGCCCTGGGCAGCTTACCACCTGACAAGGGACAGAGACCTCCACCACAACTACCCAACCCCTCACCACTGCCCTTCTCACCCCGGTCCAGGAGCTGCACAGGCCCCACAGGCAGGGATGGCTTGCTGTTGGTCTTGGGGGTGGCGGTGATGACACGGAAGAGGTACTGGGCACCCTTGGTCAGCCCATGCACTGTGTAGGTGGTCTCCTGCACGCCGGTCACCAGCACCACCCACTGCATTGTGCCCAGCACTTGCATTTGCACTATGTAGGTCACTGAGTTGGGGTCTGCAGGGGAAGAGAGTCAGTGCAGAGGCCCCAGTATTGGGCTAGCCCATAGGCCCCATCATGGCATTACCCACCCCCTGCCCCCTCACCTATGGCAGTGTCCAGCCACTTGGGTTTGTTCCAGGTCAGAGTGATGACTCTACCAGTCACTGAGGCCACGGTGGGGGGCCCATCTGGGGGGGTTGGCACCACATCTGCATGGGGAAGTGGACAGGGATGTGAGTATGGCCACTGCCCCCACTCCTCAGGGCATCTACCTTACACCCTGGGAGATGCTGGCTGAGGGGATGGATGAGGCCAATAATTCTCCCTGGTTCCCTGGTTGGGGGTCAACCTGGCAGCCCTTGTGGACTTGGTGCTGCCAGCAAGCCTCATGTGGGACCTGAGGGTCCAGGGATGGGTCCTGACCCCACAAGATGAGAACTGTACTGCTGGCCCCACAGTCCCCTCCAACCTGAACCGCCCTGTGATCATAAGCCCCTAAGATCTCACGACAGCACCAGGGCACAGCCTGGCAGGGTGGCATAAAGTTGCTGCACATCCCCAGTGGTGCTCGCTCCTGCTTACCAGTGACATAGAGGTGTGCATAGCACGTGGCCTTCCCCACTTTGTTGGCGATGACGCTTTTATAGACACCAGCATGTGCATGGCTGACAGCTGTGAACACCAGGCGATGGATGTCCTTATCTGGTGGGGAACAGGAGGACACAGGTAAGACCTTACCAGCTAAGCGACACAGAGCTCCCCTCCCTGCCTCATGGGCCATAAATGTCTGGGGGTTAATGCCTTCTCCCAGGGTGTTCCCCCTTCTTCCACCCCAGGTGGAGGAACCCCAGTGGGCGAAGAGGGCAGTGGGGAGTCCTACACTGCATCATCTTGCGGTCATCGGTGCTGTCAATGCGGGAGCCATTGTGGTACCAGGTGATGGAGGGGTAGGGCATTCCGGCCACCTGGCACTCTAGCACAGCCTCCTTCGACTCCACCACATCCAGGTTGTGCAGTGGCTTCAGGAAATCAGGCATGGTGAAGCACTCTGTCTCTGTCTCCACCTGTTCTGGCTCCTCCGGGATGGATGGCATCTTCTCCAGTTTGGAGCTGCAAAAGCCCTCACATGCTCATGACAGAAGCATGCTGCCCACAGCCCAGCCCCGACCCCAGGCTTTGCATAAGCCTGTTTATCCCAGGTCCCAAAGGAGAGCAATCAGGGGGAAGCAGATTCTGGAGACCGCCCAACTCTTACATCTGGGAGGCAGCAGATGGCCGTGGCTCCTCCACATAGAGCTCGGCAGAGCACTCCACATGGCCATGGATGTTCCTGGCAGTCGCCCTGTACTGCCCCTCATCTTCGCTGCCCACATGCACAATGACCAGTGAGTGCAGCCCTCCATCCTGCTGTATCCGCATGTTCTCCCCCTCCTGCACTGGCAGGCCTGCACAGAGACACACACCAGAATCAGCATCAGCACCCTGTCCAGCCCCAGCCAGGTGCCAGCCTTTAGGAGCAGCCCCAAAAGAGATGTCTTCCTGCGAGGCCCTTGGCAAGCTCTCTGGGTTTGGGGGTTACCAAAGTGGGTCCAAGTGACCGTCGGGGGGGGAGTCCCACTGATCATGCAGTCAAAACGAGCCGTCCTCCCTTCCACCACGTCCACGTTCTCCAGCTTGCGGGTGAAGAGTGGCTGCACAGAGGGCTGCACTGTCAGCCGGGCACTGCAGGTCAGCTCATCTGCGAGGAGAGCGGGCAGAGGTGAGCCCCTGCAGCACGTGCCTGTGCAGGGTAGGAGGCAGACTGCGACCACATGGCTGCAATCCAGCAGCCAGCATGGCCCCCTCCGCTGAGCCCAGGTGTGCGGAGTGCCAGGCTCTGTCCCGGTGCAGGGCAGAGGTGTACAACTGTGTGCAAGGTCCCCATGCCCAGGGCTGGGGCTCTGCTGGTGGCAGCGGCCTCTTTCCTCCCTGCACAGCACTACAGGTGCCAGCAACAAGGTGAGGGCAGGAGATCACAGCTGGCCTCACCTCTGGGGGACAGGGAAGTGACGCTTAAGCAGGAAGTGCCACCACATGCAGTACCCAGGGGCAGCATGGGGACGGGTTCAGGCTGGATGCCCCAGGTGAGGGAGTTTGCAACAAGAACCACTTTGCAGTGATGGTATCGTCACCCACCCTGGGCAGAAATGGGCAACACCATGCTCAGGCCCAGCCTCACTTCCCTGAGCCCAAAACTGTTGCTGCTCTAAAAACCTCAGAAGTATACACAGCCTCCTTCATGGAGGGGTGCACAGGCCCAGCCAGAGAGTACAGGGAATGCTGCTGCCCCCTGCACTCCCCATAATCCAGCTGTCCAGGTAAGCTGGAGAGTGGGCTCTATGGGAGACAGAGGCTGTGGCAGCATGCACAGGTGCAAGGGGTGTTGGAGCCGTGGGACAGAGGACCATGTTGCTCTTCCTGAGCTGCCACTGGTGATGGCTTGGTGGGAGAGGGTGGGCAGCCTTGACTCCCTGCCCATTTCCCCACTATCTCCCAACCTAGCAGAGACAGGTCAATACTGGAGCTTGGCACTGAAGCCAGAGACTCTGGAGCCAAGGGACAGGGACAGCTGGACTCCAGGCCTGCATCCACCTAGTGCAGCCATGGTGCAAATGCATCTTCCCACATTTCAGGGAGCTGTGTGCATGCCAGCAGAGGAGCTGAGTGGGGTGGGACAGGGCTGCAGGGCTCAGAGTACTGGAGCCTGAGGACTGATGCACACCAGGTTTCCTTATTCCCTTGTCCCCCACCTCCAGCACTCACAGCTACATCCCAGGGAACCAGAGCCCTCAGCTGGGGGCAAGGGGGTCTATCCACCCCCTAGGGCCAAGCCCTAAATGAGACCCTCTCTGGGGAGCTGCATGCCCACCACTTACCTTTGGCAGTGCTGAGCTTGCAGGTGTAGATTCCACTGTCGTCCTCGTGCACGGAGGTGAGAAGCAGCTTGCACTTGCGCCCATCAAAATGCATCTTGCATTTGAGCAGGGCAGGCTGGAGCAGCCGGCCCCGGGACAGCCAGTCCACATCCATGTCTGGTGGGCCGGCCACCAAGCACTCAAAGACCGCCATCTCCCCCGCCCCGACCACCAAGTCCTGCAGGGGAACCACGATGGCCAGGGACTGGCACTCGGGGCGAGCTGCCCGGGGAGAGGGGAGAGAGAGAAAGAAAGAGAGAGAGATGCATCTCAGCAACTGAAAAGCAACCATGAGAAGTGGCAGGGATGGACTGGGGGTACATGCAGGGCAGGGGCTCATGCAGGGAGAGGGTCTGGTGCAGCGGGCAGAAAGTGCAGCAGGGAAGGGTGGGAGGGGAGGCGAGATGTGGAAAGCAGAGCTGAGCTGGGGAGGGTATTGGGGGTGAGGGGAGGTGTCCGTGCCAGGAACACACCACACAGCGCTTTACCAAACAGATTTTATTAGAGCTACAAAAGAAAAGGGTCACGGCCTCGCAGCCCGCCCCCCTGTCAAGCCCACTCCCTGGGGAGAAGAGACCCGGAGCGATGGGATGCTCCAGGCAGACCCAAGCCCTGGGGCTACACAAGACATCTCTTGGTGGCCAAGCTGGCACCTGTGTGGCAGCTGTGAAGCCAAAGGGGCTGATGCTTTCCCTCCCCCCCTGCAGCTCAGGCAGGGTGCTCCCTTGTGGGGTCCCTGGGGTCTCCTGTCTCCCACGCTCCAAGGTGACCGTCACAGAGCTGCCACTGCACTGTAGCCCCTTTCCTACAGCCTTGGCCAGCACGGCGGCGACCACGGGCTCAGCTCCCCACTCCCCTTCACTGGGCACCAAGAGAGAGGCAGCAGGACACGCAGACAGGGACAAACGGATGGAGCAAGAGACAAGACAGCATCATACGGGCACCCTGGCCCGGCTGAGGGGGTGCCTGCCGCTCCCCTGCTGCTCCCCCCGCCCCGCCTCAGTCACGCCTGCCCCGGCCATCCAGTGAGCCCCTGCCCACAGTCGAGGGCCCGCGTGTCCCCGCGGTGCGTCCAGGACGAGGCGGCGGATGGAGAAGGAGGTAATAACACAAGGTGAGGTCCACTGCCTAAGAGGTGTCCAACTAAGAGCCCCGCAGCTGCGGCTCTGAGAGATGCACCCCCTTATCGTACTCCCCCTGCGTACAGACAAAAACGGCAGTCAGCAAGCAGAAGGGTTAGTGCAGCAGCGACGGGACCGGCACGCACACACATGCCAGCGCCGGCACAAGAGGTGCAGGTGGGCAACAAGTCACAGAGCCATCTGCTGACCCCCTGAGAGGGGCCAGGGCTTGGGCCATCTCCCCTGAAGCCCAGCTCCTGCCAGCCATGGGACATGGAGACAGTTTCTGCTCCCACCCCCGTGCCACCACGCTTTGCTATAGGCTGGGAGCATAATCCTGGCAGAGTACAAGCAGTGCAGCCAAGGCCGGGGTGGAATGGGCACAGCCCAGGGGGGCTCAGGCAGCCATCAGCAGGGAGGGCTGGGGGTAGCAGGGCACACACAGCAAAGGGCAAGAGGAGGGAGGCAGCATCACTCATCCCCAGAGGCTCCTTCCCTGGTCTTGGGGACACCAGTCTGGCTATCAGTCCTGACCCCCATCTCCCTCTCAAAATTGCACACATACTTTGGGGTCCTAGGAGGGCCGGGGAGAGACAGCAAGAAAAGGGGGCTGGACAGCCAAGTCCCATGCATATGGGACATTGCCAGAAACAGGCAGGAAGGGACCCCTGCAAGCTGCCCTGTGCCTGGCACACAGCTTGCAGGCAGGCTGGGGCAGGGAGGGAGTGAGCTGCAGGGCAGGGGTACATGTCCCCTACAGAGCCACCAAGGGTAAAAGCACTCCCTGCACAGCCAGGGGCAGCACCCAGCCCCAGCAGTGGGGGGATGTGGGGTGAAGCTGGGCTGTGGGGAGCAGCAGGGTCTGGGTCACATCAGCGGGGGATCTGGTACAGCGGGGCAGTGGGTCAGGGAGCCTTGCAGCTGCACATTTGGATGGGGCAGCAGGGCAGCCTGCCTTCTGCTACAGGCACGCAGCTCCACTTTCCTGTTCCCGCCTGTGCTGCCACAGGGCAGACTGGCTACTTATGTAGCACCACCAACAGGACTTTGCAGTGGCCCCTTCCGCACAGTTCATGCAGGGCACTGGAGTCAGCTGGTCCCTTGGGTCAGTGGGGGACACGCTTAGGGAATTTTACCTCTGACCTCCAGCTTGGCCTCGCACTGCTTGGTGCCATACTCGTTGACAGCCTTGCAGGTGTAGAAGCCGGTGTCAGTATGCTCTGCTGCCAGGATGTGCAGCGTGAAGAGCCCCCGCACTCCCTCTGCCTCCTCCGCGTGGTGCCGGCGGCCATACTTCACTGGCTGCCGGTTCCTCAGCCTGCTCGGGAGAGCAGCATGGTCACGCCTGGCCGTGCACACCCAGCTGTCCCCAAAAGCCCCTCTCCATGCCCAACTCTGCTCAGGATGAGAGCTCCAAGCTCTGAGATAATCATCCCCAAAAGTCACTGTGCCTGTCCACTCCTTCCCTGCCCACCTGTGACCCCAGAGAGCAGCAGGACTCACCAGTAAATGATTGGCTTGGGCTCCCCATGGACACGGACACTCATGCTGACATCCTGTCCCTCTAGCACTGACTGGTCTGACAGGGATACCTGGGGAAACAGGGGTCAGACAGCCCTGCACACAGGGCCACGCATCCCCACCACTGCACCCAGGTTTGTGTGTCCCTCCTCATAACAGGAGTACCAGGGGAGCTGGTGGGGTGGAGCCTGCCCAGGTGCTGTGAGCATCCCAGATCAGATCAAGGGGTAGGAAGACCTGACCCAGCAGCTCCTGGCACCGAGGACCTCAGCACTGCAGTCACAGGGCACTGCTCCCCCTCTGCCAGGTCCTGGGGGAGTTGTTGTCTCACCTCAAAGGAGGGTGCAGCCTTGTAGGTGGTCTCTGGGGAGCTGTGGGCAGCCCCATGCTCAGCTCTTGGCTGCAGCTTCATGGCCGGTTGGTGCTGGGGGGTTCCGGACTCGGGGAACTCTTCCAGGGGGCTCAGGTACTCCTCATCCGATGTAATGGGGCTGGCCTGGCCGAGGGTGGGGGGCAAGTTTCCATGCCGCTCCACGACGGGGGCTAGCACAGGAGAGGCTGGATAAGGAGCTGGTAGCAGCCGGAGCTCGGCAGGCGTGTCAGGGCACCCCTCCCCACCACCCTGCACCACGAGAGCGGACACCCACTCCGCGGCACATCCCGGCTCGGCTGCGACCGGCAGCGAAAGGGTGCGGGGCCGCGCCGGGGGAGGGGGTGAGCAGCACTCCGCGGGACGATAAGGGGACGCGATATTCCGCAAGGCGACAGCAGGGCTCAAGTGGCTCTTACGCAGCAGCCCGCGCTTCCATCCTTAAGCCGCCTGGATTCCCGGGATGGCTGTCCCTGCCCGGGCCGGCACGGCTGAAGGTGACATTGGCAGCTGCGGCTCCCCCCGCAGCCCGCCTGCCGGTCCGCTCCATGGGGGCCGGGATGGGGGACTCGCGGAGTGCGAGATACGTGCAGGGGCCGGGGTGGAGGGTGGGGAGCGGCAAGGAGCGAGCGGCTCGAGGGGCCGTCAGAGCCCAGCCGCGGCCATGGGGGTGCCGGCCCCATTGGTCTGGCCGCTGGAGCGCCCTCAGTCCCCCATCTCCCCGCGCTGGGGAGACGGGCGACCTGCCGGTGCTGGGAGAGAGCTGTGCCCCCCCGCGCCTCCGCCACGCCCGCGAGCAGCCCCCGAGCGGAAATTTGGGAAGTCCGACTCCGGTTCCCCCCCGTCGCATCCCCGCACCCCCTTTGCGAAGCAGCCCGCACTCACTGGGGTCCCGCCAGACCCGCGAGCGATCCGCGCCACACTGCCAAACCCGCCGCCGGTGCCAGGCCACTGCCGGGCCGGATACCTCCAGCCCGCAAGCGCCGCCGGCCGCTGAGCCCTCCCCGCCCCAGCGCTGGCCGGCCCCCGGGGCTGGGCCAGCAGCGCGGGGGAGGGCCCGCGGCGCGGCCGGGGTCTGCCGCGGCCCTTAGCGGCCCCCCCACGGCTGTGCCCCCCGGTCCTGCTCGGCCGCGGCTGCCCCTGGGTGTGCAGAGCCGGCCGCACCACGGAAGGCAGGGCGGGTTTGGGTGCTTCCAGCCCTCGGGGCAGCTCTGAGCCTATACCTGCTGCCCAGAGACACTCTCAGGATGGGGAGGCTTTGGGGCTGCAGCGGGATGGATATCTCCACAGCCAGTGGCATGGGCGGCAGGTGGGGTACCACCTGGCTAACAGCTTGGTGGGCAGGCAGGGTATCCCCATAGCTAATATCTTGTGGGGCAGCGGTCTCCTCACGGCTATCAGAGTGGAAGGCAGAGATATCCCCAAAATTTGTGGTCTGGGGAGCAGGCTGGGGCATCCCCATGGTTCACATGCTGGAGGTAGGAGCACCCACATAGTTTGCAGATTGTAGGGCAGGCTGGACTACCCCCTCGGCTAGCGGGACACAGGGCAGGTGAGGGGGAGGCCGGACACTGGGCTGCTTGCTGGGCGCCGGGGGATGCTCACAGCCTGACCCCGCTCCCCCCACGGCAGTATCCTTCCATGGCTGCCGGGAGCACGTCAGCTGCTTTGGTTCAGACAGAGCCTTGTAGGGTAAGGAAGCCAGTTTCTTCCCAGTGACAGCAGCGGCCGAGCTGGCAGCCAGCCTGCCGCGGCGCCAGACCTTGCTCCACGCTTGCCTGCCGCCCTCCTTCCCTTCCTCCCTCCCTCCATCCGCCGGCCGCGGCACTCACCGGGCCGCACGCTGAGGATGGCACTGCAGCAGGTGGCCCCCACCTCGTTGGTCGCGGTGACAGTGTACAGCCCGGCGTCGGCCACCCGGGCGCTCCGCACCAGCAGCGTGTGGCGCTCGCCCTCCGCCTTGATGGGGCGCGTGGTGCTGCTTCGCAGCGGAACCCCGTCCTTCCTCCAGGACACTGCCGGCAGAGGCGGGGGTCACGAGTGGGCAGGACAGCTCGAGCTCCCCCGGGGGTCTGCGCAGGGTCCCAGAGAGACCAGGCGCTCCCCTGCCTGGCCTGAGGACCCATTTGCCATAGGTAGCAGCCCCTGGATCCCACAGCCCCTGACAGAGAGACTGGGGCTGGTCCCTTTCTGCTTCCTGGCATCCGCCTGCCCTCCAGTGGAGGCTGAAAGAGGGAATCAAGGCGGCTTCGCATCTGACCGGCTTTGGCGACTGCTACCGGCTTTGGATGCCCAGCTGCCCACGTCCTAGCTACGGCGTGCCCGGAGTCCATCAGCCCTGAGCCTCTGCCCCAGGAAGACACCTGAGCTGTCCCGACAGCAGCCCAGAGTATCATTGAATCATAGAATGGTTTGGGTTGGAAGGCATCCTGTTGATCATCTAGTTCCAACACCCCCTCCCCCACCATGGGCAGCGCTGCCACCCACTGGATCAGGTTGCGTCACCCGTCCCTGCCCGCGCAGGGCTCAGCAGCCCTTCTCCCACTTTCCCAACAGCCCAGCCCAGCACAGGCAGACAGCAGGCATTCTGCCCTCTGCATACTGGCAGGCAGTGCCCAAGCACTTCGCTCCTGTCTGGGGGGAGTTAGGGCAGAAGAGGTGCTCCCAGGGTGGGCACATCACCTCCCCTGAGACACCCAGCTCAGGTTTGGGTGTCCCACTCACACAGTGGGGGTGGGACAAGGACATGCAGAAAGCCCCTCTGCCACACTCGCACCCCTGACCCCCAGCCCCGGGGTCACTCACCTTCTGGCTGGGGGTTGGCTGTCACAATGCACTTGAGCAGCACCTCTGCCCCCACGACCACTGCCATGTCCTGGATGGGGATCTCAAAGATGGGGGCTTCCAGGGGGTCTTCACCCGCTGAGACGTAGGAGTCGTCTGAGGACTCTGCACAGGGAGAGACGAGCCCCGTGGCTGTCAGTGGGGTGGAGCAAGTGGGTCCTGTGCCACGCTGGGCTGCATGCAGGCAGAGCAGGGGTCTCACAACCCTCTGCCCATCCCTGCCACCACGTGCTCCACACCCTCACTGGGGCATTAGCAAGTACCCAGGCCATGCAGTGGAGGAAAAGGCCACATCAGGGGCCACCTCAGCACAGAGCAAGAAGCAGGACAGGGCAAGGGACAATAGGGCAGGAAGTGTACAGCCTATTTTACATCCCCATAGGACATATGAGGTGACAGTGGGATGTGAAAGGAGGGGCAGCTGCTGCCCCCACTCTGAGCTTCCCCCAACCCCGCATGGGATGCTGGCCGCTGTAATCCATCATATCAGCACCCACCTCCCAGTTCCTTCCCTCTCATGGACCCAGCACACGAGCAAAGGTCTTGGGGCTATGCCAGGAGCATCAGGCATGTGGACCTGGCACTGCTCTGGCCAGAGCAGAGCCTAGAAGCTCCCAGCCCAGGTACAGTCTGGTCTCACTGTTGCATGCTAGGACGGGCAGGACATCTTTCCCCCAGCCATGCCACCACAGCATCCCCTGGGGATGCTTGGACTTCATGCCCTCCCTGGAGCACCAAGCACAGTCTAAATGGCACAAGCTGCAATGGGTGCCCTGTGCCTCAGGGTGCTGAACCAGTACAGGGCTAGAAGTCAGCACCCTGCATCTTCGCTGTGCCAGGCAAGAGATATGGAGAAGACAGCAAGCATCATGACCTCAAAGCCCAGAAAAACTGGTAGCTAGGCTGGTCTATCTTATGGCACTGGTTCGTGCCAACTATCCCAGCCTCCAGTCACATCCCTCCACTCCACCCTTGTGCTCTCTGCCACAGCCTGGACTTCCCATGCCTCCCAGGGGCAAGCTGGAGGTCCCCCATCCCACTCAGGGGCTGGTCAGGCCAGCTCTGTGCCTGCAGGAGGACAGAAAGCTGTGCCCCTACCTAGCTCTGGAGAGGTGGGCCTGGCTCGGCGTCCCTTCCCCTTGCTCCGCGTGCTCCTGCCTTCTTGAGCCATCCGACCACTCTCTTTCTTCTCTGACACTTTCATCTGCCTTCTCTCCACGTCCCTGCCCACACCATGCTGTCCTGCCAAGCTCCTCTCCAGACGAGCCTCCTGCTCCATCCCTGGTTTCGCCCAGGGCAGGAATCGCACCTCCGTGGGTGTCTCCGGCCGCCGATACAGTCCATGGGGCACAGCCAGTCGGGCAGCCAGAGCTTCGCTCACTGCCCTGGGGCCACGGGCTCCACTGGTGGGGCCTCCATCTGGACATGGGCTGCCTTCAGTGGGACCTGCCTGCGAAAGGGACATCCTTCCCTGCGGGGTGGCTTGTGCTAATGGCCACTGCTCCTTCTTCTTCACTTCCCCAGTGCCTTCTTGCTGCAGACCCTTCCTGGCAGCCGCATCCTCCGCTGAGCTGGGCTGTCCAGCCCCCCCACCACCCACTGCTGGGGCTCTCTTCCCCCGCTGTCCCCCTGTCTCTGGCTCCCCGTCGGGTCCCACCAGCACCACGCTGGAAAGTGCCAGGTGCTGGATGACGTGCGTGCTCTCTGCTGGTGGGCAGGTCTTTGGTGGCAGTGCCTTGCGTCCGCCGGCGCCCTGAGTGGAGGGGGTGCGAGGGTACGGGGGCCAGGGGGCTCGCTGGCTGCTGGGGGCGAGGGTGCCGGGGGCAACCCGGCTTTGCACAGCTCCTGGGAGCGCCGCAGCTGCTGCTTGGAGACCGTCCGTTTGATGCGGGTCAGCTCCTCTGCAAACTTGTGCTCGATGGCATAGACACGGTTGGCGAACTTGCCCCGCTCGTCAAAGGATGCAGCTTTCTGCCGGAAGGCCAAACGCCGGCACGCTGCCGTGCTGCCCGGCTCCCAGTGGCCGCCTTCCCGCAGGTCCTCCCGTGAGCCACCCGGCGTGCTGGCACGGCGCAAGCCAGAGCCAGGCTGGTCAAATGAGCGCGTCTTGCGCAAGGGCAGGCTGGAGTGTGGGGGGAAGGGGCTGTCAGCCTGCTCCAGGCTCCTCTGCCGCTCCTCAAAGTACTGCAGCCTCTCAAAGATCCTGGAGCCAGCACGCACCAGCTTGGGGGATGCCCGGACAGAGATGCGGCCAGATGTGTCACTCATTGGTGTCTGGGGACGGGACTCTTGTGTGCTACCCTGTGAGTACCCACAGGACTTGGGCCTCTTGATCTTCTCCTCGTACTCCTCAGGGACAACGTCCTGGTACTCAACTGGCACTGAGGACTTCTTCCGAGGGGTCACGGGTGTGAAGGAGGGGACGCCAGGGCCACGGGCAGCAGGCTGGGATGCTGCACCAGTGGGCGGTGGCAGGCACGTGCCAGCACGGGGAGATGGTGAGCGGACGATGGGTGGCTTGGCAGTCAGTGGCAGGGCAGCGGGGGATCTCGGGGGCTCTGCCCCAGGCTTCGGAGAGACGGGGCCTCTGTGGAGGTCATCTCTCCGGTAGCCCCCCTGGGGGATGCTGCTGCAAGGGCAGAGACAGAGGAGCATGGTTCAGAGCCCACCCTCACACCTGGCTGCATCCCAGCTCCCAGCCTGCGCCACAGTGCCCAATGGGACATGGCAAGGGGGGCAGACAGTCAGAGCAGCTATGGAACATGGGAGCCTCAAGGAGCCCTGGTGAGGGCATCTGGTCATCCCAAGGCCACTGGGAGCTGGCTGAGTTATGTGAGAGTCCTGGGCTGCTGGAACACAGCCATGTCCCCTTGCCCAGGAATACTCACGTGGGGCAGCAGGGTGATGCTGGAATACCCAGTGAATGCCCTCCTCAGGGCCACCATGCAGACAGGACCCAGGGCTGGGGAGGTGCCCCAGTTTGCTGGAGTGTCTTGGTGTGCCGAGGCAGGGCAGCACAGGCCAACTTTTCCACAAGCCAGAGGGGGTCCCCAAGGCTACAAGCCCTGCCTGTGCACATGCTGCTGTGGGCCCATCCTCCCACCCCACTGCCCACAGAGGGCCTCAGCAAATGCAGAGCAGAAATCATAAGGTGGAGATGAGGTTCTGGTGGAACAAGCAGCCTTGAACAAAAAAAAGGGCGGGATGGAAGTCGAAGGAGCAGGCCTGCAGGGATGGGAACCAAAAGTGGCAGGGAGGGACAGGGGCTCTGAGCATGTCAGCAGGACCTGCGGAAGCAGCATGTCCCTGGCCCCTACTGCCACCCCTATGTGGTGGAGGCTCTTGGTGATAGAGACTTGCCAGTAGGTGTCCCAGACTGCCATGCACCTCCAGCTCCTGACACTCTAGGCTGCACAGAGTGCCATGTCTCGGTGGGATGGGAAACATCCATGGCACAGTCTGTGGGTGGGATACTGTGGCTCACGCAGTGGCGCAGAGGACACCCCCAGCCTCAACCTGGCCACAGCAGAAAGGGACCCCACCCCTAGCCTCGGCTGCTCCCACCTCCTCACTAGAAACAGGCTGCCTATTGCTCAGAGTCCCCACTCCTCATCCAGGATGGTAAAGGCAAAGAAAGCCCAGGCAGAGGGGAGGAGATGGCTGCAGGGATTGGAAGGAGATGGCCCCAGCATGATGTCCCCTCCATGTGCTTCCCCGGCTACTTACACGTGGAGCGAGAGCGCCCGTCCTCGGTACAGGCTGAAGGCGCTGCCGTAGGGGTCGCTGGCCACTGAAAGGCTATCCTCCGACCCCCAGCTTGTGCCCACCAGATTAGCCCGTGATGCCCGCACTAGCGGCTCCACGCCCAGGTGCCGGACCTCGGCGCCACGTGGGGCCGGTGTGTTTGCTTGCCTTGGGGTTCCCTGTGGCTGCGGCCAGGCAGCGGGGCGGAGGTAGGGTCCCCGTGAGGGGAGGCTGGCATCTGTCTCCTTCTCCACCACGGTCTGCTGGCTGCCGGACCAGCTGGAGCGCTCCTCTGCCTGTGACAGGGCCAGCACCGAGGTTGGCGTCGTGTTCATGGAGGCGTCCACGAGGGTGTCAGACCCACCTGAAAGGAGAGGGATGAGCCGACACCAGGTGCATGTGGAGACAAGCCCAGTATCCTGCTTGAAGAGGGCTGAGCCACCATGGGGTGTCCCAACATGTCCTGAGCAGCACCCTACTGCCTCAAGCCCTCTCCCCTTTGCATGGGTGGATCACAGCTCCCCCTCCATGGAGACCCTCGAAGCTGGGTCAGAAGAGGCTTTGCAAGGAGTCATGTCCAGCAGCCAGCGCTGGGTCTCTGTGCCAGGCAGGCATCCCTGCTCACCCGTGGGGGTGCTGAAGGCCGTCTCATCCTGGAGATCACTGCGCTGTGTCACCTGGGGGTCGCTGGATTCATCCTCGCCTGTCTCCGAGTCTGGGATGGAAAGGGAAAGCAGGTGGTGAGGGAATACGGAGACAGCAGACCACACTGGCACTGCCCCTTGCAGACCCACTAGCTCCAGAAGCAGGAGAGCAGTGCCCAGGCAGCTCCAGGGCAGGGGCCATGATTGTGACCTGCAAGGACAAGCTGCCTGGGAAAGGCAGGACTGAGAGTGGGAAAGTGCAGCAAGGCAAAGCAGGCAGGAGCAGTGTTAGATGATGGGAGAAAGGGAGACAGTGCCAATGATGGGAATGCAGCTGGCAGAGGCGGCATGGGGATGAAAAGGCAGAGCAGGGGGATAATGGTGGTGATGGGGCAGGGTGGCAGGCTGGGGCACAGGGCCCACTATGGGTACAGAGCTGGCATCAGGAAGGGGTCTTCCTACCGTAGCTTTGTTTCCTGCAGGAGCGGAAAACTTCGCTTCCATAGGGGCAGCAAGAGAGAGAGAGACATCAACACCCGGTTATCGGCCCGGCCTGCAGAGACGCGGGGGGCAGCAGGGAGGGCTCTCGTCCCCAGCATTTCCCCACCATGTCTCCAGTCTGCACCATATTCACTGCATGCCGCTCCAGCACTGCACAGAGACCCTCTTCGCACACGCCCTCCCACCTGTACAGTGCACAGCACCATCCCCTCCCCACGCCACAGCCACATCCTGCCCAGCAGGACAGCCACCTCCTGTCCCTGGAGCTGCTGGCCTCACCACTGCAGTATCCATACATCACTATGCTTCGCAGGACACCGCAGCCTGGGACTGGACCTCCCAATATGTGCCCCAGATGGGTGCTCTGAGGGTGCTGGAGTACACGGAGACGCGTGTCCATGTGCAAGAAGCCTCCCTCTGGCATGTACATGTGCATCCCCTGCCCCACCAGTGCAAGAGTTGCACAATACAGCTGTGCTGTGGGGCACAGCTGCGGTTAAAAACCAAGATGCTCAGGGCATCAGTAAGAACCTCCCCATGGGCAGGATGTGGCAAGGCCAGATCAGTGTTATCCTAATGTCCCATTCCAGGAAAGCCAGTGCGATGCTGCCTGGGAGAGACTGAGTATCCTCCTTGCCACTGCCCAAGCTCTCGCAAGCTGCCACAACAGACACCTGCAGTAAGGAACATGTCCCCCGCCCTACAACTGCTCCCCTCCCCTGCACTGTCAAGGCATAAGGGGGAGCCACGCTGCTTCCTCCATTCCAAGCCACCCCTCTGCAGCTCGGCACACCACCAGCTGCCCCATGCACTGCCACTGCCATTGCATCAGGCTCCCCATCCTGGCCACAACAGCCTGGCAGCCCCTAAGGAAGTAGAGCTGCAGGGCCAGGAGCAGACCAGCCTTGTGGGGAACACTATGAGTCCCTGGCTGACCAGGACCCTATTTTGGGGTTGGCAAGATGCAGCCCAGCCCTGCCTAGCCTCTGCTCGCTGCCCTATGCAACATGGTGGAGGACCCCATCCTGGCACACTTGGGGTGGCGGGGGGAGTCGGGTCCTGGTAACTCAACGCACCATGCGTGAAGCGCCCGAAGCGCCGCGAGTGGCCTGTCTTCTGCAAAGGAAAAGAGAAGAGAGTGTTACCCATGGCAGGGCGATATGCACCTGCTCACACACGCACACACGCACACTGCTGGCATGGCGCACCCGCACGCACACACCCCACCCTGACACACGCAGCGCTGCTCACACCCACAGCTGCTCACACACAGTCCGGCACAGCGCACGTGGTGCTGCTCACACCCTCCCACTGGCAGGGCACACCCGGCACCACACACACGCACACTCGCTGCACACCCGCAGGGTACCCACAGGCACACACCCCCACACGCACGCAGAGATGGATGGGTGTAGGTGGGCACGTGTAGCGCATGCCCAGCCATGCACACACACTCACATACACCTGTGCGCGCACGCACACACACACAGAGTCCCCCTGGTGATGGCACTGTGCACCCCATCCTTGCGCCTCAGCCCATGCCCAGGAGTGACAGCCCTGGGCAGCACAGGTGGCCCAGAATCGCTGCCTGTAGCCAGCACCACCTGCAGCAAGGTTTTTGCCTGGGCTGCTGCCAAATGCCCCTTCAAAGCCACCCAGCCAGTGTGGAGACTGGGCCAGCAAAATGTCTTTCAAGCACTGGCCCAGGCACTGCCATGGGCACTGTCCCAGCCACTGTCCCCCATCCCCAGAGGAAGCTGTGCCAGTTGCAAGAGAGCTTGCCTGGCACATGCAGCACAGAACTGGCCCATCAGTGCAGGGCTGGAAGTGAGGGGTTGTGCTCGCCCACGCTGTCTGGGCAGGCAGGTGGGACCTGAGCATGGTTTGGAGATGCCAAGAGCTCCCTGCCAACTTGGCTGCCCTCTGCGCCGCAGCCCAGGGCTGGGTACCTACTTGCCAAGGGAGGGACGGGCTAAGGGCAGCCTGTCTGCCAGGCTGTGCACCAGCATCATCTCCCAGGAAAGCAGAGGGATGGGGTGATCTCCAAGGCAGGCAGGAGCGGGAATGTGGAGTGCAGACAGGCAGGGTTGGGCTGCCAGGACTAAGCATCCTTCCCAGCCAGTCTGGGTGACAGGGTCTCCCCAGGACACTGACATCCCATGCCCTATCTCCCCAGCATGGAGCCTAGGGCTGGACACCCAGCTGTCTTAAAGCTCTTTGTTCTGCCAGCCCCTCCTGCCCCCCACAGCTCCCAAGCAGGTCATGGACAGCTAGACCCCAGGGACAGCCAGCCACCAGGAACAGACAGCCAAGCATGGCCAGCAGTTAGTTGCCCTTGGAAGGGCAACAGGCTTATTTTACATGTCCCAAAGCTGCTGCCACTGTAGCAGCAGCCCCTGCACATGGGCAGAATTTGGGGGCTCCCACCAGCCCCCTGCCTGCATGCAGTGCTGGCCAGAGGGCAGCGGCTGCACGAGACACATTTGTATTCAGGCTGAGCCAGGCTTCACCTCCCCTCCTCGGCTGACTGTGCTGGTTCTGGCTGGCAGCCCGTCTTCCAGGCCAGGAAAAGATAGATGAGTGATTAACTGCACCATCGGCGGATAATTCCCCCATTAAAAAATGAAAATGCAATTGAGTGCCATTATCGGGTACTCTTGTGGCTTCCCCAGGGACTGGCGCCATCGGCTCCCCATCAAATATGGTGACTGCACCCAGCAGGCCTGGGCTGGACTCCGTTGCCCAGAGCTACGAGACCCCTCCCCTCTGCCCCACAACCGGTCCCTGCGGGATCAGGGCTCCCCACAGACTGGACCCGCCTCGGGCACACAGCGCCCACCCACAGCCCATCAGGGAGCAAGCACTGGGTGATGCAGTGTCACCCCCAACCAGGAGGTGAAAAGGGGGCAGGAGCAGCTCGGGGCTCGCTGTGGGGCCGGGGTCTGCACAAAGGTGACAGACGGAGAGCAGAGGTGATCCTCCTACCTGAGATTTCATTTGCATTTGGGGTGGAGGAGCCCCAGGAGCATGCTCTGTGCCTACCCAGCCCAGGGTGGAGAGAAGAGCTGGCTGAGACCAGCACCCAGTTTCAGCACTGCCCCACAGGGCAGCTAGGTGAGGTCTTCTTCCCATGTGCTAGACATGGATCCACCTGCTCAGGTTGGGGTCCTGCCCTGGCCCAGGTATGAGACATCCCTCACCATGGCCATAGGGCCAAGAGGAGTCAGGGGAGTGAAGAGCTCCTGGGACCATGGAGCCTGCCACCACCTTACATGTGGAGCCCAGCACCACACGGCATGGTGCCACTCGTGACAGGCAGACAAGGAGCAGGGATGCAGCGAGGAGGAGAGGGAATGTGTGGCTTGCCTGGTGCAGAGACACGGCCACTGTGGGTGTTCTGATACTCCCCCATGCTCGGCCAGCGGTGCAGGACCCTGCCCCACCACACGGGCAAGTCCCTGGGCTTGCTGCCCCCAAGGGCGTATGGGGCAGCCAGGCTGTGCAAACCCCCCTGCCTCAGAGGGATGCCCAACACCTGGCTCCCAGCGCCCCTGCAGACCTGTATCCCCCCCAGTGCATCCTGCACCCCTGGGAAGGAGCTGCGGGTGACAGCCGCTCCCCGGTCCCTTCTGGGCCACCAGGCGGGGTGACAGCGGGGAGGCTATGTGCCCGCATCGGGTCTATATGCCTCGGGGAACTGGGGCTTGGGGGCTTCCTGGAAGTATGCTCTCCATCCTCCACCCCCCGCCGAGGCCAAGTGACGTCCTTGCTCCTTGCTCGGCAGCGGAGCGTGCGGCGGGCCCGCGGAGGAGCCTTGCCTGTGCCAGGCATGCTCCTGACG
>NW_021939632.1:9414851-9441931 GCF_001715985.3 Manacus vitellinus | reverse complement strand
GCATGAAGCATCACTGGAGCGCTCCTCCCTCCATCCTTCCCCCGCCTGCCTCCGCCTCCGCCTCCCCGCCAGCCCTGGCACACAGTGACAGCGGCGGGGGACAGGCAGGGCACAGGTGGTGCCGACGTTGGGGACGGGGGGAGAGAGGTGCAGCTGGGGCGGGCACATGGCCTCCCCTCCTCTGGCTTTGGCTGTACAGCACCCAGGACTCCGAGTCCCTTGCCAGGCAATGTGGCTGTATCACTGTTCTCCATCCTGCCCCACAGCTTGGGACAGGGGTTCTTCTCTCCTAGGACACGGACCACCACTGCAACTCCCACATGAAGGCCAACTGGAATAGCAACAGCACAACACACCACGCCAGCACTCCATGTGCTACCTCCAAAGTGTCCCCAAACAGGGCAGTTTCACTGCCACAGCTCCACAACCCTGCACCTAGCAGCACAGCCACAATGTGCTATGGCACTGCCCAGCCAATATCCAGGTTTGCCATCACTCTGCCAGCCTCCATGCAGTCCCCCACATCTTCCAGTCACTGGCAATGCAGAAAGATCCCCTTACCGAGACAGGTGTGGGTCACAGCGCTGCTGACCTGCTTGTATGTGACAGGAGCTAATATGGGCAGTCTTTCACAGCAATCCCCCTGGCAAACCACATGGTCTCCAGCCCCAAGCACCCAGTGCTCTAGGGCAGACCTGCCCCCCAGGTGCCTCAGGGCCCACACAGGATGGCAGGGCTGGGCTGCTCAGCCCTGGGGTAGCATCACTGCCTCGTGGCTGGAGACACAATCTTGACCAGGGAAGGTAGGTTGTTCTCCCTGTCCATGTGGCATGACACACCCAAGACATCCCCTTGTGCTGGGGTGAGGACCCACAGCACAGCTCAGAGCCAAGAGTGGGTGCCCAGGACTGAGATGTGATGGGGCTCCTAGGATGTGGGCAGAAGCTGTGGGTGGGAGTCCCCAGTGAGGCTGGTCAGGGCCATTAAGACCTATCAGTGCTCCTGGGGTGCTGGCACACCTGCCCTAGCTGACTGTTCCCACCCCTGCTGGCCTATCCCTGTTCTCTGGGTGATGCTGAAAATAGGACAGAGGGGCAGTTTCAGCCCCACAGCCTCAGCAGGGTCTGCCCTGCCTGCCATGCCACCCACAGCTCTTGGTGCCCCACAGCTCAGTGCCCTGCCTCACCAACTCACCAAACCCCACCATGCTCATCAGCCCCCTTCCCAGGCTCCTGGATAGGCTGCCAAGGTCCCAGCCCCATCAGCTGTTTGCGCTGCCTCCTCCCACTGCAGAGCATCCATGGGGACACTGCTGGAGGCCTCCCCACCCAGTGCTTGTCCCCATGCTGTTCACCTGTCCCCTGGGGAGGCAGCCACCCCACAAATGGCTGCACACAGGCATCACGCTCCCCATGATCCTTGGCAGCGCTGGCAGATTTTTTTCTGCTTCCCCTCCCAGCTCATGACTCCAAACGTGAGGCTTTTCATGACTCCATAATAACTTGCAAATTACCCAGTACAAAAGTAGCTGTTTATACAACATTTTTGTCAGTCCCACAATTCGAGTGATGCTGCGGGGTTTCCGTGGAGACCCCGCACGTCAGACGAATCCTACAAATGCCAGAACTGGCATTAAGGGAATCTCCTGTCAGAGCCAGAGGTCTGTGCTGGGCTCCCCAGCATTGGGGACAGAGATGGGTACCCCTGAGCCAGGGCCAGGTAAAGAGGTGAATTATGGGGCTCATGTCTGTCAGAGTACCTGCATCCAGGGTTTCCCTGCCAGGTGCTGTCACCCTGGCTGTGCATGCCTGTGATCCTGACGCATACCCACAGAGCCTGTGCCTTTTTTTTCACACTCCAGTGGGATTAAAAGCCTCATCAGGGATTCTGGGAAGAAGCACCAAGGCTTGGATTTGGCACATGGTGGTGCCAGGGCAAGGGTGCTGTCACCACAGCACCCTCAGGTCCAGCCCCAGTGCTGGCCCCAGGGAGCAACCACCTGTATCCAGCCAAAATATGGTCACTCTTGTATCCTCCGACTGACAGATCTGCTGCCTCATTGGCCATGGCTCCTGGCTGGCTGGGCACAAAGCCCTTCCCTGCAACTGTGGCTCTGTAGCCATCCCTCAGCAAAAGCCTCAGGAGTAACTGGTCTGCCCCAGAGATGCTGCACTCCTGGGAATAACTGGGTCACCTCCAAGGGGCTGTGCCAGCTGCAGGGACCAAAAGTCCTTTCCAGAGGCAACAGCACCTGCAAATCCCTGCTCCAGGGCAAAGCCAGGGTCTGCAGAAGGGGTCTTTTATGGGAGGTAATGGCTGCCTGCACCCAGGGCAGCCCCTCTGCCCTGCCCCAGCCCGCGGGCAGCCCTGACACTGCCCTGCTCCTGTGCAGGTCAGGGACATAGGGCAGGGGATGGGAGCCAATGCAACCATAAGATGAACAAGAGGCAGAGCTGAAGCAGGTCACCCGTTGCCACCCAGCTCCAGTTTCACCCACTGGACACGCATTGGCCCTGAGCAAGGCAGACAGCAAACATTTGCTCAAAATGCAGAATCAATTCCACTGTTCCAAGAACCGAAGCTCTCTATGCCTTGCTGGGCCTCTTAGGAGCCCTGCATGGATCCTGATCCAGCACCACATCTCCAGCCTGGCACCAGCGCCTGGCCCCAGCCAGCAGCCCACTTTTCTCCGTGCTTGAATAATTGATGTTGGTGTGTGCATGCAGCGTCTTGGGTAGGAGGAGATCAGGGCATGAATCTTTCATGCATTTGCACCTTCCGGAGCTGCTGGGGATGGTCTGCAGGAGGAGGTGATGTTCTGGGAGCCTGGGAAGGTGGGGACCATCCCCAGTCCTGTCCCCAGAGGAAATAAGTACGGCAGCAGGATGTCCCTTGTCAATGGGCAGGGCAGCACCACAGCAGTTTTTGGCCCTGGGCAAGAGCAGTACTGTGCTGTGACCCCTCTCCCAAGGGCTGGGACACCCCAGTGCCCTCCCCAGCATCACTTCCCCTTGCTGCCATGAGAATGGTTCCTGAGCACACAGTGCTCACTGCAGGCAGAGAGCACAAGGATGCAGGACAGCAACGTGACCTTGGCTTTGGGTGCCTGAACACAGAGCAGGACAGCAGAAGGCATTTCATCTCTGCCCTGCCAGCCCCACTCCCGGCATCCCCCTTGCCAGGACTGAAGGGCTGCATGCAGCGGATGGGGGAAAGCAGGCAAGAGTGCAGGCAGCAGGGTGGAAGTAACCAGCCCTTTCCCAGTGCTACCATGCCAGGGCAGTAACCTTTTGGTGTCAGGAGGCGGGAGGGGCACTGGGAGTGCTGGGAGGAGGAAAAGGCTGTCATCCCATCATGCAGTCCTGAACGTCGGTGCTATATTTACCCAACTGCAGGCCTGGGTTTCGGCCTCACGCCTGTAACACAAGCCCTGCAGCCCGCCAGAATCCGAGGGGATGGCACATTCCTCAGCAAAAATAACCCCCCAGCAGCAGGCGAGAGGGCAGGGGTGGAGGTGACTGACTGGACAGCTGCACCCACCGCCCTGCTCACCGGGGAGCAGCACTCTCACTCCACCAGACCTGGGATGGGGACCCAGCACATGTGGCCACCACACCAGCCCCCTGCCCAGGTGGCTGGGGGCAGAGCTGGGAGCTGCTCTGGGGCAGCTGGCATTCGACATGGTCATGGCACCACAAAGTATGGGACTAAAATTAGGCACTGAGATAAATGGCCAGAGATGCCGAGCCATCGGGGATACTGTTATCACAGCCATCCCCAGTGGGGTTCATTGTCATTGCCATGCACCACCAGCTGAAAAATAATGCCTACACTGTCCCACTGTAACTCCCTGCACAGGAAAGGGCTTTGCAGGGCCACCACACACAAGCAGCTCCTGCCCCCAAATCCAGGCGGGTGCAAGCTGTTCCTTAGGCAGAGGAAAGGTTCCAAGGCAGTTTGATTGCTGAGTCCAGGTGGAGGCAAACAGAGCAAGACTCTGCACTGGGAGCCCAAGATGGACACATCCAACCTTGAAACAAGAGGCAGCTCAGATGGGGAGGATCAGGCAGTGCTGGCACAGTGAGAGAGGGCTGGGCTCTAAAAGGATATTAGCTCAGGTTCTTAAGAGGTGATTTAATCCAGTTTACAGGGAAAAAATTCAGAAGATACAGCTGAGAGGTGATAGAGGCTTTAGCAAGCCTTGTGGCAGTGGAGCCATGGTGGGGACCAGGGCTAGCTGGAAGAGTGTGGAAGGAGGATCTCTGAATGGACCTGGGAAGCCCCTGGATCAGCCTGGTGCTGGTGTGAGAAGAGTCAATGCACCCTACCTGCACCCATGTAGCCAGGGCATGAGGGAGAACCTGCAGCAGGAGAAGGACAGAGCAATGGGACAAGGAGAAGACGGCATGGTACAGTGGGGATGATATGCCCCTGGTAGCCCCTGCCCCTGGCTGTCTGGACAGCCCCACACATGTGCTCCCCACTCCCCTTGCCGAGCACTGACGCACTCAGGGAACCTGGGAGAAGAGCAGGAGAAAATCATTAGTGGGGTGGAGCGACAGATTCAGGGCAAGAGATTAGAAGAGCTAAATCGGGCTCGTGTGAGCAAGGGGGACTGCTGAGCTGGTGCAGGAGGAGCTGCCAGGGCTGAGTGCAGAGATGGGCAGCATGGAGCCCCCCTTAAGCCACCTGAGCTGATGCTGGCCCCAGAGAGAGCTGCAGCCTGGCCTGTGCACCACAGAGAAAAGGGGGAGGACTGGACTCTGTGCCCACCAGAGACCACAACCCATCAGACGCAAATGGAGCAAGGGCATCCCAATACCTCTAGATACAGGGGATTGAGACTGCAAGTCCAGAGAAAGACTTCATCCTGCCCAGGGACCTTGCACACATTTCCCTTGCCCCACAACTGGCTGATGACCTGGCTCACAGAGTGCCCCAGGGAGCAAGGATGCAGTGTCCCTTCCCGGTATAAGGATAGTGGAGCCATGAGTGGAACTTCCACAATCCCTGGAGAGCTAGGTCTTGGTGGGAAGTGTGTGTAGGCCCTAAGCAGGGCCTCTATGCCAGAGGCCAGTGAGCCATGGCACATGTCCCGGCAAGGTGTCAGGGCAGATGGGTGTAGAGCAGTGACACAGCTCCTCTCTTTTCACACAATGACCTGTCTCACTGCTCAGCTGATGGCAGGGAGAAAGTGGCCACAGGAGGTGAACACGTTGAGTGCCAGAACCCCTCAATGGGGCCGGGTGATAGGGCTGGACCCCCACTGCATCCCATCCATCACCTCCACATCAGCATCCAGCAGGACATGGTGCTCCCTGGGCACTGCCACATCACACCACAGAGACTGTTCTGCCCTGGTGCAGGGACAAACCCACATTGGGGGCTGCCCTGCTCCTCACCCATCCCTGTGCCCCAGATTGTGCATAGCACCAGAGGCATCTCTGCCACAGGGCTGGTTTTTTGGGTGCCCGTTTGCTCAACGGTGGTGCGTCCATGGCCAAGAGCCTGCTGGGAGGAGTGCCCATGGCAGGGTGACATTCACACTGCACGTTAGGCAATCCTGGCTGCTCGATCCCTCCCTCAGCTGTCCCAGAAAGGCGGTGGTGAGGGCCAGCAGCTGGGAATTGGGAGCAGGGACGAGTGCGTCAGCACAACGGGAACGGGCACCTGGGGAAATCAGACTGGGCCATGCTGCTGGGCAGAGGCAGTGAGGCCCAGGCTGGTGTGGCCGTGGTAAGGTGCAGCTGCACACCAGAGTGTGAGAACAGGGTGATGCCCTGCTGCCCCACCCCTGGGACAGTGTCTGTCTCCCATTCTGCACACATCACACCACACATCCGACTGCACAGTGACACCATTCCCAAAGGTGTGATGTACTGTCACACTCTGCAGATCCACTGCAGGGCAGGACCCCTCTTGCATGCTTCTCCAATCCTCCTGTTATCCCACCAGGCTCGTGAGCAGCACATACATCTTCTTCCATCCTCCAAACACCACTTTTCCAGACTCCTGGCTCTCAGAGCACAATACCTCCTATTCCTCCAGTGCTCCTCTTCAGCACTGACAGCATTCCTTATGACCTGCCACTGCCATCCAGTCCCCCCTCAAGGGGCAACATCTCTGCTGTGCCTCCTGTGCTGCAGCTCCTTCCCTGGAATCTCAGGGCTCAGCGTTGCTTTCCTCACTCCATGCCCTCATTGTCCCCGTGCAGGCAGCTCAGCTCACATTTCAGAGCAGTGCCACCAGCCTCCACATTTCCCAACACTTCAGTGTCTCAAGCAGGTTGCATCCATCCTCCATGGGGAAATGGCCTCCATTTGTGCCAGGGAAGACTTAGTATTGGAACAGGATGCCCAGGGAAGTGGTGGAGTCACCATCCCCAGAGGTATTTAGAAGACATGCAGTTGTGTCACTTGGGGACATGGTTTGATGATGGACTTGACAGTGATGGGTTAACAGTTGGACTCAATGATCTTAGAGGTCTTTTCTGACACAAATGATTCTATGACGTGATTCCATGATGATGGGGCAGAGTGGGCTGAGCCCCAAACCTGCCTGGCCCCTGTACAGGATGAGGCCCACTCCCTGTCTGGCTGCTGCACTCAGAGGTCATGGTGATGAGCGGAGGGGCTGCCACAGGGACCAGCAAATGCTGTTTAATTTTCCTTGGTTAATTAACAACTAGGTCCCGCCCACTGCAGGGCACAGGCTCCACCTACTTGTCAGCCCTGCCTCTTACCATGTTGTGTTCACCCAGCCCACCGGGGTCCCTGTTTTCCCAGTGCAGCTCCAGTGCCTGGTAAAGCTGTGATGGTGATACCACAGAAGTTCTGCCCACGGACAGCTGGTGCTCAGGGTGTATTGGGGACCATGTTGGTAGCTGTGGTGGGTGGTACCACCAATGCTGTGCGCCCGACCCCCATACCTATCTCTCTCTGTCTCTATCTCTCTCTCTCCTCCTGCCCTGAGCAGGCTTGGCATCACATGCTCCCGACAGCTCTGTGCCCAGCCCTGGCACCCAGCCTTGCCTGGCAGTGAGTACTGCAGCCACATGCTCGCTCCAGGCAGGAGAGCCACCCCGGTGCTGCCGGCACTGGGCACCCCAGCCTGCAGCAGGGTGAAAACAGCAAAGCTCAGCAACCCTGTCTGGCCCCAGGGCACACACTGAATCAAGAGCTTGCAAAGCACCTCTGCCACCCTCGGCAAACCTGTGCCCCCATCTGTGCCAGCACACCCGTGCTGGCAGCCACGCCACCCTTACCTTCCATGTCAATGATGGCCAGCACAGCGCTGGTCATGGCTTCTCCCCGCTCATTTTCAGCGACGCATGTGTACACACCGGCGTCCTCCTTCTTGCTGTCTCGGATCCAGAGGGTGCCATACTCCTCCCCGCCCTGGGGCAGCTGCTCTTGGTTTCGGTACCAGCGGAGGCTGGGCCGGGGGTTGCCCACCACCACCACCCGCAGCCGGATGTCACAGCCAGTGCCGATTGCAGCGTTCTTCAGTTTCCGCACAAAACATGGTGCCGCCAGGCGAACCGGGCCCTCCTTGGGCACTCCCGGTTCCACTGTGACCTTGGCACGCTTTGGGGGGATGCCGGGGCTCGGCGGGGCTGCACGGGGCTCTCCACCATCCCTACTCGTGCCACCACGTCCCTGTGCTCGGTGCATGGTCTGCAGCTCCCCCACCACCACCCGTGACTCCTGTCACCCCAAACCAGCACGTTGTGCCCCTCTTCTCCCCCTGCCTGCAGTCTGGGGGTGTTGGGTGCCTGCCAGGGGCACCGGGGCAGTAGCAACCCCCTGGTCCTGATGCTGTCTAGTTCAGCGTCTCCCCCCCACAGCCTGCAGCCCCGAAGGTCGAAGTGCTGTGGGCAAGCAAGGGGCTATATTTAGGCCGGGGGTCGGGTTCCTGCTTGCCAAGCGCCGCTCACCGAGCGCCCAAGCAGCGTAGGCACTCACAGCCCCATGCTGCCGCTGCGACCCCAAGCCCGCCCAGCCACTCAGGCACCTGCTCCTTGCCAGCCTGGGTATGAGTCCCACGGTGCCGGCCCTCGCTAGCCGTCCCAGGCTGGGCCGTGGCGTTCCCCCCCTCACCCGTCCCGTCGCCGCACGGCCCCCGCGAGCTGCTGCCTCTCTGCCCGCTCTCTGAAGTGGCAGCTGCTCTGATATGTCACATTCCTTGGCTAGGCTCCCCTTCTCCGCGCCTGCCGCCCTGGGCCTGCAGCTCAGCTCCACTTGCAAAGATAGAAAAGGGCCAGCACCTTTCCATATTAGCAGAGAGGCTCGTGGGGAACCTAGCCGACCTCTCCCTCTTCCCCTTCTCCAGCAGTGTCATTGGATCAGGGCAGAGAGAGACCCTGGCGGCATGTGGAGGGAAAGGACACCATCATACTTCCTGCAACGCGAGACCCCAGGCAGGAGCCAGCCTGAGGGGCCCCTTCGTCCCATTCCCAGCAGGCAGTAGAGGCAGGGATCCCAGCATCCCTGATGACCCCAAATCCATCCTCCCAGGGGGCTGCAAACACAACAAGACTGTATTTCCCTCACCAAACCCCTGCCTCACTGCCTAAGGGTAACCAGAGTCCTGGCCAGCCCTGCTTGGAGCAGGAGCACCCCACCATTTGGTTTTTGGGGCACCCCATTGGAGCTCCCACATGCTGTGCTCCAGGCAGCAAGCAGCCAGGACTATCTGTAACAGATGCTGCCTGGCCACCCCCGGGCAAGGCAGGGCTTCCCCATCTCTGGTGTGATGGCACCTGGCCCCAGCCGCCCTCGCCAGGGGCTGTAAATCTGGGTGAACAGGATGCCAGTGACATGGCACGGTGCTTCCCAGCTGCAGGCCAACCCTGATGTCTTTGGCACAGCCCACTGCCACCAGCCCGAAGGTGCCAGCATCAATGGAGCATCACCAGTGAGGAGAAGACCCCAGGATCTCCCAACTTGGATAGCTGGGGCACAACAGAATGGGATGCCTTGCTAGACCCACATCCTCACTGCAGAGTGGCTGAGCCAGCCCCAGGGTCTTTGTGACTGGAGAAGAAGCCCGGGAGAGGCCTGGAGGAAGGAAAAGGAATGCTCTGTCTCCTGTCTGTCCCCAGGGGATGAGGTCTGTCACAGCTAGTCTGGGCCAGTGGGGAGGGAGGTGTCATCCCTCCCCATCCAGCCTGGGGACTGTCCTCGATGTCACAGGGCCACCTGCTGGAGACAGACCTTGAAATCCAACACCCTCTAACTGGGGTTTGACACACTGGCCTCTCCATCAGGGACCCCTCAGCCCTGCTGGTAGTGGCACATGCCTTGTCCTAAAACATCACTCCCTGCCAGGCCCACTGCCCTCCCTGGGATCTGCTTCCTAGCAGAGGAGTGTGAACCCTTCAGCACCTCCTGGGGCAGAACAACCCTGAATTGCTCTCTCTCATGGGATACTTGACCCTGGGTTCCCCTGCAGCATCCCCCATCGCTGAGGTGAAGGACACAAAGCCAAAACCCCCACATTCTGACCACAGGGAGCACGGCACATACATTGGGAGGAAGGTACTGGCAGGTTGAGGCTGCAGGCTGAGCCTGGAATGCAAGCATAGGGTGGTGGGTCTGATGCTCACAGGGTACCAGGAAGGAGTTTGATTTGGGATGAGGGGGGCTTTGCTTGCAGGTCAGTGACAGTGGGCAGGGCTGTGAAAAGCCCCAGGCAGGTGTGGATTTGGGCAGGGCTGTCCCAGATGAGGGCAAAAAGGAGGTGGCTGTAGAGCTAAGGGCCCCCAGGACATGGTGTGTGGCCCTGGGTGTGTGGGGGGGACATGGCACCATCACTGAGAGCCCCTCTAAACCTGATCAGGGCTTGACTGTTACTGCCCCCTGTCCCAGCAGGGCTCCCCCACCCAGTGCAACTGGGAAATGCACCACCACAAGCAACAAAATGCTCTGGGACACCTTCAGCGTGAGGGCCCACAGCTTTTGGGGGACCCAGCAGCCAGGGAAGAGCAGCCCAGGGAATTGCTGGCCCCTCCATCCACCTGGCCCTTGTGATGGCCCCCCCCACGTGCTGCCTCCCCACCACCCACCCTTTCTCTGCCCCAGAGATGCACTGAGAGGACAGGGTGATGCTCCGCTGTTTATTTTGGCCGCCTGAAGAGTCACATAGATGTGGTGGGGTGGGGGTGCATTGGGGTGAGGGGTGGGGATGCCTGCCCTGGCCCCCCGGGCCTCTCTCTGGCTCCTCCCATTCTCTCCCCCCTCTCTCCCATTCACTCACTCCTCATCTCTCCTATGTCCACCTACGGGTACCCTCTCGGCTCACGAGCCCAGACCCGTGCAGCCTCCGGCTGCTGGGGGTCCCCGCCATGGTGGGGGCGGGCACTGCCCTCCTCTGCCCCACAGGCCTTTATCTTGGCTGGGGGGAGCGAAGGGCCCCAGCCCCCCTGGGCTGGGGGGGACATGCAAGCTGGGAGCCCCCTTGCTCTGAGCCAGGCAGAGAACAAGGGGCTCAGCCTGGACCACCCCTAGTTTGTCCCCATCCCTGGCATCGCCACTCTGCACCTGGAGAAGCGCCAGCTCCAGGAGGATGGCAGTGCTGGCACAGGGGGACGGGTTCCCCAATCCTATAGAATGAACCCCAAGCCTGTGCCCGGTGTGGGAGGGGCCTGTGGGGGGATCCAGAACCCGCTGCTGGGACCGTCCAGCTCTCCATGGAGCTGGTCCAGGCCACCACCTGCTCCCCCCAGCCCCTCCTGCCTGTCCCCTCCCTCCTGCCACCCCCCTTTGGCCCCGGCCTGATCCTGACACTGGTGTGGCTGCCTGTGAAGGCTGCGAAAAGCAGACCAAGTCTTTTCGAAGCCAAAGGATGGAGCCCAGGGGTGTGGGGGCCCAGAGGATGGCTGCATGGGGAAACCCCTCAGGCGCAGTGCCAGGGGATCACTGAGGGCGAGGCAGTGGGGGAGGAGGGCCCATGGCCGGCCAGGACGGAGCAGGACAGAAGTGCCGAGTGGGCTTGGGGGATGGAGCAACGTCCTGCTACAGCACTTCATGCTGTGCTGGGGTCGCCTCACTCACCACCTGTTGGAGAGAGGCACTGTGAGTCGCCGTGCCACACTAGTGCCCAGAGTGCAGGAACAGGCGTCGTGCTCGGCCCCCTGTCTCCCCACCACCGTTGGGTGGCACCCTCTGTGCTCACCTCCCCATCACGGGTTTCGATGGTTTTGATCATCACGGTCTTTTTGGTGTGCACTTCAGAGCCCCGCTGCTCTGGGCTGGTCTCTGCAGGGAGAGGACACAGGATAGGACCACAGGATATGTGGGGGCATGGGGGCACAGCAGTGGGGCTGGGGCTGCTGGGGGGCTTCAGCAGCCCTGGCTCAACCCCTCTCTCAGCTCATGGCAACACCCAAACAAGTGCCCCCACATCAGGAACTCCATGTGGCAGCTGTGGGTCCCCAACTTGCCAGCTTGGCTGCAGCCCCCCAAGAGGGAGCTTTGCCCCCAAACTAGGGACCCTGGGGGACTCATGGGGTGATGCTCACCTCGGAAATTAAGTGCAGAGGCGAAGGTCTGGTGCATGGGGATGCTGATCCTGCGGGGACACAGAGGGGAAGCTTAGTGCCAGTTAGCTCTAGCCCTCAGGTGGCTGCTCACGAGGTTGGAGCCCCAAAAAACAGCTGACCCTGCTGGTCTCCCCAGCCTGTCCTGCACCCCTGCCACTCACCGGTTCTCCTCGCCCTCCAGCAGCTTGCGGTATGTGGCGATCTCTACATCCAAGGCCATCTTGACATTGAGCAGGTCCTGGTACTCACGCAGATGCCGGGCCATCTCATCCTTCAGATGCCGGATCTCCTCCTCCAGGCGGGCAATGGTGTCCTGGTACCCACCGGCCTCCCCCGCAAAGCGCTCCTCCATCTCCCTCATCTGGCGCATCAGCGAGTCGTTCTGGAGAGACACAGGTCTCGATAAGGGACAGAACCCAGAGGAGCCAGGAGTCACCTGGGGTGGGAGCTGGGGATGACAGGGGGTCCTGGGGAGAGCTGTGGTCAGCCCTGGGCTGGATCCAGCTGATGTGGGACCATGATGAGTGACTGTCATCCTCCATCAGCCCAGCGCTGACCAGCAGGATCTGGCAGGGCAAGCTGGGCATATCCTGGGCAACCCTAGCACTCTGGTGTCCAGGCTCCTCAGCAAAGCCATCCTACCCCAGCAGGAGGGCAAGGAGAGCTGCAGGAGCACTGGATAGCTGCCTGGGGTTGGCACTGACACACTGGTGGCTGCTGGCTGGCTTCTTTGAGTATGACTGTGTCGGAATGGAACTGTTGTGTACTGTTTGTTTGCAACCACCTTCCCAGCCTGCAACCAGACACCCTGAGCCCTGCGCCCGCCTGCCTGGAGCCTCCCAGTCTGGATCACCTTTTACAATCTGTGCCTTGATCCCAGGACTCTGTCAAAACACCTCGCAGGAGCCAGGCCACTGTTGGGGGAGGCACAGCCCACATGTGGGGTACAAGTTCCCTTGTGGCAGCAACTCAGAGAGTTGGAAAGAGCCCTCCACCCCAGAGATGTCCCAGAGGTCCCTGAGCAGCCCTGGAGCAGCAGGTCCCTGCAGGAAAGCTGGAGGTCTCCCCAGTGCTGCCCTCAGCTCACCGTGCCCTTGAGGGCATCAATCTCGCAGGTGTAGGACTGGATCTGGTGCCGGTACTCCAGCATCTCCTGTTTTGCTTGCCGCAGTGCATCATTGTTCTTGTTGGCTGCCTGCGTCAGGTCGTTCACCTGAGGAGAGACCAGGATCAGTGGGCATGGCCACCGAGATGGCCGAGACCCACTGCACTGGAGCCAGCCTGGAGCCCACCACCCCCTGTACCTTGGACTTGTACCACTCCTCGGCCTCAGCGATGTTCTTGGCAGCAATGCTCTCGTACTGAGCACGGATGTCCCGCAGCGCAGCCGTCAAGTCGGGCTTGGAGATGTCCATCTCCACCTGAATGTGCTGCTCCTGCAGCTGTGCCTGCAGCTCCCGGATTTCCTGGGTGGGCAAGGTGACATCTCAGGGCACCCACTCCACCCTCCCTGCCCCACAGGTGCCACTGGGAAAGGGGACACCCCAACCAACCTCTTCGTGCACCTTCTTGAGGAAGGCGATCTCCTCCTGTAGGGACTCGATACGTCTTTCCAGGTCGATGCGTGCCAGTGTGGCCGCGTCCACATCCTGGGGGGGACACAGAGTGAGGGGTATTGGGGGGTTGCTGGGAGAGCACCAGGGCTGGAAAGTGCAAAGCTGTGTCCAGGACCATGCCATGGTGCTGGGGCCAGGCTACCGGGGGAAGATGGAAGTGGGAAGGGAGGCAAGGGTCTCACACCACATGAAGGGGACAGGTACTCACAGCTCTGAATGCAGCGAGGTTGTTCTCAGCCTCCTCCTTCAGCTGGATCTCCTCTTGGAGCCTGTGGACAGAGAGGGGAGGCTAGGGGGTTCTGGAGGAAGCCCTGTCCCTCCGTGGTGATGTCCCCCCAAGCTGTCCCTTAGTCCAGCATGTCCTGGTGGGAAGACAGCAGATTGTCCTGTGTTCCTGGCAGGCAGCAGAGGGCTGGCAGGGGGCCAGGGGCTCTTCCTCCCATTCCCTATTATAGTCAACGCCGGAGAGATCACAAAGGCATGAGGTCAGCTCGGTGCCATGCGTGCTGCCCCAGCCCTTATAGGGGAGAGTGACCAGCAGCTGGGGGGGATCTGGCCACTAGGGGTCCAAGAGATAGCCATCAGCTGAGCCATCCCAGGCAGAGCAGGAGGACAGACAGGTCTCAGCGATGCTGCAGGATGGGGTATGGAAAAGGGACTGCTGCTGGGGGTCCCAGCTCAGGGTTGGAGATCCGGGCTTGTGCCAGGGGACAGGACACTACTGAAGGCTGCAGGCCCATGGAAAGGCAGTGGGGAGGAGATGGAGGTGCCCAGGCGGTACTGGCACATGAGGTGACAGGAAGCTGACACCTGTTTGTTCTGGGCCTTGCTCCTCCCCTGTCATTGAAAGTTCCTCCATGCCACCACTCCCAACCCCCCAGCACTGGGGCTTTGCCCCATTAGGAGCATCTATGTTGTGGCTGGGGTTACAGAGGGATGCAGCAGGCTGTGTCACCCCCAGAGGATGGGTACTGGTGTCCCCAGGGCACAGGGTCCAGGAGGGAAGGTGCAGGCCAGCATCAGAACATGCAGCTCCCCCTGATCATTCACCCCTACTGCCAGGTGCCCCACACTGTTCAGTCCCTGGGGGTTCCTTCAGCCTGGCCACCCTTGTGGCTAATCCCCACTGGCCCCAGCTCTCTTCCCCAGCATCAGCCAGGTCCACAGCATCCTTGGGATCTCCTGCCACTCACAGGGCATTATGGACACCCACAGCAGGCCTGGAGCATCTCTGGCCTGCGGAAGTGCTGCTTCCTCCCCTCCCTCCTTCATGTCCGGAGCTGATGGAGCACCCTCCCCGGGTTATCCTCCCCCTCACTTCCGCCTGTCTGGCTGCCTCTGTCTGCTCATTTATCCCACAGAGCTCAGCTCACTCATGGGCTCGCCAGCCCTCCCTGGTGTGAGCAGAGATGGGGACCCCATGGTGAGGTGCACTTCGATCTCCCTTCTCTGGGTGTCCTGTGGCATCCCAGCCCAGCCTCAGCTCCACCGTAAGGGAGGGCATAGGGACACCCCTACTACCAGAGCCGTCCTGCCCACTGGGTGCTGCCTGGGCATCGGGACAGGGGTCAAGGGGAACAGAGTAGTGGGGACATGATAGTCTATGAGCATGAGGCACAAGGATGACAGTAACCACCAAAGGGGCTGTCAGGGCGATCTCTGCCACCACCCATCCCTGGGGATAGAGATGTACAGATGGATGCCCGCAGGGACACTCCAAGGGCCCCCACTCACTTCTGTTTGAGCTTCTGCAGGTCATCGAGCAGGTTGTCGCGCTCGACCTCCACACGAGCTCGCTGGTTGGTGAGCAGGTCCACCTGGCGCCGGAGCTCCCGCAGCTCCTCCTCATACATCTCAGCCACGCGGGTGGGCTCCTTGCCCCGCAGGCGGTTCACCTCGGCCACCATGAGGGCATTCTGCTGCTCCAAGAACCTCACCTTTTCAATGTAGTTGGCAAAACGGTCATTGAGCTCCTGCAGCTCCACCTTCTCATTGGTGCGGGTCTGAAGGAACTCCTGGTTCATGGCATCGGCCAGGCTGAAGTCCAGCAGCTCACCGGCACCTTGGTAGGCACTTTGGTAGGAGCGCAGGGGCGTCACGCGGGTGGTGCGGAAGCTGGACAGGCTGGGGACGGCCGAGGTGCGGGACACCTGGTAGACGCGGGAGGTGACGGAGCTCCCGCTGCTGCCCTTGCTCCCGAAGGAGGCACGGGGAAAGACCGGGGAGCCGCCGAAGGTGCGGCGGTAAGAAGAGACGCGCTGGCTGGAGGAGTAGGACTGGCTCATGGTGGTGGCGTGGGTCGGCGAGGCCGGAGCAGGGAGCAGGCGGCGGGGCTGGCGAGCGGCCGGCAGCTCGGAGAGGCGTCAGGAGGGGAGCTGCGCGCCGCTATTTGTATCCTGCTGACATCAGCCCGCCCCTCCTGACTGGCCGAGGCAGCTGGGGGATGCTGCTGCGGGGGGATGGCCCCCAGCCCCCGCCCACTGCCCCTCACCTGCCCGCACCCCCTGGCAGACAAGAATGATACAACGATACCCATGGACCCCTGAGCACCGCCGGAGTCCCCTGGAGCCTTGACTCCGGCCCCCAGTGCTCTGCCCTGTCCCTGGGGGTGTGAGGAGAGTTAACTGGGGCAGGCTGATTGTGACCCCCCTATCAGGGTGCAGTGCCACCCACGAGGGGCCCAGACAGACAGACAGCTTAGGTGGGTGCCACGAGGGAGAGAAGGGGACTCAGACCCTCACAACAAACCCTCATTTGACACTCTTAAGCCAAACCTCATGACTGCTAGCCATGGTCCCAAAATTGGTCTTGAGAGCCCCAAAAGGCCTCTGATGATGCCCTGACCCACCCCCTGTCAAGAGTACCAGGGGTGCCCACAGCTCTCCATGTGGGGCCAGACTCCAGCCCCCCAGAGAGTGAACAAGGAAGAGCCCAGGAGAGGGGTTGATGTGGGGGGACTCCTGCCCTGAGTGTGCTTGTACAGACCCACCACCCCAACTCCCTTTCTGACATGGGGGGCTGAGCACTGGCCAGGGTCTGGGCACTTTTGAGTGCTGCTGAGTGACCCCAAGCAGGTGCTGGGTCTGAGCCCCAGTGACGGTGACGTCAGCCCCCTGTCCTTGCTCAGGCACATTCCCAAAGCAGCAGGCACCCAACCAAAATAGCCTTTCGAGCTCATACTCATGGGGCGTGGGACATACATACATGGTATTTATAGCTGGGTGCCTCCCTGTTAACCCTTCTTGCTCCAGGCATGTGGAGAGCACAGCTGGATGGGGACCCTGCCTGGAGCAGCTCCAGGCCCTCTCTGGCCCCCATCACTCCAAGAGCAGAACAAGGTCCCCAGGTTATCCCGAGGCACTGCAGGCTCTGTCCTGTCTCCTCAGTCTTCCTCTTGGCCAGAAAGTACATTGAGGATCAGAAAGCCCAGCCCATCTCTGCAAAAATTCACAGAATGGGGAATACCCCAGTCCTGTATAGGCAGCCCCACAGCTTCCCACTTCCTGGACAGATGGTAGGCCAGATCAGGGAACCCCAGGGCCATGCACAAACCTGTGCCAGCTAAAGAGGTCATCCTGAGGGAGGGGAGCTGTGCTGGGGGAGGGTGCCCCTTGCCTGGGAAGCACCCCCTCCTCTCAAGCCCCCCAGCACACTTGGTGACCCCCAGCTCTGTCCAAGCTGCACTGTTTTGGCTGACATCAGCTGGCTCAGCTCCAGTGACTCTGTCCCTGGAGGCCCTGGTGTAGGGGACCGTGGTGCCACTGGGCACGGGGTGACTCAGCAGCAGGAGCAGTGCTCAGCCCTGACTGGCCCCACACCTTCTGGCCTTCTGTCCTGTCTGTAACATAGACACCAAGCAGTGCCATGGCTCACCCATGGCAGCATCAGGATGGCAAAAGGTTGGGCTTAATCATGGAATCATTCTCAACTGCCCTGGCTCTGGAGGCACTCCTGCCTGCTGCCTGCCTGCTCCATGCCATCTGAGGGCCAGCGAGGGTCTTGGTCCCATATCCATGCAGGTGGGCAGGGGCTCGATGCCCCACATCCCTTTAGCCCCTCCAAGCCCCCCATCCCTGGAGCTCCTCCCAGCCACCCAGTTGCAGCATGATGTGGCATCTTCCCAAGGGTGCAAGCTGCCTGGCGGAGCCTGCCTTTAAAAGGGAAGGTATTTCCAGATGGGGTTGTTTCATACCATCACAGGGGGAGGATGGAAGAAAGGGGGGCTTGTGGGGGGAGAGTAGATGGAAAAACAGACAGCATCCTTCCTCCTTCTGGCCCTGTGCCGAGCATGCCCTGCACATCCCTGAGCTCCGCACGTGTGCCCTGCAGGGTGGCAAGCCAGTCCTTAGCTGGTGTGCAGAGGGGTAGGCAGGTGCCCACACCAGTGAGGGGGACCCCAGGGATCTGGGACAGCACACCTCCAGCTGTGGAATTCAGCCATCCCTTCCCATGACCCTATCCTGCTGCCGTGCCAGCTGGGGTGTGGGGAGGAGGGACTCCCTAGGGGTGCTGTGTCCAGCAGTGCCTGGCACCGTACCCTGGTAGGGCAATGCAAACCCCATCCCAGTCCCAGGGAGCCCTTGTTTCCATCGTCATCCCACATAGCAGGGGTATGCAGGGTTGGGGTGCTCCAGGGAGGGGAAATGCACTCTTGGGCACTGGTGCTTGGAGGGGAAGTAGCTCAGAGTGGTTAACAAGGAGCATCCTCCTGGCCCTGTTCTAGGACAGAGTGCTTGAAGTGGCCTTTCCTCAGCTGCTGTGACAACCTTCCGGGCTGGCTCTGTGCAGGCAGGGGGCCCCATGGCTTTCAGAGGGTGGACAAAAGCCTTGGACTTTCCACAGCCTCTTAGGAAAGCCCCGTCTGTTTGCAGTACCCAGCATAACGGGAAGAAGGGACAAAGTGCAGGACCCAGAAACCCTGCCTGAATCCCACGCCAGGGACATGACGCCAAATTCCATGCCGACCAAAGACCCAGAGGCTGCAGAAAGTGAGGAGGCTGCAGAGAGCAACAGTGCAAGGCTGATTCCTGTCCTGTCCAGCCCCATTCTGCCTCCCCACAACTACATCCCAGGCCAGGCTGACCCAGACCAGCAGAGCCTGGGAAGCGGCTCCTGAACCCCCGCACTGGCTTGGTCCCAACTTCCACCGAGCTGTGGATGAGGCTGCTGCTGGAGAGGCATTTGGAGCTGGAATGTCAAACAACTCCCTCTGGTCATGACATCCCTGTGAGCAAAGCCAGCTGCATCCTGCAGCCACCCCTCCTCCCCAGCCCTCCCTCCCTCCCTCCCGCTCCCCCAGGATTTAAGCCCTTCACAGTCTCCCCAGGCTGCGGGCATCTCGGGGCTCAAAGGATGCAGGGACGGGGTGCTGACCCCTCCTTGGCCCTGGACCCTGCCACCAGACCCCAGTGCCCCCCTCACGCCTGGCCCTAGCTCAGGGATGAGTGGAGGGATGGGAATGAAGCAGCGAGGGCATCCATCCCCTCACTCCTGACCCCTAGCTGTCTCCCTTCATCCCACTCCTTTTACAGCCATGAGCCTCCCAGGCATCTTTACCCTAAGAGGGAAGGACTGTGTGGCCCATTCCTCGGTGCTGACGGACCCAGGGCACGATCTATTGTCTAAATAAGAGATGTTCTCCTTCCTTGCCTGGACCATGGCCCAGCCTGGCACAACAGGGTCCCAGAAGCTGGTGGGTGCCCTAAAGTCTTCAGCCCCCCATCCACTGTTCACCTCAGCTGTCCCCATGCCTTCACCCACTCCAGAGCTCAGGACAGCACCAGTGGGCACACAGCCTGTCTGGCTGTTTCTGGTCCCCATCCCTGTGTCCCCAAGTGATGGGGATGCTGAGGACAATGTCCTGTCTCTGAGTGGCACAAGGATGCTGGGGGCGCCTGGATGCCCCATGGCATGAATGGATGCTGCCGGTGTCCAGCTGCAACCTTTGTGGATGCCGGGAGGTGTTCACTTGCCCCCCTTGGTCTTTGAATATCCTTGGGTTGAGTTGTTGTCTCCATGTTTCACAAAGTTGCTGGGGGTGACCTGTTGCTCCCAGGGCCATGTAGCTGCTGGGGATGATCAGCTACCTCCGTGTCCACGCAGATGCCTGAAGCATGCGTCTGCCCCTCCATCTAGAGCTAGCCCTGTCATCTGTGGGGATGTTGGGAGTGTTCACCCATCCCTGCAGCCCAGGGGCAGGCTTGGTGCCCTCATGGTCCATGGGGGTGTTCACCTGCCCCAGTGGTGTGGAGACACTAGGGATGCTCAGCTGCCCTCGTGGTCCACATGGATGTAGGGATGACTGGGTGGCCCACGAGGACGCTGGGGTGTCTGTCTGCCCTCCCACAGGCCTCGATAGTGTCACCCATGCCAGTGAGATGAGGTAGCATTAGCCACTGCATCGCTGGCAGCTCACGTAAGGCATGGTGGCCATTCACTCAGCCTCCAGCAATGCCTGGGCAGTGATTTCACTTTCCCATGCTCAGACACGTGGGCTGGGATGCGGGGGACCGCCTTTGATGGATGCCATCCTTTTGCTCATCCTGGCAGGGCTGGCTAGGGGGGATCCAGGCAGCCTGGCAGGCAGTGGGAGAAGGGGGTGGCACTTCCTGGAGCTCTGGCTGTTTACAGGCTCTGTCCTGGGCCGTCTTTCCATTAACCCCTTCCAGCAGGGCTAAGCACTGTCTGCCAATTCCCGAAGAGTCCTACCATCAGGGAACACTTCCCAGAACAAACCCTGCCCAGAATCCCACTCTGGGCTGCCAGGGGACATGGGAAGGGCCACAGTGCCCTGTCCCTACTGGTTCTGTCCCTGCCAGGCACCCCTGGGCACATGCATGAGCCCAGTTCCAAGGTGCATGCACTCCAAGGATAAGCTGGTGCCTTTTTGGGAGGGCTGCACTAGGTGGTCCACGGGGCAGTGTGGAATGCGGACAGGAGCAGTGTCTTCCCAGGAGCATGGTGATGGGGTGGGGGGCAGCCACGACAGGTGCTGCGCAGCCCTTGGCACCCAGCCAGGGGTGAGTCAGAGCCCACCCGGAAATAGCCATCGTGAGCTTTTTCTGGAAGCCTCTCTGTTCCGGGAATAGCTGTGGCATGCCAAGGCACTGCCCTTTGCCCGCTCCAGCAGGGCTGGACGAAGGCCACACCCGGCCCTGCCACTCACCCCTGTTCTGACACCCCAGATCCAGGCACCCCCTGCTCCTGCACACATCCCCACTGGGACCCATCTACCCTGGGCACCTGGCTACTCACCCGCTCTGGGCATCTACCAGCTGGGGAGCCATGGGCTCCAAATGTCCCCAGGTGTCCTTCAGGCAGAGCCCGGAAACCACCCAACAGCATCTGACCCTGAGCTGGGTGCTGGCAGCAGCAGGGGGTGATGCTGGCAGGAGGAGCATGGGCACAGCCGCCTGGTACCCACTTCCCTTTGGCTGGGGTGTACTGGGCAGTGGCACGTGCATGCCAGCTCCAGGCAGGGGTGCTGGGTGCTCCCAGTCTGGTCCCGTTTCAGTGGGATGCTGGTCCTGTGTTTTGCTGTGGTTGACTTGGAGACCCTCCAGCTGTCTGTTTGCATGGTGCCAGGCAGTGGGAGTGCTTGTTCCCTTTTTCTGGGGAGGAGAGGCAGGTGCTGGGGGCTGGGAGCATAAATCCAGAGCTGTCAGGAGCTCTTGGCACGATAGGTCACAGGGTCAGGTGGAACAGGACCACCATTTTCCAGTCCCCAGGACACAGACAGCATTCTCCAGCTAACAGGGTGTCCATGCTAGTGACTCAGGAGATGGGAATTCAACTGGCACCCAACACCTGGGCCCTATGCAGCTCTCACAGGCTGCCACATCCCTCTCCCAAGGCTGCACACCCATTGTCTGGAAGACAAAGGATCCTGCTGGGAAACGATACACATGGACTGATGGAAACCCAAAACCCCACTGCTGCACCCAGCCCATGCAGAGGACCCAGCCAAGAGTAAGAGGCACCCCTACCCATGCGAGTCCAAGGGCTCCTATCCCCTGGGAGCACCCCAGCTGGGGTGCTGCCCTGCCACTGTGCCAACTCTCAGAACCCTGTGCATCACTGTCACTTGGAGACATTGGTCCTCAACATGGCACCAGGGGCTTGTGCCTTGTTTCCTGTGAGGGTTGAGCAGTACCAAGGCAGGGGAGCAGCAATGATGGGGGGCAACATCTTGCTTTACACCAGCGACCTACCCTAGAGATACTCAGCCTTTGGGAAGTGTTCCCCTGTGCACCTGTACCCCACTGTGCATGGGCCAAGCCCTGTTTTGGGGCAGCCCCTATTCACCCAGTGGCTGCAATTCGGGCACACCCCAGGGCAGGATAGGTGATCATCCCTGGAGAGCCTGTGTCAGCGCCTTCTGGCTGTGTCCCACTTCCACTCACCCATAACACAGCTCTGTCCTGGCTTTGGCAGGCACCGGGTTTGCCTGGCCTGGGCCAGGGTGCAGGGTGAGTGGTGCACGGTGTGGATTGCAGGGTGCGAATTTTCAGGGGGCAGGGTGTGGGTTGTGGGATGCGGGGTGCAGGATGCAGGGTGAGGGGTGTGGGGTTAGGGTGTGCGGTGCAGGGTGCACAATGTAGATTGCATGACGTGGGTGCAGGGTGAGGGTGCGACGTGCAAGGCATGGGGTGCATGGGGTGCATAGGGTGCAAGGTGCAGGGTGCAGGGTGTGGATTGCAAGGTGTGGATTGCATGGTGCGGGGCGTATGGTGTGGATTGCGGGGTGCGGATTGCGGGGTGCGGATTGCGGGTGCGGATTGCGGGTGTGGAATTGCGGGGTGCGGATGATGCGGGGTGCGGGATTGCGGGGTGCGGAGTGCGGTGCGGATTGCGGCGGTGCAGGCGTTCGGGTCCGTGGGTGCGCGTTCCTCCGCGCCGGCAGGGGGCGCTGTGACGGCGCGGGCGCGCCGGCGGCGGTCGGCGGCCATGCAGGTACCGGGGCGGGCGCGGCGGGCGCAGGGGCGGAAGGGGCGCGCCCGGGTGGGGTCCGGTCCCGCGGGGATCCCCGGCCCGGGGCGGCGGTGCTTTGCCGCGTGCTGTGCGGTGACGGCGGTGCCCACAGGGCGGCGGCGCAGGCTCGAAGGCGGCCGCGCAGGCGGCGGCGCAGGAGCTTGGTGAAGTTCGTGACTTCGCCCAGACCCTACGGCCGTACCACGGTGAGGAGCTCGCCCGGGCCCCCGCCCTGCCCTATTCCCCTCCCCGCAGGCGGCCCTGACGGCTCTTCCCCCCCGCAGTGGTGGCCGAGTGCCGCAGCCGGCTGCTGCAGGCCGGTTTCCAGGAGCTGAAGGAGACGGAGCACTGGGACGTGCGGCCGGCGCAGAAGGTGAGCCCGGCGGGGACGAGACGGCGGGGGCTGGATGGGGCCGAGGGGCCCTCACCCCTCACCTCTGGCCCTCTGCCCCCAGTATTTCATCACTAGAAACTACTCCACCCTCATCGCCTTCGCCGTCGGCGGCCAGTTCCAGCCCGGGAATGGGTTCAGCCTTCTGGGGGCCCACACCGACAGCCCCTGCCTCAGGGTAAGGCCACCCAGCCAAGTGCTGGGACCTTCTCTGGGGCCCTCCAGTTTCATGCCACAAGCAAAAACAACCCTTACTTCCCCTGTACCAAGGAGCACCATTGTTGGCTCCTTACACATCCCAGATCTTCCTCCCAGAGCAGCCCATGCTGACCCACTGCATTGCTTTGCCTGCTGCTGTGTCCTCTGTGTCCCCTGTCCTGCAAAGCCCCTTGCAGCACCCTGTGCTGGCACCGTCAGCGATGAGGCTCTGGGCCTGCTGTGGCCAGTCCCCAGCATTTCGCAGTGCCATTAGTGACACCTCTGCTGTCACTCAGGTGAAACGTCGCTCTAAGCGGGGGCAGGTGGGCATAGTCCAAGTTGGTGTGGAGACCTATGGAGGTGGCATCTGGAACACCTGGTTTGACCGTGACCTCACCGTGGCTGGGAGGGTGATCATAAAGGTGAGTCTGATTTGGGGCAGGCACAGTGGGATAGCTGTGTGCCCCCAGCTCTGGGTCCTTGACTCCCACACAGAGTGAGACCTGCTGCAACCTCTCAGCTTTACAGGCCTGGCCCCAGCAGCCCTCCTTGTGTTTCAGGACCCGGCCACAGGGCGCCTGGAGCAGCGCCTGGTACGCGTGGAACGGCCCATCCTCCGCATCCCTCACCTGGCCATCCATCTGCAGCGCAGCATCAATGAGAACTTTGGGCCCAACACCGAGCATCACCTGTAAGGCCTGGTCTGGCCCCAACCCCTGGCCAGCCCTTGGGAGGGATGGGACGCAGCTGGAGCAGTTGCCCACCCTCAGCTCGCCCTTTGCCAGCTGCTGATTGCAGTGAGGAGGTCTGCAGTGGCTTTTCTTAGCCCCACAGAGTCCTTTCAGGAGATGCTTCCAAGCTTAGGACTTGGGAAGGACACTGGGGTGTCCTGAGGTGGCACAATAGATCTGTGCTTCAGGGGCTACCATGTTCAGCATGGTAGTTGCTCCCTGGAGGAGCAAGGCAGACACTTGGGAAGGATTTGTTGTGTGTGGCCCAAGCAGGTGAGGTGAGCAAAGCCCTGGGGGCTAACATCATTGTCTCCCACACAGGGTTCCCATTCTGGCCACTGCTGTGCAGGAGGAGCTGGAAAAGGAGGTGCTTATGGAGTCCACACCTTGCAGTGCTGTGGCCCAGGTGAGCTGAGTGCCAAGGATCAGTGGGGACTCTTGCTAGGACCTCACACTTGTCACCTTTGATCTCCATTCCTCAGGCACCTCCCACCAGGTTCCTCTTCCCCTTCTCCCCATGGACTGGTGGTAAACTTCCACTTGGCCTCACAGCTGTGTATGTGGCACATCTGCTCAGCCATCTCTGTCTTCTCACCCTGCTCTGCAGCCACTGTGTAGAATTGGGTGCACTTCCCCAAGGAGGCAGGGCAGGGGCCTTGCACAGGAGGCAGAGACCTGTCCTGGATGAGGTGGGGGCTTGAGCACAGGACATGTTAGCAGGAGAGAGGACACACCAACATGAGTGGGGTGTGGGACAGCTCTGCAGGGTGAAACAGGGGGCTTCCCCTGCCATCCACAGCCTGCCCTGCCCACAGCTCTGCTTTCTTCCCAGGCAGAGCGCCACAGCCCTGTCCTGCTTTCCCTGATCTGCCCCCAGCTGGGGGTGAAACCGGAGCAGATTGTAGAGCTGGAACTATGCCTGGCAGATACACAGCCAGCGGTGAGTAAGGGCAGGAGCCTCCTTCTGCCGGCACACAGCCTGCGGGCTGGCACTACACAGGTGTTTCCTGGCACACGTCCTCGGCTTGGGGCATGCCAGGGCTGGAAGCTGAGTGGAACAAGAGGAGGCAGCTCCTTAGGGGCACAGATGAGGGGACTGGAATGGGGACCCAGTGCAGATACTTTTTGGTGTGCCAGAGGCTGTGCCCTACTCCTCCTGGCTCTCTAATTGCAGACACTGGGTGGTGCCTTCGATGAGTTCATCTTCTCCCCACGTCTGGACAACTTGCACAGCTGCTACTGCGCCCTGCAGGTGAGAGTGAAAAGAGCCTGGAGGCTGCAGCATGGTCCCAAGGCACCCTGGCTCAACTTTGAGCTGGCCCAAGGCTTTGCAAGGAGGTGTGTTCCCATGAGATGGCTCTGGCTTATAGGAGGATCTGGTTTTGGGAGCTGCCCACTTTGCTGAGTGTGTGGGGTTCCCAGCAGCTCCCAGGGGTGTCTCCTGCTGTCACCGGGCCATGTGTGTGCCCACAGCTCCCTTCCTCCATGCTTTGGGCTCTCCTGGGAAAGTTCCTGATGGCTCGGTCCTCAGACTCCCAGGATGGCACTCAGGCTGATGTCCATTCCCCCCAATCCTGCAGGCCTTGATTGACTCGTGTGCGGCGCCCTCCTCACTCTCCCAGGAGCCCAATGTGCGTCTCATCGCACTCTATGACAATGAGGAGGTGAGTAAGGGCACAGTCTGGGATGGCTGGCACTGGGAGGGGCTCCATGTTCTTTGCTCTCCCCCACCCATGCCTGGCAAGAGAGAGACATCCCATGCCCCAGTGGAGGAAGCTGGGATTTGCCTACACCTACATGGAGTGTGGCCTGGTCAGGGGGTGGAAAGCACTCGTGTGATAGGAAGCAACTCTGCTGGCTTTGGGGAGTCCCCTGTCACTCAGCTGGCCCCTGGAGTGTTGGGGGGTTGTGCTGATGGTGGTTCTTGGCAGGTAGGGTCGGAGAGTGCACAGGGCGCGGAGTCCTTGCTAACGGAGCTGGTGCTGCGTCGGATCTCGGCATCACCACACAACCTGACAGCCTTTGAGGAGGCCGTGGCCAAGTCCTACATGATCAGCGCTGATATGGCCCACGCTGTGCACCCCAACTATGTGTGAGTAGCCTGAGCAGTGCCACAGGTCAGGACAGCTTCCCCTGCCACCTGAGGGGACATGTCCCCATCATTCCCCAGGGAGTACAGACCATGCAGTCTTTGTTGTGGCAGGGAGGGAGGGCTGTAGCATGAAACTCCTGCTTCTCTTTCGCAGGGACAAGCATGAGGAAAATCATCGTCCAGCCTTCCACAAGGTGAGGGCAGCCCTCTGCTTTGGGTTGGGACAGACACTTTGGGTCTGTCCTGCAGTGCTGTGGATTGTCCAGCTGCTCCCTGGAGCACAGTTTCGGGGTGCAACTCAGCAGCTCTCAAATGGGAAACATTTGTCCTGCAACAGGATTTGCCTGTGCCACACGTCTGATGTTGATCACTTGGGATCTCAGTCTTGTCCCTGGAGCCCTTCCCTGCTCTGAGCTGGGCTGCCCCTGTCGCAGGGCTGTCTCCATCCCCATAGGCTCACCCAGGGAGGAGAGAATGGTCTGGTGTGATGTGTGATGGGGTGGGACAGCATTGCCTGGGCATGAGTGTTTCCAGAGCCACTGATTATCCCTGGGTCCCATCATGGACCTGCGGCGCCTTTGCTTGTGCAGGGCCCTGTCATCAAAGTGAACAGCAACCAGCGCTACGCCTCCACAGCTGTCACCGAAGCCATAATCCGGGACATCGCCGCCCGCGTGGGTGTCCCTCTGCAGGTGAGCGCAGCTGAGTGAGCCCTCCTGGAACATTGCGAGTTTGGGCTGCAGCCCTGCCCCTCAGTTCATGAGAGGGGGCCTGTGCCAGAGCCCCACTCCTGTTACCATATCTGTGCCCACTGTGGTCTGTGCTGCCTGCTGCTCTGGGGCTCCAGCTCCACTGCTGCCTCAGGGAGCAGGCTGGGGAACAGGAAGGGAATCTGGCCTCAGTGTGTCCCACCTCTGGAGGATTTTGCACCCTGGCTTGGATCAGTGCTGCTTCCTTGTCCCAGGTTGTCTCCCTTCAGGGCTGAGGGCCCATGTGGGAGGCCGTGGGGCAGCATGGGGAGCTGCTGAGGCCTTGTCCCCCTGCAGGAGTTCATGGTGCGCAACGACACGCCCTGCGGCACCACCATTGGCCCCATCCTGGCCTCCCGCCTGGGGCTGCGCGTGCTGGACATCGGCTGCCCGCAGCTGGCCATGCATTCCATCCGGGAGATGTGCTGCACCTCAGGGGTGCTGCAGAGCATTACCCTCTTCAAGGTAAGCCCTATGGACCTCATCCTGTGCTGAATCCCCCTCCCTGCTCCTCTGCATTTCTTGCATCCCCATGTCCCTATCCAACCCCTGCCTTGGGACTGAGCTTTCCCACTCTCGAACCCTCTGGAGCAGCGCAGGTACCGGCTGCTTCCAGAGGTGCCCCCTTGCATACCAGCCTCCCCCAGTGACTGCCATCCCCAAATAGTTACTATGGCAACCAGTGCTAGCCTTGAGTCAGTGATGGGTTACTATGGCGACGTGGTCCTGCTCTCTGCGAGTAGCATGCCTGCTACAACGCTGCCTGCGTAACCCAACAGGGAGCCACTGCC
>NW_021939632.1:9397120-9412331 GCF_001715985.3 Manacus vitellinus | reverse complement strand
CCCACCCGCTACCGCTGCTGCATCCATGCTTTGGGGTCCCTCTTGCAGGGCGAGTGGGTCCCTGGTGTGACTGAGTTGCATCTCTGCCTCGTAGTACCACATGTAGGAGGGCAACAGATGTGGTTTTGCAGGTCTCTGCCCCCTCAGTCTTCCCTGCCTAACTGCCAGCACCCCAAAAAACTCCAGGCCTTCTCCACTCCCCCAAGCCAAGGGCATTCTGTGTACACATCCCCCTTCTTGGCTCTGAGGGGCAGAAAAGGCTGGCACTGAGGCTCTGCCCTTAGCTACAAAGCTGTGCCCTCTCCCACCATCACCACATTGCATCCCTGTGCCACTTTCCTGGAGAGTGGGGGTCCCCAAGCAGCTGGTGACAAGCAAACCCAATTGAAGCCCCCTTGGATGCTGTGCTGACTGGCCTGCCTGCCTGTCTTTCTGTCTGTCTGTCTGTCCGTCGCAGGCTGCCTGTTTGACCGGAGGTTGTGCTCCCCTCAGGAGGTGTGTGTGCAGGGTAAGTGTCTATCAGGGGTGCAGGGATTCCCTTCCCAAGGAAGGGATGCAATGCAGGGGAATATGGCAGAAGAAAGGTAGGGCTGTGCCTGAAGACCCTCAACCTCACCCCAGCGTGTTTGTTGTCTGGCCATGCTGCCTCCCCTCTCTTGCAGATGGGCTGTTTGGGCAGTGCCAGGTGGGCTCCGTGCAGGACAGACCCTACTTCCAGATCACCTCTCCTGTGCTCCAGCGCCTGCAGGATGTCTTACGGCATCTCATGGCACAAGGTGAAGGGGGGAGCTTGGGGGGAGTCTCTGAGGCCATGCAGGGCAAGGGCGTCAGGCAGCATTGCCTGGTGGCACTAGGGCTGTCCAAGGTCCTGCTGGCCCGGGGACCAGAGTGCGCTAAGGAGGGTGATCCTGGGAGGAGTGGGACCAAACCCAGGCCATAAGACCCAGGGTCAGGACATCAGGACAACCTCCCGTGCACTCACACCGTGGTTCTCAGGCTGCCCCCACATCTCACAGCCCTCTCCCATGGCAGGGCTCTCGTGGCAGGACAGCATCACGCAGTATGTGATTTCACAGGAGATGGAGCGCATCCCCCGCCTCCGCCTGCCGCCCTCGCTGGAGCCAGTGGCCAGGGACAGGTAGGGCAATGCCAACTGCCAGCCTGTGAGGAGAGCCCAGCAGAGCAGTGAGGGCTTTGCTCCCCTAATGGGGTTTAGGGGAGGGAATTCTCCCTTACCCAGGTGAGTCACCCCAGCGCTGTTTGCCTTCAAGGTTCCTGCCCCTCCGTGTTGAGCCCCGGCGAGCCCCGCTTCCCCTAGACCGTGGCCTGCCAGCAGCTCAGCATCTGGGGCAGCCCCCACCACTATTACCTTCCCCACTGGTGCAAAGGTACCTGGAGCACCTCCTGCTGCCCTCCCCATCCCAGCTGGGCTATGAGGAGGCTCTACTCAACCCCTACTCCTACCACAAGGTAAGCTGGGGGTTGAGCCCTCTTCTCTCAAGCAGAAAGGTAGAGATTTGCAGGGGGCCTCTGCACTCCCAGCATCCTCCTGCTGGGGTACCCCCTACTTCCACCATGGGGTGACAGGAGCCCTGTGGATTTTGACCATGTGTTTTGGTTGCAGTTTGGCTACCAGGATGGTGCTCACCAGCATCCCAGCGGCTCAGCCAGGCAGAGCTCTGAAACCTCCTCGCTACTGGGCCGGGTTCCTGCCCAGGCCCTTTTTGGGGCTGGCCCTGTGCCCTCCTATGGTGCACAGCCAGGAATGGATGGAGGGCATCTCTTCCAGGACTTGGGCATGCTTTCCCTGCCCAGAGAGAAAGCCAGCCGCCCAGACCCTGCCAGCACCAGGCTCCAGCACAGCTTGCGACTCCCCAGTGACTACAGAAGCACGGAGGAGAGGGAGCAGCCAGCACCCTTGGCTGCCCAGCCACCCTCTACACAGACAGGTACCTTGTTCTCCAGCCAGGCACCAACCCTTGTCTCTACCCTGTACTAACATCCATGTTCCTCATGTCTCACACTCTCCCTCCTCTTTGGCTTTATGCCCAGGGGCAGCATATTCCCCCAACCCCACTTGCCTCATTTACTACATCCTTAGCCCCTGGTCTCCATGCAGATGCAGGGCATCCAACCTTATGCTGTATCCTCTTGCAGATGCTGCCCTAAAGAGACTGGCCTCCCTCCTGGCCAGCTATGGCCTCGGGCTGCCAGAGCTGAGCCCCCAGCAACTGAGCAGCCTCTCCAGCCTCCTCCAACTGCTCCAGAGCTCTGGTGAGCTGGGTGAAGGGATGGGGTGGGCAGGTACTGGCCATGGTGGGTGCCAGCATGCCCTGTTTCAGAATAGGGCATGTTGCCTTTTTGGGGTGGATGCTGCAAGATTTGTCTCTCTCCTTTCCAGGTGTTGTTGGCCCTGAAGTGCCCACAGTCAAACGGGTGGGTTTGCAGCAGGGTGGTGCTGGAGGAGATGCCACAGCACAGGTGGGATGGGGTGGAGGAGGCAGTCCCCCAGGGCTCTCCTCAGAGGTCCCAGTTTCTCCCTTTCCCTCCCTTCAGGTGACGGAGGGGGACATGCAGCACGGAGAGGAGCCAGTGCCCCCTTCCTCCACAATGCCACCCCCTAAAATCCCAGCCAGCAGCTCCCCAGGGGATGGGCCAAAGGGCAGAGTGGCATCCTCGTCAGCTCCCCAGGCCGAGCCACAGGGGGCACATGGTGGAGATGCAGTCAGCCCCAGGCAGCAGATTCTGGTGGAGAAGAAGAGTTACACGGAGACAAAGGATGGTGGGGCACAGCGGCACATGCATCCACCAGACGAGTATGGCTACATCATCACAGACCAGAAGTGAGAGCAGGGGGTCAGGCTGAGGGGGTCTGTGTGTGTGGAGGGTCTGTGTCTCCCCACCTACAGCTGTCACAGCTCCGCATGTTTGGCCAAGCCTGTTTGGGATGGGGTTGGTCAGCTTCTCCCTGTCCCCTCTCTATCCACACCCTTGTCCCACCCCAAAGCCTTCCTTTCTCAGCCCACACCAAGGCTAGAGCTTGCTGTTGCGGAATGGGAGGCTGGGAGTGTGTGTGCAAGGATGAGGGGGTCAGCTCACTCCCACCACCACACATCCCCGTGCTCTTACCAACTGCCCATCCTGACACCCCTGCAGCTAGCACTGCTCTCACTGCATGCTTGGAACTCCCTGAGCCTGCCCATCCCTGTGCCCTGACTGTGGGGAGCGTGGACTGTCCCCTTGCCCTCGCTACCTGCTCCTCACCCTGACCCTGTTCCCTCAGGCCCCTGGGGCTGGCTGCTGGTGTGCGGCTGCTGGAGCTCCTTGCCAAGCACCTCCACCTCTCCACCACCAGCTTCATCAACATCAGGTGAGAGGAGCAGGGCCATGGGTGCTGCTGTCTCAGCCTTGGCTGTGCTCAGCCCTCTCGGGCAGGAGTCCAGGAGGGACTGGTCTGTGGTGGGGATAGGAAGGGGGTCTGCACTTCCCAGTCTCACACTGTGTCCCCCTTCTCCCTGCAGCGTTGTGGGTCCTGCACTTACCTTCCGCATCCGGCAGAACCCTCAGAACTTCTCCCTGACAGATGTGGCCAGCCAGACTGGTGAGTTGAGCACCTAGTCCTGTTCCTCTCTTCCCCCTGCAATGTGGGGTGCCCCTTCCCAGGGACTGGAAAGAGGGGAACTCCCACCATACATCCCAATGTCTTTGGCTGAATGGGGGAGCTGATATGAGGTAAAGAGCTGCTGGGGCTATCCCTTGGCTCTATCTTTGTTGCGGGTGGGTCTCTTGTGTGGAAAGGCAAGCATCCCTCTGACCATCTCCTCTCCATCCACAGAGCAAGTGAAGACAGAGCTGGAGCATGAGCTGGGCCTGAAGATTGTGCAAACAGGAGTGGGAGAGGTAGGAGGGAGCAAGCATGCCTGTCCCTTGGGGCTAGGGTGGCCAGGGACAGGGCAGTGGGAGTGCTGCCACTGAGTATGAGCAGGAAGCATGCTGTTGCCCACCCCTTGGTCACAGGGGTCTTCATGACTGAGACATCCCTGTGGGTCTGTGGGGCAGTTTAGGAACAGAGGGCTCTGGGCAGTGTTTGGGATGCTGTGTTGGGGGCAGACTCAGGTTATCTGGGATGGCCCAGAGCAGAACTGCTCCAGTCCCATCCATCCATCATTCCCCCTGATGCCCAGCAGCACGATGTTGCTCTGTTGCTTGTACTCCCAGGGCTCTCGGCTCTTTGCAAAACAAAATCTCCATAAGGTTTCAAGATGATTTGCGAGGGACTCCCAGGGGCTTTTCTACCCCTCCAAGACTGGGGGGCTGTGGGCTGTACCCCACAGGGCTCATCCTCACCCTTGCCTCCCTCCAGCCTGCACCCCCCATCTTCGCTGCAGCCTGGGCATTCGAGCACTGGGCTGTTTCCAAAGCACCCCAGAGATCACAGCTAGGCAGGCAAAATGCCATCATGTCCCCAGAGAATGGCAAAGCAGCTGACGACAAGGATGGAACAGGAACCATCTGTTTGGAGAGGGATACCCCCTCCCCTTGCTCCTCTAGGGATCCACAGGAAGAGTCTCCTGGGAGGGGAGCAGGGGTTGGAGATGGGGACGAAACCTGGCTTCTGTGTTTGCAGCCTGAGGAGGGGAAGTGGTGTAGCACATTCCCAACCCGGGATCCCCATTTCCCACCCTCTTGCCCTGTGACCATATCTGTGGGCAAGGAGGAAGGAAGGGGGAACTTTGGAGGAGGAGGCCATGGAGAAGGAGTGGCCTGGCCACCTGTCTCCATCAGTAATGTGTGGAGTGTCGCTATGGCAATGCCTTTTGATGTGGCAAGTGGCAGAAACTGGGAGAGATGTCAGCGATGACAGAGATGGAGCTCAGAGGAGGCTGTGGCAGCTTTGCAAGCCCTCTTCTGCATCAGCCTCTCCAGTCCTCACCAGCTTGTGCTTTTCCTTCATTCCCTGCTGGCTCTGAATTTGATGGGACTGGTGCATGATTTGGGGAAGGAGCGATGTAGAGAGTCAGGGAGACAGCAGGGCCTGGGCAGCCTTGGGAGGGAAGTGCCTTCTGTCCCCCCTGGCTCTGCTGATACCTCCAGGGGCTACAGAGCTGTTCCTGCTTGGGTGCCTAGGAGAGCTGGGAGGTGCTGGCCCTGGTGGGTTCCCTGACTGCAGGACTGGCTGGACCCTGACGGGGGGCTGATGCAGCTGGGGGGCAAGTGGCAGCGGGAACACCTAGGCTGGGGACATCCCCAGGCGATGATGATGATGACGTAGATGATGATGGTGCAGTGTTCCCTCGGTAACCTCATCAGGCTCATAGCCAATGGGAGGCTGTGGCAATGAGGTAATGCTGGGCTCTGGCACCTCATTGGGCATAGGGTATTTGAAGTGCTGATGCCTCAGCATCCCTGTGCTGCCCCACCAACATCCTGATCACAAGACGCTCTGGGGCAAGGACCTGGGCATTGGCAGGAAGGTCTTGTCCAGCAAGGGCTGAGCAGCATCCTGTTCCAGCATGGCTTAGGGTGTCTCCCCCAGCCACACGAAAGGAGCCCTAGAGACACTACCTGCAAGGTGGCAGGGGCTGCTCTGTGTCCTAGCTGAGGAGGGCAATGGGCAGGACCTGTCCCCCAGCCACTACAGCTGGGATGGCACCAGCCCTCTGGCAGTGCTGGACATCTGGCCCCCCTGACTTCCCCCAATGTTCTGTTCTGGAGCAGTGACTGCAGAGGAGAGCAAGCCTCATTTGGGGAAGTCCCCTGAGAGCAGCACATCCAGCGCTGCAGTGGCCCATCCTTCACCATTAACCTCTTGGGCTGAATTCAGCCCTTTTTGACCTCCAGCTGGGCAGAAAGAGCGCATTGAACCAAAGTTCTGTGGGGCTACTGCCTGGTCTGAAAGGGAACAGCTCAGGCCAGGGCTGCCTTGGGCAGCACCCATGGGTGCTGGGAGCACAGAGGCAGGAAGTCGCTGCTGCCTGGGCTTGGCCAGGCTCCTGCAGCCCCAGGGACACCACTGTGAGCAGTGCCCCATGTGACATGCAGGTGGGTGCACCCTGCCTCACCCCAATGACACCATCTTTGTCCCAGCTCTGGGTGCTGAGAGAATCAGCACCCTCAGGTAGAGGAAGAAAGAGCCCTTGTCCTGTTTGAACCCCCAGCAACCCCAAATGTAGAGCAGAATAGGGTCTCAGCCTGATGCAGATGTCCCCCACTAACCCTTGCTTGGCTCTGCCCCCAGCGAAACGAGGCTGCTGCCTATTCGCGCCCATCCCACTTCAGGGATGGCTTCCACTCGGTGCTGCTGACCTTCATAGCGCTGGCCTGCGTGGCGGGCATTGCCATCGCAGTTTCTGCAGCCTTCTGCCTCCGGCGCCATGCCAAGCAGCGGGAGAAGGAGCGCCTGGCCGCCCTGGGGCCAGAGGGTGCTGCTGACACCACCTTCGAGTACCAGGTAGGACCCTGTGGGATGCAGGATCCTGCAGGATGTGTCACTGCTGTGTCAGCATCGCTTGGGGTGCATGGGGCTGTCCTATGGCAGCACTGTGGCCAAGGGACTGGGCTATTGCTGGTGTTCCCCAGGAGCTGTGCCGCCAGCACATGGCTGCCAAGTCTCTCTTTGGCCGCACTGAGACAGCAGCAGCACCAGCAGAGACCTCGAGGGTCAGCAGCATCTCATCCCAGTTCAGCGACGCCCCACAGCCCAGCCCCAGCTCTCACAGCAGCACACCCTCCTGGTGCGAGGAGCCCGTCCAGTCCAACATGGACATCTCCACTGGACACATGATCCTGGTGAGCCAGCCTGGCAGGGTGGCAGCACCCCTGCCCAGCACCCTTCCTCCCCCCTGCTGCTGGGCTGACCCCTGCCCCTCTACCCCAGGCCTATATGGAGGACCACCTCCGCAACCGGGACCGGCTGGCCAAGGAGTGGCAGGCGCTCTGCGCCTACCAAGCTGAGCCCAGCATCTGCTCCATTGCCCAGAGCGAAGCCAACCTGAAGAAGAACCGCAACCCTGACTATGTGCCATGTGAGCATCCCAGCCACCCTGCCCCAGGGACCAGCTCCTGCCAAAGCCATGGCTGGAGCAGGGTGTGGGGCATGGGGATGCTTTGGGGCCACAGCTGGTTGCAGTATTGGTTTGCCCCCAGCTACCCTAGACACTCACAACTTTTCCTGGCCTGTGTTTCCCCAGATGATCACGTGAGGATCAAACTGAAAGCCGAGAGCAACCCCTCCCGCAGTGACTTCATCAACGCCAGCCCAATTGTGAGTGATCACCAGGGGCTCCTGCCCTGCCACCCTACTCTGTGATGTGCCCAGCTCGGGCAAGGCTCTCACTCTGGGATAGAGATAGACTGAGCTCACATTCCTGAAGGCTGTGGATGTGAGCCTTGTGCCTGCCCCATTGCTCAGACATAGTTCAATCTCATTTTCCTCCTGGCTGTGGCACCTGAATCTCCCTCTCCAGCCCTCCCATCACCCCTGGAGTATCCCCCCACTCCTCTCAGTGTCACCAACCCCTGGCCAAAGAGCATGCAGTCTGACACCCCCTATTCTGCTCCAGATCGAGCATGACCCACGGATGCCAGCGTACATTGCCACACAGGGGCCACTGTCCCACACTATTGCTGACTTCTGGCAGGTGAGTGTCACCTGCCTGTGCCAGCCCATTGGGGCCCCTTTGTGTGCTGCCCACAAGATGGGTCACAGTGGCTTGACTGCCCTCCTGTCTGTCCTGCTGCCCGGCGGTGACAACCCCCTTGCCTTGCCTGCAGATGGTGTGGGAACATGGCTGCACTGTCATTGTCATGCTGAGCCCTCTGGCTGAGGACAGTGTCAAGCAGTGTGACCGCTACTGGCCAGATGAAGGTTCCTCTCTCTACCACATCTACGAGGCAAGTGTGGCGAGTAGCCTTGGGCAAGGAGCATCCTCCAGCCCCTGCCCCCCTGAGCGCAGCGCCCTTGCCGGCACTGGCGCCCACGAGCTGCCTCTCTTGGGCAGGTGAACCTGGTGTCAGAGCACATCTGGTGCGAGGATTTCCTGGTGCGCAGCTTCTACCTGAAGAACGTGCAGTCGCAGGAGACCCGCACCCTGACGCAATTCCACTTCCTGAGCTGGCCAGCCGAGGGCATCCCCACCACCACCCGGCCCCTCCTCGACTTCCGCAGGTGAGTGCCCACCCGGCACCGTGCCAGCCCACGGGGAGCCAGCGGTGGTCCCAGATGCAGGTGACTGATGGGCGAGGAAATTGCTGCCAATGTGATGAGAGTTAGGGCCGTGGCATGGACTGGGTGCAGGGACGCCGTGCATGGGAGAGAGCAGAAGATCCACGTTCTGGCCAGCTTGGGATGAGGCTCAACAGAGCTTGGTGGGCAAGAAACCTCCAGCTGAGGTTGCCAGAGCTCTCCAGCCTTCATGGGGATGGTGGGAAAGTGCTCTTCTCTAGAGCTAGCATGGGAGACAGTGCTGCCTGGTACCCTCCCCACCCATGGGTGCACAAGAAGCCCCTAGACCCAGCCTTAAACAGCTGTGACCCATTGCTCCCAATGCATTGCAACCAGTGGTGGGTCCCCAGGTAGCCCAGGGCAAGGACTTCAAAGCTGGGACTGCTCCCAGGAGGTCAGCACCTGCTCAGGTCTTTAGGTCCCTGGGTGGCAGTGGGCTCTTGCCAGGGGCAGGCTGCTTACTGTCCCTAGGCTGTGTGGGGCCAGGGACCCAGCTTAGGGCAGCAAGGGTTCTCTGAGCACGTTACCCTCCTCTCAGTCCCGCTCACGCTCTTTCTCTCTGTCTGTCTCTCTCTCGCAGCTGCCGGCGTCATTTTTGTGATTTGCAGCTAGTAATCTGGCTCCAGTTGCATAGTCACAAAAGTGATCGTTGGCAGCCGTGCCTGCTGCATGGAGCACACCGGGAGCCGAGCCGGCACCTGGCCCCAAGCTTCGTGCTCCACCGGACCAGAGTTACTCCCTTGGGGGTTCTGCCACTGCTCCCCTCTCCGGGCTGGGCACCCAAGGAACTGAGCTCCTCTCTCTGTCCCGGCCACTTTCCACACATGGTCCCCATCCCATGTCCAGCACCACTGTGGAGGCAGGAGGAGCCATGAGCTGGACCCCCAGGGCCACATCATGGTGTGCTGCTGCCCTGTCCTCAGCACAGCAAGGGACACCTAGCACAGCCTTGTCGCTGGCACAGCAGGGCACTAACCTGTTCCCTCTTATCCTTGCAGGAAGGTGAATAAGTGCTACCGGGGTCGCTCCTGCCCTATTATTGTGCACTGCAGGTACTGCGGGGGATGGAGGGGCATAGGGGCTGGAGGGTGGCTGCAAAGCTGGGACTCGCTGCCCAGGACCAGTTCCTGGAGCCAGTCCCCCTGGGCCAAGCATCTGTGTCTTGCAGTGACGGTGCAGGCAGGACCGGGACGTATATCCTTGTCGACATGGTCCTGAACCGAATGGCCAAAGGTACGTGCAGGGACCATTTCTGCTCTGTCTGGGGGCTACGGGGCCATGAGCTTGGCCTGTGTCTCCCCTGTTCTAGCACCCCTCTCCCCCTCTTCCCCAGGGGTGAAGGAAATAGACATAGCTGCTACACTGGAGCACATCCGAGACCAGCGGCCTGGCATGGTGCAGACCAAGGTACTCCCCAAACTGGCGATCTCCTCCCTCCATAAGCCCCCTTGGGGCCGGGCTGGCAGGGACCCTCATGCCCCTTGCTGTGCTCCCACAGGACCAATTTGAGTTTGCGCTGACGGCCGTGGCCGAAGAAGTGAATGCCATTCTGAAGGCACTCCCGCAGTGATGGCGAGGAGTTCTCCTCTCATCTGTCTCCGTGCCCCCGCTTCATGCTCTCCTCATTCTGCCTTTGGGGCTGCTCTCCCTGTAAAATGCTGTCTGTGCTTCTGGCTCTGTTCCCCCTGCCCCCAGGCCCCCCTTTCCCTCTCCCCAAGAACACCAACCTCAGGCCCTCTGTGTGCAGGAACCCCATTGCACCTGCTGTCACCAGAGGGGACAGGGTTTGTGTCCCCTATGCCTGCAGAGGAGGGGAGCAGGTGGTGCTGCTGGGAACTGGTGGGAGGGACCCCCCAGCTGGTCTCCTGCACCCCAATCTGTCAGTCCTGTGTTAGCTCTCTCCCTGTACCCACACGAGGGGCAGAAGTGGGCAGGGGTCCCCTACAGCTGAGGGGAGCACAGGGTGCAGGGGAACCTGGCCCAGCCCCAGGTCCCCTTTGTGTGCTCCCTGCCTTGTCACTTGAGCAGAAGAGAAATTTCTAGAGAAATATAATTTTGTATCTTGATGTGAATAAAGTTCTCGTGTCACGTTCGTGCAGCTGCAGCCAGGCCTGGCCTCTGATTGTGTGTACTGGAGGAGCACAGGGAGATCTCATGTCTGTCCATCTCTATCCCTGCATTCCACAACTCCTGGACAAGAACAGCTCACCTGCAGGCAAAGATGGGAGGGACCCCAGCTCAGAGAGACCCCACAGGCAGAAGCTACTGCAAACAGGTTTATTGACAGCTGTCAGTAGAAGGGGGTTAGAGGGGGGGGGCTACAGCAAGGAGGGGGGCAGAGCCCAGTCCTGCTGGCTGAGCCCAGCCATGCTGCCCCTCACTGCCTCCTCCCAGCACCCCCCAGCAGCCTAATCTACAGCAACCCCCATCACCACCCTCCCCACCACCTTGTGGTGCCCAGGGCATCTCCCCTCAGCTCCAGGTATTGCTCAGCCATAAGCCCTGTTGTGCCCCCCAAACTGCGTCCCACGGAGCCAGAGGATGCTGGGGGAAGGGGGTGGCAGGGGATGGCCGTGCAGGGAAAAAGCGGAGTCCTGGCTGGGAGAGCCTCCATGGGCGAGTGGGTGTGTGCAGTCCCCGGGCGCAGCAGCCTCAGAACACACCTGGGGAGACAAGCGGAGGGGGGGACACAACAGCATCTGTGAAATCCTCCTCGGCCCAGGGCTGGGTAGGGGCAGGGATGGAGAAAGGTCCCAGGAAGAGGAGGAAGAAAGCCAAGGCAGAACCACAGACAACAGAGAGGTTGGAAACACTTGTGAGCATCACGGAGAGTCACTGGTGCTGTGGGAAGCAAGGATGAACAAAGCCCTGGAGGGTGTGCAAGGCACAGGGAAGGGGGTGACCAGGCTGGGTTTACAAAGAGACAGGAGGAGGGGATACAGGCAGGAGTGACAGCATCCAGAGGGGAGAGACAAACACGAGGCACCAAGCAGAGGCCGTGTGCGCACCCCTTCTTGCAAGAAGGAGGAGCCCAACCCAGTACTGCCCCCAGCCGGGGCAGGAGCAGGCAGCAGGCAGGGAGGCACCGGCTGGAGATCCTGCTCATCTGCAGGCAGGCAGGGAGAGAGCAGCAGGCAGAGCCAGGGCATGCCTGCCTGCGGGCACACCATGCTTCCAGGAGCCAGGGCAGGGAGTGCCCCTCTTCCTGGGACCCCACCAACAGAGTCCCTCTTTAAGCCACTATCTCCAAGTCTGGAAGCCCCCAACCTAGGGATGCCACCAGCTGCCCACTCACATGAACAAAGATGCAGGGCAGGAGAGACCCCCTCCCTTGCTGGAGTAACCTGGAGCCAAGTTCCAGGCAGTGAGACTCCACCCCCCTTTTCTTCTCCCTACCCCATGGAGAGGGGCACAACCCCAACACCATGATCAGAGCAGGGGGCAGTGCCACAGCTTCACTTTGGGGGCAACTTCATGCCCTGCTGTAGCAGGGCTGCTGGCCCCCAGTGGCTCCTGCTCTGGCCTCCCCCGGGGGCCACGGGCTCTGCGGCTAGAGGATGGGGTGCTGTGGCTGCCCCCCGGTGCCGGCAGGGAGCTGTGCCCACCTGCTTGGTGGTGCCCTGCAGCTTCCATCTCAGAGAGGCTGTAGGCCATGGCCAGCTGCAAGTCCTCATCCTCATCCTCGCTGTCCGTGTAGAGGCAGACGGGTGAGGAGCTGGAGGGCTGGTGTGGGGCCGGTGGTGGGGGCGAGGAGGGCCGTGGCCTGGGGAAGGCTTGCTGCTCCCGCCGGCTCAGCTCCAGCCCCAGTGCCATGTCATCAGGAACGCCTGTGGGGACAGAGCTGGTATGGAGCCCCAGCAATTCCTACCCACCCCACTAATCCTTCACAGCAGAGCTCCAAACCAGGGCTGACCAGGGCTCAGTCCAAAACCAAGCCTGGATGTAGCACCTCCCAGATACCCCAAAGGAGGAGAGGGGTCCCCAAAGGGATAGGGTGCAGACCCCAACAAGTCAGTCTGCAGTGCTGCTTCTCACCATCGATGTGGATTGACTTTAGCTCCCCGTCCTCCTCCACTTCCACCCGCTCCCGTCCGTTCTCAATAATCCTGCAGACAAGACAGACAGATGGATGGACAGTCAAGGGCCACGCAGCCAGAGCACTGCAGTAGGAAGCTGCAGGGTCTGGGGCCCACCAACAGAGACGGGTCTATGAGGGCAAGGTGGGCCAGCACCGCCCTCACCTCTTGGTGGTGATGCGCTTGCCATTAACGAAGGTGGTGGAGGTGGAGACAGAGCGGAAGCCCAGCCCTGCGTCCGCGCCAGAGCTGAAGGATGATGCGAAGAAATCTGGAGAAGGGAGCGACAAGGTCAGTGCCAGGGTGGGGGTCACAAGGAAAGTAGGGGACAGATCTTGGAGAGGGGGACATGATGTTCCAGGACTCCTCTGCTGGGAGGAATGGCAGCATCTCCTACCTGAGGATCCTGGGAAGGCAGAAAAGAAGTGGCCTCCCCCATGGTGCCGGGGTCCAGGTCCTCGCAGCTCAGAGAAGGGAAGCACATCATCTGAAAGGCAGGACCCCCTCAAAAGCATTACCCCTGCAGCATGGTAACCCAGGAGCAGGGCACCGATGTGGTGACCCCCTGCTGGGGCCAGCCTGAGCTCTGTCCCCAGGCCCAGTGGCTGCCCCAGGGTTAGAGAGATGCCCCAGAGTTAGCCCTCCTCGCCCTGCACATACCAAAGAATTCAGCAAAGGGGTCTCGCCCACCGAAGAACTCCCGGAAGACATCGTGAGCGCTGCGGAAGGTGAAGGTGAATTCTGGCGCCCCAGCATTGGCCCTGGAGCCCCCTGCTCCTGTAAGAGGGAAGAGGCTCAGAGTTAAGTGGAGTTGTGGGTGAGAACTCCCCTGAAGGATGGGGAGCCCTGGTGGCACCAACCCACACCAGGTCCTCAGACTTGGATATATCCAGAACTGCACGAACCTCCATGGCCCTGCTCACACACTCACCTGCTCCCATGAGTCCATCCTTGCCATAGCGGTCGTAGACATCACGCTTCTGCTCTGGAAGAAGAAAGGGGGCTGCGGGGAAGCCAGCTGCCAGGCATTGGCAGGAGCACTGACACTTCTCCCAACTAAGGGAAGTGCAAGACAGCAGGGAGCAAGAGGAAGCGCGTTGCACAAGCCCCTGCCACACCAGCATTGTACCCAAACCCAAGAAAGAGCAAGGGCACACAAGCCTCAGCTCTGTGGGGGAGATGCCATCGTGGAGGCCAGCATCCCTCCCAAGAGCTCTTTCAGGGGATGTATGGGGAAGTAACCAAGCCCCACAAGCTGTGTGGTCCCCTTCAGGGACCCACTGCCTCCTGGGAACATCCAGGAATGCAACCTGGGTGAGCTCAGCAGCAGGACACCTATGGGCGAGCAGCCCCAAGGGCAGGGATGCACACACGAGACATCACCGTGGCCTCTTACTGTCCGACAGCACTTCGTAGGCCTCGGCAATCTCCTTGAATCTCTGCTCAGCGTACTCCTTGTTGTCTGGGTTTTTATCTGGGTGCCATTTCAGCGCAGCCTTCCTGTACCTGCACAGAGGGACAGTGATGGGCATGCAGCAGCCCTCAGGCTCCTGGGACAGCAACCCCCATCTGAGCCAACACCCCCCACTCCGTGGGCAGGGGCACCCCAACCCATGTCACCCAGTGCCCTACAGCCTCAGGCACCAAACAGGACCTTCCTGGACTGGTTCTGCCTCCTCAGGAGAATATAAATTTTATATATCTCTCTATATATAATTTATATTTATACATACACACACCAATACACACAGAGTAAAAGAACAAACAAAACAGAAATGACCCCAGAATTGCGGTGTGAGCACAGCTGTGCAGCCTGTGCCCACCTCAGCTGCCCTTGGCGATGGCTCTGGACAATGCTCACAGGTTTGTTCTGGAGCCTTCCCAAGCTCCACCATGAGCATGAATGGACCAGGGGTTGTGGGGGGCCTCCTGGGGCCAGGAAAGCACCAGCAACCTTTTCCTCTCCCCTGCAGGTAACTATGGTTATCCCAGGCTGCCCAGCTTCTTCCACCCACTCTTAGGAAGCCCCACAGCAGGCACTTCTGTCCCCCGATAGCAAGCTTACAATCTGCTGGCATTCCCCTCAGGTGATGCCTCACCCCAGTGAGAATAGGAGGATTTCAGCAGGGTGTCAAGGCAGGAGTTGCAGAGGCTCCCCAGCAATGCCTGGGGCACAATACCGACCTGACCACAGGGCCCATGTCTCTGTAAGGGGACAGGCTGCTCCTCACCCTGTGAGCTCCAGTCCCCTGATCCTGACAGCCAGTAGAGCCACTATGCCCCATCCCTCTGCCACCCCACACCCTCCAGCAGAGAGAGACGGGAGCCTCGCCTCCAGCCCCAGCCCAGGGCTGACAGCAGGGACAAAGGGACCAAAACCCACCAAGAGATGTCTTTTGCAGCCCCACTCTGGTCTCCGTACAAAGGAAACAAAGGCTGAGTTTTCACCTCTAGACCTGGGCCCTGTGCCCACCTGCCCCGCAAGGAGCCCCTGCCTAGCTGGTGCCAAGTGAGGGGTGGCTTGTGGGCCTCTGCCCAGCGGGCCTGGACACCCTGCCATGCACTTACGCCTTCTTGATGTCTTCGGCGGTGGCGTTGCGGCTCACCCCTAGGGCTTCGTAGTAGTCCACCATGACGTGAGCTGTCCCACGGGGTCACTGCAGGGGGGGGAAGGCAAAGTCAGGGGTCCACAAGCACAGCCTGGCAGTGCTGCGTGTGGGACAGCAAGGGTAGACTGTCTGCCCTCTCCAGCACCCCAGCCACCTCACAGCCATCCCAAGAGCAGCTCAGTGCAATCCCATGTCCAGCTGCCCAGCACCCTGCCTGCACCTCGGCCACCTGGGAGCACCCACAGCCCCAGCCGGGGCCCCCCCTGCTGCTGCCGCACCGCCGTCCCACCGGCGTCACCCCA
>NW_021939632.1:9378393-9395916 GCF_001715985.3 Manacus vitellinus | reverse complement strand
GGAAGGAGGAGCCGGCTGGGGGGACAGCTGGGGTGACTCAGCGCTTTGTCGGGGCGGGGGACGTGACGGGGCGCAGCCCTGCCAGACCGGCGGGCACAGGTCCCGGCCTGGAGCCTGAGCCGCCTGGCACCACTGTGGCACCGGCAGCCGGAATCGGCAGGCCACCCCGAGCACCAGGGTACCCAGGCATCCAGAGAAACGGAGACCTGCACTGGGAAGCTCGTTGTGGACTTCCCCTGCATGGCCCCTGCCCAGGCAGCTGCTGCAGAGGGGCTGTACTCACCCGTCCTCAGCATCCTGGGTGGTCTCACCTAGGGACACTCACCTGCACCCGTGAATGTGTCCTGGCCACGGAGATCCATGATTCCCTCTTGCTGTCTGGATGGGAGAAGGAGGGAGCTTGATCTCTCTGCAGGAAGGCCTCTTGGACCCTCTGCCACTCCAGCACCACAGCTAGGATATCTTCCTCACCTCCCATAAATCCCTAGCTGGGAAGCCTGGCTGGATGGAAAGGCCTGGATGTTGAGACAGGACATTCCCAATGCTCCTCAGAGACCAGTTTCAAGACAGTCATCCCTGAGAAGAGCCTTTCCCAGCCATAACCTGTGGGCCTGGGTGAGCACTAGGGTGTGTGAAATGCCAAGGGCATCATCTCCTGTGCCAAGGGCATTGCCCTCACCAAGGGATGGGAGATCTGTCTCCTGCCATCAGACAGCACTTGATAATTTCCTTGAGCAATGGCTTGGAGTATTCCCTTCCATTGGGGATTTTTTTTCCTGGATGCCACTGCAGCACTGTCCCCCTGTACCTGCCTGCCCAGGAGCAGGAAGTGGGTTCCCTGGCAAGTTGCCTCTGACCAGAGTGTCCTCACCGGCTACCGGGGCTCTGATTTGGCCCATCTGCCCAGCAATGGGTGCAGAGCTGGCATGGACACTAGATGGTGCCACAGGCTGTTTCACAGGGACCCCATCCTGCTGCTTTTGCAGCTGATGTGGGGACAAGGAAGCCCCAGAGTTTACAGGTCTCAGCCCACTCTGTCCCCACCAGCGGGGAGACCTTCATGCTGGGAAAGGAGAGGAATCCACATACTGGCTGGGACTTTGCAGCCAGGGGAACAAATTGCTGATGCCTTCATGGCATCAACAAGTTTCCCCCACCCTTCAGATCAGGATATGGAGTGAGAAGGTCTAACAACTCCCTAATGTCCTTAGGAGATGTGGTGCAGAGTTGGGCAGTAGCTGGTGCTGGTAGGATAGAGGATGTGGTGCCAACCAAAGCTCACCCCACAGCTGCCACAGTCACTCCCCTGCTCAAACCTGGCAGCAGCCACAGAGAAGCAGTCCATCACCCACCAGTGCCTCACACAGAGTGTACACCTTCAGCCACCTTGGCCTCTTTTCCCTTTCCTCCTAGGTCTGCCCGAAGTCCTGATGCACCAACCTGCCAGCCTGGCTCACACCAGCTTCAAACCCCGCACAGGCATCCTGAGTATGTCTCGAGAAGATCCTTATTTCTTTACAAATTCTGGAGGTCACTGTGTTGCGAGCTTGTTTTCACCTCTCCAGTCTCAAAAATGCTCATGAAATACTCTTGAGGTTTTCTGAGAAAAGAGGTTTCGGCTGAGCAAAGCAGGACCCCAAAGGACCAAATTTTTTTATCCTGGTTTACCCAATCTCTCAGGAAGCCAGCAAAATTGCACCATAAACCTGTGCTATATTATTATGCAAACCACAAATTAAGAGATATATTTTTTTCAGCGCTGCACAACATTTCAGCTTTTGATTTCCACAGGAAAACATAAACCTTCTCACAGCCTCATCAAAACTGGCAGTTATGTACTGCAAAATTGTATTCTTGGCAATTTTTGAGCTGTGGAGTGAAATGCTCAACAAGTGGTGTGGCCACTGCTCCCCTCATCACATGCAGCTGTTTTCCTTCCTCTTGTCCCTGCTCCCCAAGGGAAGGTGCCCATTCCTTGCAGTGGAACTGCAGCAGAGAAGGAGCAAGAGCCAGAGCCAGTGGGATGGAGGGAGAAAGGGCTGAGTAGAGCAAGACAGACTCCTGTGTGCCATTTCTGTGTCACCTTCCTCTGTCTGCCCACTCCGAGGACAGTCAGCAGCAGCCATGGCCATGGTCCCCATCACTGGGCATGGCCACAGGGTCAGTGCAGCCCCCAGAAAGGGGGTCAGTGGGAGCTCCAGGGTTTGCTCACTCCAGAAAGGGCTGTGCCAGGGTGGGGATCCCCAAGTGCAGGGGACTGATGAGGACTTCACTTGAGCAGGCACCCATTTTTAAAATCTACATTTTTTCTTTTGCCCTCAGTTCTGCTATCAAATCCAAAGAGCCCTGCTCAGCTTCCCTGACTTCCCTGCACAGTCAATTTCTTCACATCTTTGTGTTTTTGATGCTCCTAGTGTTTGTCTCAGTGGCCAAGCTCTTTCTAATTCACTTCTTGTCCTAGCTGGTTGTTCTAGAATTTTACCTTCTAGACACCGGGGAGAATCCAGGGAGGCAAAGTCATGCAGCTGCTTTTAGTTTGCATAGCAGGACAGAGAAGTGAGAAACAGCAAAGTCAGGGTGACTTTCGTTCAAGCAGGGTGATGACAGTGGGCCAGATTTAGCAATGTGACAGATCCAGGCTGTGCATCCCAGGCTCTGCCTTGCAGGAGTGCTCGCCTGCGCTTACAATGGGGCTGCTGCCCCAGCCAAAACCCAGGCAAAACCGAGGTGCTTGCAGATTTCAAATCAACAGAGGCTGGCAGAGGTGTCAGATGCCCATGACTAAATAAGTTAGCCATGATAAGCAGGCTCACGGGCCCAGGAAGCAGCTGAGCCTCGTGGCAGCAGGGTTTCACCCCTATCCCTGGCACGTGGTTGGTGACAGGGTGGGCTGGATAACCCTGTGGTTCACAGGAGCAGGACACCCCAAACCCACCCATGGTGGGGCTGGAGGCTGCATGGTGTGGATTGGATCTGAAGGTGATGAGAGAGGAAGGATAATGAAAAGACTGATACCACACTCCCTCTCCAAAGGCTGGAGAGCCCTTCAGCTGCAGAGGGGAGAAGAATCTGTGGCTGACACTGGGCAGGAAGGGATTTTACTGTGAACCAAAACCTGATTTCATTCATGCACACCAACACATCCATGCCCACACACTTCCAAGCACCAAGACCCTCCTGTCCATCTGGCTTGGCCATGATTTTCCACAGAGCCTGGTAGGACTGAGATCACAAGCTGTCTGGTCCTCACCATTCCCTCCAGCTACATGGCCAACCTTGGCTCATTGACTTCCTACTAGGCATGGCTCAAAGGCAAAAAACAAGCCAAGCAAGGGCAAATAAAAAAAGGAGATAAAGCTAATGCATTTGCATGAGAAGAAAGTAAGAAAAAGCAAAAAGAATGCCAGTAAACAGCCTTCTGCTCTTTTCCACAGCCCTTGGTGCCTAAATACCAGTGCAACAATGCAACCAGTGCTGTGGATGAAATGGAGAAGGCTGCAGTTTGGATGCCATCTGTAACAAATCAGCATGTAAAGTGTCATCTGTTGATATCAACATTTTAAATTCATCAGGCCCACACTGAAAGCATTAATGGACTTAACTGAGAGTCTTATTGAGCTGCTGATGGCAATTTTTAATAGAGTTAGGAAAACTGGGGTAATTCCAAAGAACTGAGAACAGAAATCACCTTGATCATTAAGAAAATAAACTAGTTGGCCCAGAAAACCCTAGATTACTGATAATACCAGAAAAAAAAAAAAAAGAATTAATTTTGATTCTATCAGGAGAGAATTAAATACTGAAAAATGCATTTAGTACTGATAGCCTTGTCTCAGGGAAGGCAGGTATTGCTATGCAAACTTATCAGCACCTGAAACACGATTACATGTCTGGCTGATTCAGATCAACACCACTGGTATGATATCCTCACTTGGAAGCTGGTAGGAGATAATGATAACAGCATTTGCATAAATCACAATATTGCTGCAAAGAGGGATGGAACAATTAGTGTTCCCTGTCCACAAAAGAAGGAAGTTCTTAGCTGCTGATGATGGTCTTTGCCAGTCTACTTTTTGTGTTGCCCTGAATATTTATCTCAGCATGCCAAGCCAGCCTGTTTGTATTCCTGCATTGCACCAGAGGGATCAATAGCAAAGGTGTGTTTGTTAGCCAAGAGCTATACTGCCAAGGACCTTTGCAGGGGGAGATCCCTAGGGGTGGGTGCAAGGCCCACAGTGATAAGAAATGTTTACTAGGAAAAATTTGGGATAATGCTAAGCTTGGTGGGGTAGCAGCCAGTGAAGAGGATGATTAACTCTCAGGGATGGTTTAGAACTCCCTGATTAAAAGGCTACGTTGTGGCAAAATTTGCTTTACATAATTCATTTGAGAATTGGTAGGAAGGGGCAGTCTTGTCATTTATTGCTCTGCACACCCACTTGCCACCCTCACACTTTATCAGCAGTGGTCTGGGATTCATTTCAAGACCATTGATTAAACCATCAAAGCCGGTGGTGCTTGGCATGGATCCCTGCAGAAGCCCAGCAGCTCCTCGCTGATGATTCACTGTTGCCAACCAGCATTTTGTTCCCCAGGCTGCCTGCTAGGCACCACACTGACAGTGCTGCTCACTTCCTGGGACGCCCTCCTCTCAGCAAGCTAGTTACATCCCTACCTTTTCTCCTGAGCAGGCCTGTCATCTCGAGAATTGAAACCAGGCTTGTTTGGCAGGAAGGTCTTCCGTGTTAATCAGCACCTGGTAAGGATGCTGAGGGTGCCCCAACATATGCAGGAGTCCTTGGGGCCCGGCTCTTGCCAGACTTTGCATCCTCCTGCCTGGGAGGTGGTAAAGCCCCTCCTGGCTGTGTCCAATAATGGGCTATTAAGTGGCAGAATGAGAACCACACTGTCCAAGCCATGCCATCTCAGGGAAGGGCACAGCAGCCCCGATGTGCACAGAGTGCCTGTAGATGCCTCGTCCTAATGAGGAGAGTCACGTTAGGCATGGAAACTCAGCAAACTGGGGCTCCTAAGATCTTGCAACAGAGAAATTCTGCCAAATAGCTGTTTTTTCACATGCACAGCTTCTCATCATCTGACTTAACTCTGCTAGAAAGCTCTCAGATATGTGTTTGAGCCAGGCATCCTCAAGATGCCCATTGAACACAAGCTCTCAGCCCAGTAACCTGAGGCCACTGACTCCCAGCACTCAGGCTCTGGGAGGAGCAGGGAGGACAGCCCTGGTTTTGCAATACTGCACTCTCTCTGCACACAAACAGCTCTGGGCAGGAGCACCCTGGGAGCCATTACCCAGCTGAGTTATTAAATGCATCTTTTATCACATTAACTATTTCCCTCTGACATCCACCAGCAGTTGGCCAGATGCCAGCACCTCCTTTCCACTTTTAACAACTCTACAGCAATCCCCTAGACTCCAGCCTAGTTTCTCCATGTGTAGCTCTGATCTTGGTGTGCCCTCAGACCAACAAGCTGTTTGCATTTGATACCACCAACTTCCACGTGCAAAAAAAATGCTTGCAGATATCCGTCCAGCCATGGGATGCTCTCCAAAGGCCAGGGTAGAGCAGAGCCATTGGCAAGACGCTCCTGTACCAGGAATCGTTTGCTTTCCCAGTGGATGCTGGACTGTCCACCCGGCAGTGGTTTATCTACCTCGAAGGAGTGGGTGCACCTGCAGAGCTGCCCTGTGTGAATCTGCTGTGTCCCCTCCATTGCCCAGGGTGAGACGTGTGCTCCTGGGAGCGGGGGAATGGCTGCCTCTTGCCCCATCAGTGCCAGCTCACACGGGCACGCTCTGTGGCATTGCAACAGAGCTGACCACAGCTTTGTTGCAAGTCTGAGAACTTGTAAGACAGGAAGGCCTAAAGGGCTGGGGATGAAGACATCACCGTGCCTACATTTCTGTCTGGGGCATGCAGGGCCCTTCTGCCTCATGGGATAACCCCTCTCCCTCCAGGAGCTCCTGCCATTACACAACCTTGCAGAATACATTGCACTTCTGTTTCCAGCTATTCCTACACTGTCTGTGCCATTGCCAGCTCTGAGCTGCTGAAGAGGAGAAGCATCACTGGCCCCTCCACATGGCCCATTAGTGCTGAATACCGGCAGTTCCTGAGACCACAGCTTGTGGGGGGAACACCTCAGCAGGCTCAGCCCGTCATCACCTGCCTGGAGGCAGCTTGTTCATACCAGGCATGCTCAGAGCTCTGACATGAAGTCACTGCAATTAGACAGCTGCGGTTTTATTTTGCTCCCGTGGGTGTGTAGCTGCCTTTCCCAGCACATGAGGAAAGGCAGGTGACACTGGCAGCCAGGGCAGCTGGCTCTGACCCAGGGAGGCTGCTCACCCGGGACTTCTGTGCCCAAGAAAGAGCTAGTCAGAGCTCGTCCAACAGCTCCTTTTAGCCTCCCAGGTTGGGGCTCGGCAAGCAGGACTGCCCATGTCCCTGGGAGTGCCTCCCTGCTCTTGCCCTGTGATTCAGGGCTTAGGACTGTAGCGAGATCTGGAATTAGCTTTATTGTTCCTGTACTGAGGCACACGCTCTGGGCAATGCAGCAGGCGTTGCACAATTGACTTCATTATATCTGAACCAGCAATTATGCTGCTGTTGCTCAGCTCCAGCAGAGAAAACTTCTGTCAGATCACTTCTGTGCCCTACATCCCAGCAGGTCTCTAGGAGTAAATGCCACACTTGGGTTATTGAAGATGTTCAGTGATGAAGATCCCTTGGCCCTAAGGCAATCATGCTTCACTACCCTTACCGCAGGCCTTAAACATGCGTCTTCTTTCCCTGAGCATGCAGAACAGTTAATCCTCTTTCTATCTGCATCTACCTTAAATATATTTTAAGACTTTTATTGAGTCTCTGCTTGGTCTTCTTGTAGTCCCCATTCCTTCAGCCTTTCATAACAGCCCATGACATCTCGCCTTCCAGTCACCCTTGTTTCTCTTCTCTGGATCATCTCCACCTTCTCCAGATGAAGGATGAGGGCCCTTTCTGACCTTGACAAGGCATGCATATCTTAAGGAATGGCAAAGGGAGCATTTTCTGCCCATCTCCATGCTGTGCTAGAACTTTTCAGGGCAGCAAAGTATGTCTCAAATGCTGCCACATTAGAACTGCAGCAGCACTCAGACGTACAATTCTGGGCCATCACTGAGAGCCAGCTGGGCTTTAGGGGCCCTGCACAATGGCTCAGTGGGGTACTGCTGGAGCAGTTAGCATCACAAGGGCCTCGTTTGAATTCACAATGTCTGCAATATGCAGTCAAGCCCCAAACTTTCAACAGACCTATTAGTTTCACCAACCAACGTTTGTCTGACTTGTACTAACGCAGAGCAGCCACTGCTGGAGAGCAAACTGCACAGGGCACTGATGGGCTGGAGGCGCATGCCAGCTTCTCCAACTCCCCGCCTGACTACGCTGCTAAGAGGATTATGAGCAGAGCAACTGTGTGAGGATGGAGTGAGGGGTAAGCAGGGCAAGCACGGATGTAACATCTTTGTGAAGCTCCTGGCTGAGGTTAAAGATGCAGACAGGGGCTCTGTTCCTGAAACACTCCTCATAATCTTGTGTTTGCTGAAAAGGCTGGGCTTAAAGTGGAGGGCACTGGGCTTCTTTGCCAGACCCACAGCACAGCTGTGCTCTCTTCTACCTTCCCAAGAAAGCCATGTCCCCAAACTGCCTTGTGACACTGTTTGCTCTGCCTGGAACAGGCTGGGTGGAGCTGAGATCTGAAAAGCTGGAACAATAATTTGGGCTTTCCTCAGCAGAGAGTGCAGAGAACTGGGGTGTGGATGGGAGGTACCAGGCTGGACTCTGAACCCGTCTCCTCCCCACTTTCAGCTCTGGGTGCTTTAGGTGTGGCAGTCTTTAACATACTTCTTGAAGACAGCTGTGTGAGAGGCTTTGTTTGGGTAACTGCAGGCTGTGCTGACAGGGGTTCCTGTACCAGCAGGTACCTGTCAAGATCTGGCTGGTTCCCGAGAGTGGCAAGTAGGGGCTTTCCCCTGCAGTGGGCAAGGCTCTGCCCCTCGGGTATCTTCAATCTGTTTTTCCCATCCTTCAATAAAGAGATGATTGAATTCTGACTCTATAGCCTAGAATTTGCCTTGCTTGCTTTTTGTACCTCTCTGGTTGCTGATGCAGAGTCCAACCATGTTCTGCACAACGACGAAAATGTTTCCTGAGCAATTTTGGCAATCTTGTGATTTCTAATGTGGTCTGAAAACATTTGTAGGGTCTTCTTAGACATGTGGGTTACACCTCTGTAAGAGAGGGGTCGCCTCAGGACAAATCCAGTCAGAGTGAGCTCAGCCTCTGCTGTGTGCTTGCAGGCTGCTGCTACCAGCATCTGGCAGGCTGCTGAGCAGTTAGGCACTGACAAGATGCAGGCGATTGGTGCTCCCTGGATTTAGCCAGATGTTCTTAAGCATTTCAAAAAAGCTTAGACATCTGTTTGGACATTTCAGATCAGAGGCACATGGGGATGCACAGCTCCAAATGACTCATGGCTCTCTTGTCATTTGGTGCCGCTCTGATTGTCCAACAAAACAGCATCTGAGTGGGTATTTTCACTGTTGAACATGCATTTGCAGCAACGACAAATCAGGGATATTTCACCCTCAGCTCTCTACCAGGATGGTATGTAAACAGTTCCAGGCATTTCATGGAGAAGTATAACATCATTTTACACCCCTAGGTGCCCCAGATTGTCATACAAATGTTCAGAATTTGGGTGAAGTGTACAAGCCTTCACGCACAAACTGTGGCCGCAAGCTGTGTGGCCACCTGAGATGCTGCTTGCTGCTTAGCTCAACACTTGTGCTTCCAACCACTACTGCAAAGCATTGTGTTAAAAATACCCCAGAATTAATTGGCACCGTGGAATTAAGAAGGGTGCTTGGACACACCCAGTCAGAAGTGATGCCTTGACATCCACCATGCATTTCAATGAACACCTTGGCAAAGATTTTCACAGAGAAAGATGATACCATTGCTCCTTTTCACTCCAATTAACTTCTGGGTTCAAATTTTGATGCCTCAGTGCTACCAATTACTCTCTCACTCTCATGGACTGTCTGCATCAGCATGGTCTGTGTTATCTAGTGATCTCTGAGGTCACTCAAAGGACATTTATACCGGGGGAGGCATTTCCAGAGTTATCTAGTCACCACAGCATCCTGTGTATGTTCAGCAGCACTCACAACCTGGGTCACCTCTGTAGAAAAAAACCTCAACATTTTCCCACCAGCTTGATTAAACCCATTCTGATCCTTTGGCTCAGCCATTTCTGCAGGTCTCAAAAAATGCGTTGCTTAGACACCGGCACAGGCTTCTCAGCAGTACTTTTGCTTTCAGTCACTTTACACATGCACATCAGTGAAGGTGACACTTTTCAGGTGACTCAGGCACAAAGAAAGGCCATTGTGGGTGGATAATTTAGGTCCAGCTTTCAACTTTCAGATCAAGCTGAGAGATGACAGCAACTTTCAGTGAAAACTCATTAAATCACAGTGCTCAGGCAGAGGCAGGACTGGTTCTGCACCACAGTGGATGCTGCGAGCATTTTGGAGGGGATAGGACATGTTATTCACTGTAGTAAAGCCAGACATCAGTGAAGTCACTGCAGACTCCAATAAACCCTGTCTGAAGTCCTTCATGCTCTCCCCATCCCCTCACCATTCCTTTCATAAAGCTTTGTGAAATCATATCAAAACTGTGGAGGCAGTGGAGAACCAGGCTGGAGAAGAAGCCCTTCAGCAGGCAGGGCTTTCAGACACAGCCCTGGGGTACAACAGTCCTTGATGCAAAGGACAGGACAGAATTCTCTTGCTTTTGTTTCCCACTGATCTCCAAAGAGGTCAGGAAAGCTTGTTCTCATCTCTAAAGAGTTTCCTCTGCCCATGTTTCCTCTAGAAATTCCCCCAGATGTTTTTTGGAGGCTTTGGGTGATTGGCAGAGACCTGGCTCTGTGCTTGTCCAGGGATCACATCAGCACTTACACCCACCAGGAGGGAAGACCTGGGCCAGGTCCTTTCTTGGCTTTCCCGCCTCAGCCCCAGAGTCTCTCTGGGTTAGTGCCTGGATAGTGGCCAGTAGAGCACTAAAGTGGAAGGTGCCATCTCTGCTCTTTAACAGAAGCCCCTCTGCCAAGACCGGCAAGCGTAGCAAGGCCAACACTTATGGCCCTTTCCTCGAGGGTATCCCTGGGTCTCCCGTGCTCCTGTCAGGGGATGCTGCTTCCCGATGGCCCAACCCATGCACCCCGCCGGCTATCGGGCAGTACAGCCCCATCTATGCAAATCTATGCAAATATGAGCAATGCTCGCAAATCTATGCAAGCGTGTGGGGCCGTTTCGGGCGGGGCAGCCCGCCCCGGAGCGCCGGTGCCGCCCCCGGTATAAGGCGGCGGCAGCGCCGCCGTCCCGGGGCGCGGAGCTGCAGCAGCCCGGGGACAGGCAGGTCGTGCGGCAGCGGCGGCATCATGGTGAGTGCCAGCCCCCGCTGCTCCTTCCCTCTGGTCCCATGAGTGCTCCCGGGAGCGGGGGAACCCCGTCGGGACCGTCCTCGGAGCGGGCTGGTCCCCGTGGCTTCCCGGGAGGGCTCTGCCGGGAGCCCAGAGGTGCGGGCAGCTTGCCGGCAGGAGTGCCCGCCTGCTTGCCCTGCCTTTCCCTGGCTTCAGCCGCTTTCTGAGCTGCTCCCTCTCCGGCTCTCAGCAGCCTCCCTCCTTTGAGCATCCCCTTGTACCCGTGGCAAGGAGGTCCCCTACGAGCCCCGCCGTCTTTGGAGACCGGCGCTCGGGCAGACTCTCTCACCACTCTTTCCGACTTTGGTAGTGTCGATTCCTGCCTATGTCCCGCGGTACCATCCCCGGCTGCGCAGAGCCAGCCCCCCACGCTGCCGACCCACAGCTGAGCCGTGGCAGGAAGCTGTGGCTTCCTCCACCCACTGCCCTGCTCCAAGGGTGGGCATCACTGTGGGTGGGCTTCCGGGCTGCCCTGCCGCCGTGGTCCTACGGCGAGCTCTTGTCTCCTGAGCTCTCCATATGCCCTGGAGAGTATCTCGGCCCCAAGGTTCCCTAGGCACCCTGCCTGCTCTCCTGCGGGCCCATGCTCCCAGCCCTTCCTGTGCCAGACCTTGCCGTGAAGAAGGCACTCTGCTGGCTGGTGACCAGCACTGCTTCTTGCTGGTGCTGCTGGGCTCTGCCCAGCCTGCTGTCAGTGCTGGGTCCCACAGAGCCAGTCCTGGCTGCTGCATGTTGGTGGGGTGAAGTGCAGTGAGCAGTATAACCCTCTGCACCCTCACACTGATTTGCAAGGCCCTTGGCCATGAAGGAGTCCTTTCTCATCTCTTCTTTCTTGAGGTGCTTGCAGCTGTGCCAAGTGTTTTCTGTGTCCTTCTGTAGAGGATCCTGGAGGACTTACCTCAGGACTTAAGTCCTCAGGACTTACCCTTGGCTCCTTGTGTTACACAACCTTTATGGACCTGCTGGGAGGGATAAGCGGGGTATTGCTTTGCTGGTCCTTGCACCTCAGCTTTGGGAAAGGTGGGAAGATGGGCTTCTGTCTCTCACCATGGGTATCAAGGGCTTATTTTTCTGTCATTTCTTGCTGTCACTGCTGCCTCTGAAATGCAGTGACAGCACTGAAAGCACTCTAGATGCAGAGAGCCAGGACTTGCTGCAACCTGTGTAACTTCCTCGGATGGCAGTCACTGCCCTGCTCCTGAGTGCAAAATGGCTGGTTCCACCGGCTTCCTGCGAGCTGACTCACACTGGGGCACTCATGGCTCTGGAAATCCGGTTTGATTTTGATGCTTCTCTGCCTCAGTTGTGCCTGATGACGCATCCAAATCCTTGGCAACAGCAGGTCTAAGGCACTGAATATTTTGGTTCTTGTTCAAAGGACTGCAGGCTCTGGGGTGCCTCACCTGAAGGGAGTGAGGCTGCAGGGCCCTCCTCAGCCTGTCTTCTCCTGAGGAACCTGAGACTACCCTCAAAGTTGTAATCTAGGTGACTCTCCCCGCTCAGCCTTTGGTTCAGTTAAGTAGTGCAGCTAATGCTTCCTCCTCCTCCGGAGCTAGTTTAGGGAAGCTGAGCCTCAGAACATGGCAACCATTCATGACTGCAAATCCCCACCCTTGCTGGGCACCCATCCTCAGTGCCATCACCTCCTCAGCTCCCAGCGCCTGGGTGGTGCTCTGCCATCTCAGCCTCCAGCCCTGTTGTTGGAATAGCAGAGGCTGTGCCAGCTGATGCAGGGCCCCAGACCTTAAGCCGTGTGGGTGTTTGCAGAATGGAGAAGATGCTCACGGGATGCTTCCCAGGGCTGTGGATGGGGGCAGTCCAGGGAATCGGTGGCCTGGTATCCTGGGCTCCAGCAGATGGGTCTCCATCTCCTTGGGGCAGTGAGGTGGTCAGTGCAGTGATGAGAGGCAGAGCACCAGATCTGGGAGACCACAGTTGATTGGGATGGACACAGGACACCCAGGCACCAGAGCAGTGTGGCTTGCCCGAGATGACAAGGGCCCAGGCTGCCCTGTCTGGGCTGTGCAGCACCTGCAGTGATTGCATTTCTGGTCTCTGCTGGGATGTGACCCTGCCTCCCCCTCCCCAGCGCGAGTGCATCTCCGTCCACGTCGGCCAGGCCGGCGTCCAGATGGGCAACACCTGCTGGGAGCTGTACTGCCTGGAGCACGGCATCCAGCCCGATGGGCAGATGCCCAGTGACAAAACCATTGGCGGAGGGGATGACTCCTTCACCACCTTCTTCTGTGAGACCGGGGCTGGGAAGCATGTCCCACGGGCCATCTTTGTGGACCTGGAGCCCACTGTGATTGGTGAGTGTACCCTATTGGGCAGTGACAGTGGTCATTATTTCTGTGAACAACCCATTGCAGGACACTCCCTAGAGTGGCTCCTGCCACCTTTCCCCAGGACCAGTTAGAAAATCTCTGTCATTGTGCCAATGTCTCCTAGATGAGGTTCGGGGAGGAGTCTACCGCCAGCTCTTCCACCCTGAACAAATGATCACTGGCAAGGAGGATGCTGCCAACAACTATGCCCGTGGGCACTACACTATTGGCAAAGAGATCATTGACCAAGTGCTGGACAGGATCCGGAAGCTGGTAAGTGACTGCAGAGAGGGGACATGTCCCCCTGACTGGTGGGATCCAGCATCCTTTGAGGAATGGGAGCAGGGAGTGAGCTCCTCTATACGCTGGGAGGAATCTGGAGCTACCCAAGCAAACTTTTGAAACTTCCCTTGAGCCAAGTCAGTGCTTGGAGGAACCTTACTTGTCTCTTTCTGCAGGCTGACCAGTGCACAGGACTCCAGGGATTCCTTGTGTTTCGTAGTTTTGGAGGTGGCACGGGCTCTGGGTTCACCTCCCTGTTGATGGAACGACTCTCTGTTGACTACGGCAAGAAGTCCAAGCTGGAGTTCTCCATCTACCCTGCACCACAAGTCTCCACTGCTGTGGTAGAGCCCTACAACTCCATCCTCACCACACACAGCACATTGGAGCACTCAGACTGTGCTTTCATGGTGGACAACGAGGCCATCTATGACATCTGCCGCAGGAACCTGGACATCGAGCGCCCAACCTACACCAACTTGAACAGACTCATCAGTCAGATTGTCTCATCCATCACAGCATCACTGAGGTTCGATGGAGCCCTGAATGTTGATCTGACCGAGTTCCAGACCAACCTGGTGCCCTACCCTCGCATCCATTTCCCCCTGGCCACCTATGCCCCTGTGGTTTCAGCTGAGAGAGCTTATCATGAGCAGCTGTCAGTGGCCGAGATCACCAACTCCTGCTTTGAGCCAGCCAACCAGATGGTGAAGTGCGACCCTCGCCATGGCAAGTACATGGCCTGCTGCCTGCTGTACCGCGGGGACGTGGTGCCCAAGGACGTCAATGCCGCCATTGCCACCATCAAGACCAAGCGCAGCATCCAGTTTGTGGACTGGTGCCCCACGGGCTTCAAGGTGGGCATCAACTACCAGCCGCCCACGGTGGTGCCAGGGGGTGACCTGGCCAAGGTGCAGCGCGCTGTCTGCATGCTGAGCAACACCACAGCCATCGCTGAGGCCTGGGCTCGCCTGGACCACAAGTTCGACCTGATGTACGCCAAGCGCGCCTTTGTGCACTGGTACGTGGGCGAGGGCATGGAGGAAGGGGAGTTCTCTGAGGCACGGGAAGACATGGCTGCTCTGGAGAAGGATTACGAGGAGGTGGGCCTGGACTCCTACGAGGATGAAGAGGAGGGTGAGGAGTAGAGAAGCCTCAGCCAAAAAGGACCATGCTCCTTCCCAATGTTACCTGCAGAAACCCTTTGCAATAAACCGTTTCAGAGCCTCTGTGTCTCCCACTATCCCCCCAGCTGTATCGGTTTCTTGCCAGGTCAGGTGTGTGGTGAGTGCTTCAGCCCTGGTACTGGTGCTGCTATGCTTCCTCCCAGTGCTCTGTTCCAGCTCCGGCTTGCTTCCCATGTAGGTAATAGCCCTGGGGTCCAGTCCCTGGGGCTGTGGCACACATCCCACCCCCCTCACTGCTCCAGCCAGCGGTGAATACCACTCCCTCATGTGATGTATGGCCCCATGTTCTACCCTGGAGCTTAGGGGAGCAGATTTGGTCTGAGCAGGAAAAGATCAGCAGCTGCGGAGTCTTCTCCCCATGTGCAGCGTGTGGATAGGCAGGCTCATCTGGAAGGATAGTGGTTGAAGCAGGGGAGCAGTCTGGCACCCCTGCCCCTGTGGCCACAACGCAGGGCAAAGGGTATGCACGGCTCACTGGTGCAGTGGGTGCACCCCGCAAGGGCACCCGGCATGGCACAAACCCCCGCGGCTGCTGTACTGCTGTGTGTGGTGAGAGGATTAAAGGAGGGGAATGCTCCCTGTGAAACTGCTTGTCTGCATCTTTTTTTTTTTAGCACCCCTCTGTGGACAGCCCAGCTGCTGTGTGTCCCAGTGAGCCCCTCCAGCCAAGGCTGCCTGCTGGACTGGGAGTGTCCCCAGCACTGGGATGGTTGTGCTGTCCCCAGGCTCTGCTCATTCCCACTGGAGCAGAACTCCTGCTCCTGCCTCCCAAGGTCTGGCAGCTTCCCGGTCTGGGCACCCACCTCCCTCTCCCTGGGCAGCAGAGAAGTCTGGCCTGTACCCCTGCCACCACCCTTCTGCCTGCGCTGAGCCCAGCCCCAGAGGCTCTGAACAGCAGTGCCTGGCTCCAGCTGTGGAGTTGTGTTAGCTTCTGTCAGGACAGTTCTGGGGCCAGGGATTAACTTTCCCTGCTTACTGCTAATGCTCTGTCTGTGCCTCCCCAGCTGGCCTCTGCTGCCCTTCCCCTCTAGTAACGCTTGGCTGCTTAACCCAGACAGTGTGCCCTGCTCTCCTCATGACCCGGCAGGATCCCTCCCCACAGAGAGGGACACAGCCACACCTCCGCAAGAACGTATTTTACTTCAAACACAAGGCAACGTTGGTGCCAAGAGCAGTGGCAGAGTGGGCACTGGGGCCCTCTGCCTCCCTCCAGCACAGCACCGGGACCCAGCCTGCAGTTCTGCCCCGGGCAGGAGTGACCTTCCTGGGACACGGAGCTGCGGTACCGTGGCTCCTGCCCCCTGGGGGGTCCTACAACATCCTCTTCTGTCACCCCTGGGGGAGGCAGCAGCCAGCGAGGGCCCCATGTTTAGCAGCAGATCACACGTCCACAGCTCTGAGGCACAGACCAAGGCCCAGGTAGCAGCATCCAGGGCACAGAACACTCCAAATCCAACACACCTCCAGCATAGCGCAGCAGCTCTCCCCCAGGGCATTAGTTCCCTCTGCAACAGGTCTGCAGGGGAGCAGGGATTAGGGCAGCTGCTTTTCTCCTGGCTCAGCCTCGGGGCGCATCACTGCTGGAATGGGATGGGCTCAGATCTGTGTGGTGTCCTGTCCGGCCAGTGCTGGCTGCAGCCCCTCCAGCTGACAAAGGATGTCATCTATGTTGGGTCGCTCCTGGGGGTTCACTGTCATCATGGAGGAGAGCAGGCGCTGCAAACCAGCTGAGTACCTGGAGGAAAGACAGCGACAGGAAGACCCATGTGGAGCACAGGACAGGGGGCTACCCAGGAGTGGGGTCACCCTCCCCAGCCCCTCACCTGGTTGTGGGGGGAAACGTGATCGGGTTCTGCACTGCCAGAGCCACACTGTCACCCTTCTGGAAAATGGCATCAAAGGGGCCCTCCCCAAACATCATGCAGTACAGCACACAGCCTAGGGACTGGAGCACAGTTGGGTCAGGGCAGCTTCGTGGCAGTGGGACAGGGTGGGCCAGAAGGCTGGATCCTTACCCAGATATCTGTGCGCTCATCTATGACACACTGGCTCAGCACCGTGAAGAGCTCAGGAGCACGGTAGGAGATGGTGCAGCGCTGGGCAGCCCAGTCCTGCAGAGGGGAGAGCGGGGATAAAGGGCTTGGGGCAGGGAGAGGCTGGTGGGGTGATGTCCCAGGCCACCCACCTGCACAGCCATGGCCTCCCGAGAGCTGTTGACTTCGATGCGAGCTTGGTTCATGGAACCCAGATCCATCAGCACAGGCTGGTCATCCTCATCCAGCAGCACATTGGTGGGCTTGAGGTCTCTGTGGGGATAGACATCACCAAGCACCCACTGGGGCCCCTGCCAACCCCCCAGCCAGCACTGCCAGCCCCTCACCTGTGTGCATAGCCCTTGCTGTGGATGGCTTGCAGCCCGCGGCAGATCCCATGGAGGATGAGGAGGATCCGCTGCTCTGGCATGAAGGTCCCTTTCTCTCGCAGTGCTTCCACCTCTCTCCAGAGGGTCCCGCCCTGGCAAACACAAGCAGCTGGTCACCACTGCTGCTCCTGGGGTGGTGAGGCAGCCAGGAAAGCCCCTCTCACCTTCACATAGGGCAGGAGAAGCCAGGCCTCGTGCTTGGCACCCTTCTCCACCATGGCGTGGGCCACCAGGCGCAGGATGTTGGGATGGTCGAAGAGGCCATGCATCTCCACCTCGTGCAGGGCGGCCTGGCGGTCCTCCTTGTCGTGGCACAGGATGCGCTTCAGGGCGTAGAAGCGCCCATCCCGCAGCCCCTCCACCAGGTCCACATAGCTGAAGCCCCTGCAAGGAGTCAAGCATGGCGTGGGCTGAGCACTGTGGCATCCATGTCAGGGCCTTGAGCCCAGTCTAAACTATCAACACTCAGAGGAGAGGCCAGAGGGAATTCCTCAGCCATGCCAAAGCATCCCCTCTCTGCATGAAAAACCCCACTGGTCCAATCACCCCCACTCCCATGGCTCTGAGCACCCACTCCTTGGCATGACCAACCCTGCCACCCAGCATGAGAATCCATCGCCATGCACAAGCATCCCTTATGCTGAAGCATCAACCCCCACCAAGCCCAAGTATTTCCCCCATGCCCCAACGTGACCTGAGCTCAAGCATCTCCCCACCCTGCCCGACCATTCCCTGCGCCAGAGCATCACCCCCC
>NW_021939632.1:9353663-9377590 GCF_001715985.3 Manacus vitellinus | reverse complement strand
CGCTGCAGGGGACAGAGATGACGGAGCCACCTCAGCGGAGCTCGTCCTTCCCTGCGGCATCTCCCGACACACCTGTCATCAGCTCTAGCCCCAGCTCTGACCCTCTGTCCGGGGATGTTTTCCTTTCCCTCAGCCGGCAGCAGCATCCCTCCTACTAGAGCTACAGCCGAGGTTTCCATCACCACCTCTTTGATGGAAGAAGCGGGCTGAGCTCACTGGAAGGGTTCTGCTTGGTGGTGATACTTTTATGAGGCTCCTTGTCCCCCCACATGTGTCACCCACTATCCCGGGGGGCACCGGGGATGTGCCCGCCGGCCGGAGCCTTCTTGGTGGTGTGCCGCCAGCATCCCCTGCTGGATGGGCTTTGGAGGGGCTGATGTGCGGCTGGCCAGGCGTGGAGAGTCGGACCCGCCCATCCCCGTCCCATGATCCCGCCCCAGCCGTGCTGCAGTTCCAGCTGCTTGCACTGAATATCTGGAGGAAGCAGCACTCGGCGCTGGCTAAGATCCTTCTCGGATCATGTGATGGTGGTGTCCACGTCCAGCTTCGTCCTCTGCCCCGGGCCTGCCGAGCACCCGGCGAGGATGGGGCTGCCGGCCCTCGCCCTGCTGCTGGCGGTGAGGCTCCTGAGTACGCAGGTTAGCAAACATGGGTGGAAAAGTTTGCGAGAACCGTGTGGAGCTAGGCTATGAAGGATCCGGTGGAACGACACCGGAATCTGCCTTGCTTCCCTCTCCGTGTTCCTACTCTTCCTGCTATGGCTTCCTTGTGCTGCCGCCCACGTCCCGCTCCAGTGTCCCGCTTGCATTTCCAGCTCCCTGCCTGTCCTTTTAGCACCCCTCCCAGCAGCACCCATTCCCCAAAATGCCACTAGCTCAGCCGCTGGATGTTTGATTAGCAGGGAGGGTGTGAATGGTTGCTCTGCTTATCCCTTCTGCTCTCCCAGGGCAGTGTGGTACCCTCCTCGGGGAATAGCCCCCCCAGAAATAGCCCCCATCAGTCCCTGTCCCAGGGAGCATGGGAGGGGGCAGCTGGGCTTGCAGAGAGTCTTCTGCCTCCCCAAAACTGCCACTCTCCCGCAGGCCTCTCCCTCACCACGCTCCTTCCAGGTGGATTATGAGCGCAACTGCTTCCTTAAGGATGGTGTCCCTTTCCGCTACATCTCAGGCAGCATCCACTACGCCCGTGTCCCGCGGCCTGCCTGGAGGGACCGGCTGCTCAAGATGCACATGAGTGGGCTCAGCACTGTGCAGGTGTAAGCCCCAAAGGCGCACAGCCCACTGCCACCACAGCCACTTGGGGTTTCTGGGATCTCTGGAGTAGGAACAGAGACAAAGGTGTTGTCTGACCACAGGGAGAAAGGTCCAACACTTGCACTGGGCTGTTGTTCCAGGACAACCCTGCCAGACACAAGCATGAACCTGGGCTAGTGCCAGTCCAACCCCAGTTGCCATAATCAGCTCAGGCTGGAGGCCAGTTCCCAGAAGCAAAGGGACCAGCTGGTGGGATGGTTCCCTGTTCTGCTGGAGTACCCTTAACCCCTGCATGCTGATCTCCCCTCTTGCCCCAGCTATGTCCCCTGGAACTACCATGAGACGCTGCCAGGGGTTTATGACTTTGCTGGGAACCGGGATGTGGAAGCCTTCTTGGACCTGACAGCTGAGCTGGGACTTCTGGTGATCCTGCGGCCAGGGCCCTACATCTGTGCAGAGTGGGAGATGGTGAGCCCTGGCCCCCAGCATGGCAGAGGGGTGACGGGTGGTCTAGGAAGGGCTCAGTGGGGTTGGCCTTTCTGGCTGCCACAGTGACTCCAGTGTCATGCCAGCCAAAGTTGCTGCCCTGTGGGGCACATGCTGCACTGGTGCTGAGCATTAGCACTGCGCTGGCTGGTTTCAGCTGTGTGTCAGCCCGGGCTGCTGAGCAGTTTCTTTGCTTCCCCACCCTGTTTCTCCAGGGTGGCCTACCTGCCTGGCTGCTGTGGAAACCAGACATCATCCTGCGCTCCTCTGACCCCGGTGAGGCTCAGCACAGGGCTCTGGCCACTGTGTTCTTACAGCCTGGTGCCAGCCCTAGCACACTGGTGTCTCTCCACACACCTGCCAACCCCACGTGTGTTGTCTTTCTTATAGTCTTCTCCATCTTTTGGGAGCCTCGTGGTTTGTACTCCACCTCCGCTTCCCCATTGTGCTTGGCCCTTCCCTGTCTTTTCTGTCTTCCTCCTGGCAGGCTGATTGCAAGTGGGCTGGGGTGGATGCTGCAGCCAGGCTGAGCTGCCCTCTGTCACCCCAGCCTACCTGGCAGCTGTGGACTCCTGGCTCCATGTCCTGCTGCCCAAGATCAAGCCACACCTGTACCAGCATGGGGGGAACATCATCAGCGTGCAGGTACGGTGCCGTGGGGCCCAGCTCCCTGCCCTGCTCTGGGTCATCTTTGGATGTGCCCCAAAAAGGCACCTGTACACCCTACACCATGACCTCACCCAGTACAGCTCACATAAATCCCTCTCAACTTCTGGACCTGGGTCTAAATCCAAAGGCTGGGACTCTGAGGTACCTGTCATCACCCCAGTTGTGGTTTGAGGGACACTGGCAGATAGGGCTCATGGTGGGGCTGAAAGGTCATTTTCAGGACACACCTGGGGGGTTTCACTACATCTAATGATGTCAGGAGGAAAGGGGGGAGCTGGGTGTTTATCCCAGTGGGTGGTGGGACCTGGCTGCAGCCCTGTCATATGCATCCTGGGTGGCAGTCCATGCCTTGCTCACAGGTGGAGAATGAATATGGGAGCTACTATGCCTGTGACTATGGATACCTGCGGCACCTGCTGGGCTCCTTTCGGGCGCTGCTGGGGAGCGAGGTGCTGCTCTTCACCACCGACAGCACGGGAGCGGAGGAGCTGCGCTGTGGCACCCTGCAGGGGCTCTACGCCACCATCGACTTCGGGCCAGGTACCCCTACGGGGGAGGAGGAGGACAAGGAGAGAGAATGGGGATTCCTTCTCTGTCCTGCTCAAACCTCCTCTCTTCACCTCCACAGGATCCAATGTGACAGAGCTGTTTGATGCCCAGCGCCGTGTGGAACCGAAGGGCCCCCTGGTGAGCTTGGCATGGGCACTGTGGGGGAATGCCCTGTGATGGCTTTGGGGAGGCAGAGGCAAAGAGGGGTGTTGGGGCCAGGCTGCAGGTGAGCAGGGGGAATGTGGATGACAAATGGGTGCCAGGAGCCCCAGGTCCAGGCGGGTGACAGTCCCTTTCTCCCCTAGGTAAACTCTGAGTACTACACAGGTTGGCTGGACTACTGGGGGGAGGCGCACGCCAGCACCAGTGCAGCGTGGGTGGCCCAGGGGCTGGAGGACATACTGCAGCTGGGAGCCAGTGTCAACATGCAAGTAGTCAGCTGGCAGAGGGCACAGCCAGCAGGGGAGGTGGCATCACCTCTACCTTCATCCCACGGGGTTTGGGCAGGCAGGGCTGGGACTGTGGGTGCAGCAGGGAGGGGCCAGTGCCTGGTGAGTCCCTGCCAAGTCTGTGTGGGTGCTGACTGGGTTCTCTGGGGTTATCATAGGTACATGTTTCATGGAGGGACGAACTTTGCCTACTGGAGTGGTGAGTAGGGCCTTGCCCTAGGGAGGGGGCACTGCGGGGCTTGGGGGGCTTTCCTTGGCCATCCCTGAGGAGCCTGCTTCAGGCTGTTGTTCTGTCTCATGGGACAGGCTGACACATAGCCAAGGGTCCCTGAACCCAAGCTTGTCCTCGCCTGGGGACTCCTTTTGTCCCTAGGCAGGGGTCCACAGTTGGGGATCATGCCCTCCAATTGCATTGCAGCCAGCCTGGGGCTGGCTTCCATGCCCTGGGCTGTGCCAGAGCCCCTTCCTCCTGCTCACATTGCTTCCCCGGCCAGGTGCTGACTACAAGGACCAGTACAAACCAGTGACCACCAGCTATGACTATGATGCCCCCCTGTCAGAGGCAGGAGACCCCACCGAGAAGCTGTTTGCCATCCGCATGGTCATCAGCAAGGTATTGAACTTGGTAGGAAGGGGACAGTACTGGGTACTGCTGCCTGTGCCAGGGCAGAGGGGAACATAGAGGGTCCCAGCAGGGCAAGGGACATCTCCCTGCTTGCCCCAGGGGGCAGCTGACAGTTTGCTGTTCAGTTCCAGCCCCTGCCAGTCGGTCCGATGCCACCTGCCACTCCCAAGTATGCCTACGGCAGGGTAGCCCTGCGGAAGGTGAGTGCCTGTCCTAAGGGCTGTGCTGCCCTGGCCTGGCACTGCTCAACTGCCCAGCACCCATCCCTCCTTTGCAGTATGCTGACCTCCTGGATGTCTTGGATGTGCTGTGCCCCTCTGGGCCCATCCAGAGCCAGTTCCCCCTCACCTTTGAGGCCATAAAGCAGGTGAAGGGCTGGGAATAGTGGGGAACACTTGGGGAGATGCCCCTGTCTGCCTGGCCCTGGCTCTGGGGCAGAGGAGCAGAGCTCGTCTCCAGCCCCATTTCCCCTCTGTGCTGCTGTGCTGTGTCCTGCAGGCCCATGGCTTTGTGCTGTACCGCACACAGCTGCCCCGGGACATCCCGGACCCAGCCACGCTCACTGCTCCTCCCCACAGCATCTGTGACCGTGGCTACGTGATGCTGCACAAGGTGAGGTTGTGGGAGCACACCAGTCGCTGGGCCAGTGCTGAGGGCTGTGGGACAGCCAGCAGTGGAGCTGTGCCATGCCAGGGCCTTGGGGACAGCCAGAGTGCTGAGAGCCACACTGAGCCCTTGTGGTGTGGCTCTCTAGCCTGAATCTGTCCACTTTGGGCAGAGGGCAGCCCTGGGCTGGCTCTGCAAGGGCTGGCAGCACTGGGGTGGTGGGATCTGAGCACAGACTGGCAGCACTGACCTTGCGGCTTTAGGAGTACCAGGGGATGCTGGAGAGGGATGGGCAGATGACACTGCGTGTGACAGGCAAGGCAGGGGACACCCTGGACATGCTCCTGGAGAACATGGGCAGGATCAGCTTCGGTGCCAATGTCAGTGACTTCAAGGTAAGAGGAGAGAGCCCTCCAGAGGGAATGGCCTGGCCACCCACATGACCAAACACCTCCTCTACTGCCACCTGTGACAGACCCCAGCCTTCAGGGGGGCCACCCCAAGTCCTGTTCCTTGGTTCATCTCACACCATTCCCTGGCAAACCTGCCAGGACAGGACTGAGAGACTGGCACCCCTCTCCCACTTAAGGTGCCATGGCAGCCACGGCCCTTCAGGCCCTCAGAGGGAATCCTATTCCACCACTTGCTGCTAGGGAAGCCAAGTATCCTTCTGCCTGTGGCAGACACTGCTACCTCATTTTCCCTCCTGTTCCATCTCAGGGCTTGTTGGGAAACATCTCCTTGGACTCTATCCCTCTCAACAACTGGCTGATCTATCCCCTGGCCATAGATACTGCAGTCCAGCAGGGCTGGCCCCACGCTGCCATGCCAAAATCAAGTAGCAGGGGCAGAGCAGGGCCAGCCTTCTACACTGGGACCTTTGAGACCCCTGGCATTGCCTGGGACACCTTCGTGAAGTTCCCAGGTTGGAGCAAGGTAAGGCAGTGCCAGGAAAGGGGGTGAAGGTAGAGAAGAACACAGCTCAGTCCCATCTCCATCATCTTCTAGGGACAGCTGTGGATAAACGGCTTCAACCTGGGCCGGTACTGGACCCACCGTGGGCCCCAGCAGACCCTCTTCGTGCCCGGCTCGGTGCTGCACGTCGGCTGTCCCAACAACATCACAGTGCTGGAGCTGGAAGGGGCACCCCTCACCCCCCTCTTGCTCTTTCTCGACCGACCCCTTTTCAACAAGACCCTCAGCCACAGCATCTCAGCCACAGAATAAACACAGTGCTGTTGGGCACTGGCCTTGCTTCTTGTTGGGGCTGCAGAGATGACAGGGGGCTGGTGAAGTACAGAGGCTGCAGGATCCTAGGAAAGTGGCACAAATCCTGACATAGACATACAGAGCTTCTGCCCTCCTCTCAGGCCAGGCAGGGCTTGTGCTAATGAGAAAGGGGCCCAGGACTGAGATTTATTTGCATGTTAATCCCACATTCATCCCAAATAGTTCCAGTACTCATGCTGACTCTGCCCCTGTCTAAGGGGTCAAGGCACCTTTTTATTGACAATGTAGGCAGAAGAGGTAGTTGCTAACATGAAAGGGCTGAGCTGCTGAGGGCAGCCAGGAGAGGAGAGGGCAAAGAACCACCTCAAAGGTGCCCACAAGCGTGGCTGGAGGTAGCTCAGGGCTGCAGGGTCTGTATGTGTCAGGATCTGTCCCTCCACCACAGACAGCAGCCTACAAGGTAGCCATGAGAAAATCTGGCAGCAGGACCCCCAGCTGGAGCCGGGCCACCAAACAGTCCTGGCACCACACAGTAGCACAACCTCTCAGTTATAACGTCCCCAGAGTCAGCACCCAGAGTGACATTCATGCCTAGAGCCTTGCCAGTGCTGCCCCAGAGTGACATGGTCCACAGGCTCTCCCTCGCTGCACAGCCAGTGCTCAGCTGTGTCCCCACATTGGTCCTTGGCAGGTGGCAGCAGTCCCCAGCCTTAGGTGTGTCTGGCCTGTGCCCGGCGGTGGGTTTGCAGGCAGGCCGTGGAGCAGAAGGAGAAGTCAAGGTAATGGAAAGGGATCCGTCCCAGCAGGGACTCTCCACAGTGCCAGCAGCGGCTGCAGGAAAGAACAGAGCTGGCCCTGAGTAAAGGGGACACTTGAAGAGAGTTAGAGGAGAAGATTCACTGCCTGGGCTGTGACATGAGACACCAGCAGCATGAGGGAACTGATGCTTGTCTGGTCCTGCAGGGCTGATGTGCTCACCCAGCAGCCTAGCCAGGACATGCTCCCTGAAGGAGATGCTGTGTGGGAGGATAGTGTGAGGACACTTCGAGGCAGAATAAACATGGAGGAATTTGGCTTCATATGTAGTTGTAAAGCCCCTGCCCAGATCAGCACAGGCTGTGCTGGCTGCCAGTAAGCCTGTGGGATGGCAGAGGGAAGAGGGAACAGGGGCACAGGAGTGGCTGGGGAGTTGGCTTGCCATAGATCTGGCTGCAGGTGGACCGAGTCATCCTTTGCAAAATATTTCAGGGGAGCAGGGCAAGACAGAAAGCAATCTTTTATACAAGCACTGCAGGGAATTGAGTGGACAGGAATAGCTTTAGACTGGAAATGAGACCTGGAGCAAGAAGGGTAGGGAAGAGCTGTGCTGACATGGGAGAGTTTGTGTGCAGAGCCATGCTGCTGGGACCATTACCTGATGTTGGTAAGCGTTGTGCCGGTGTCCTGCAGCTGCGCAGCCAACCTCCGCTCGGCAGCCAGCGCCCTCTGGGGAGCAGAGAGACAGCTCAGCCACCCCTAGCCCCTGGGAGCTGCTGTGCCCAGAGCCCACCACAGTAGCACTGCCTCAGCCGGGCTCAATCCCCTTCCCAATGCACAGCCTCACCTTCTCCCTGTCAGACAGAGCCGCGAACCTCTGCTTCTCTTCCTGCTCCTGCTCCCAGCGCTGCCGCTCCTCCCGCTGCACTTGCTCCCGTTGCTTCCGCTGGGCTTTCTGTGCCCGCTTCTTCTCCAGCTTTTTGGCTTCCATCTCCTGTGTCAGGGGCCCTGGTACCTGGGGGCAGAGGGCAGGCAGCATTTCTCACTGAGCCTGGGGCAACAGCACAAGTGGAAGAGGGGCACTTTGCTCTGGGGTCCCCCAGCTTCCAGAAGGCAAGGGCAGAGGGCAGGCACCCACCTTGGCACGGCTGTAGTCGTACTTGTCTGGATGGTCCACCATGAACTTGCGGAAAGCGTTGCGGGTCGTTCTGTCAGCAGAGACGCAGTACGGGGTCCTTTCCTGCCTGTCCCTGCAAGACAAGGGAGACCAGCTCACCCTGCCACCTTACTGCCCGTGTCCCACTGGACTGTGAGCCCAGTGACTTCCCAGAAATATGCAATGTGTACTGCAGGCCATGGTATCACAGCCAAGGAGGGGAAAGTTCCTTATTCCTACACTAGAATCCTCAAAATCCTCCCCTTCTTGCATCTCAAAGCCCCAGCACGAGGCTTTGGTCTCATCCCTACCCTCAGAACTGCTCACCAATAAACCTGGGTGCACTTTGGGGCATTGCCTTGCCTGCTGCTGTGCCAGACCAGGCAGGCAGAGAAAAGGACGGTTCAGTGCTTAGGCCTCCCATAACAAACCCAGACATCTGGGGTGGTAGTGACCAATCCTGTCTGTCCCAGGACAAGGGTGGCACCAGTTTCCTGCAGCTGAGACAGGAACGAGTTGCTGGACTCCCACAGCAGAGCTGTGGTTGTCAACTGCTAGGGACTCTGCAGCCATACCTGAGGGCAGGGTCCGCCCCTGCCTCCAGCAGCAGGCACACGGCCTCCGCCTTGCCTGCCCGCGCTGCCACGTGGAGCAGAGTGCAGCCACGCTCATCCACAGGCTGATTGAGCAGGGAGTAGGCCATATCCAGAGTCTGTGTGACCTCCCCATCCTCGCTGTCCCCTGGCAGGCCCTCGCTCTCTCGCACACCCAGGAGGTGCCGCAGGGTCTGCACATCCCCTGTTTTGCAGGCGGTGAATAAGGCATCGCGGAGCTGGGTCTGAGGGTCTCCTATGAGGGGAGAACAGGAGAGAGTCTGATGCCTCCCTGGGCAGAGTGGTGCTCTGGTCTGACTAGGAAACATGCATGATGCAGTTAAAGCATCATCCTGCTAGCTGGATTTGGGCACTGCAGGATCTCCAGCACCTTCAGAGTCTCTGACAATGTACCATGGCATTGCTGGGCACTGTTGGTAGCAGCCAAGTCCTTTCCTGAGATAAGACCCACTCCAATCCCCTCAAAACACCTGGCTTAGCCAGGTGCTGCCTGGCCCTCCGGTTCAGAGCTACTGCTCCTACATACACACAGCTCACTCAAAGGCACATGGCTGCACTGCAGACATCCCACACCCAGCTGCTCTGGGCACCTGCATGACATGCTCTTCACCCCACTGCAAAGCCACCAGTAAATGGGGCACAGGCATCCAGGTGATCCAGCTCCTGACCCCACTTACCTCCATCACCCCAGAGAAGGGGCCCAGCCTCAGTCTCTCCCTGCAGCTCCGTCACTGGTTCCCAGCCAGGCTGCACACACTGAGTACAATGGTATCCAGTCTCTTCAGCACAGGGCTCTGCACAAGGAACACATGGTAAGGAAGAGGAACAGAGTCAGCCTGCACCTCAGCCATGGCCTTCCTACACCGCCCCCAGACAGCTCTTCCCCCTCACCTTTCTTCACCTTCTTGTCCCTCTTCTTCTTCCTTTTGCGGTTTCGCTTGGGCATCACTTCGAACTCCCGGAGGTCCAAGGTCCCCAGTGTCACTTCGACAGTCTCCAGCTCCCCTGCAGGGCTTTCCTCCTCCTCTTCCTCCTCCACCTCTGGAGCTGAGTGAGTAATAAGACGGAGGCTTACACAGGAGCAATCAGTTAGGTCTCTCAGCTGAGCACACTCTATCTTTCTCCTGTCCAGAATGAGGCCACATTCCACAGCTTCTTCTCTGGGTTACAAATCTGGTCCATGTCTCCTATCTGGTCAGACTCCTCCTGTTTGCTCAGTTATGTTTCCCTCCATGGCTCAACTCACCAGTTGTATTCTCCTGTGGGGGATTTGTCTCTGCTTTCCACTGCCTTTTCTGCCAGACCTTCCTGGGGGACCCAGTGATATCCTCCAGTGGGGTATCCTTCCCTGGGCAGCAAGGGTGCTCCTGTTATTGCCTGGGGACAGGGAACACCCCATGTCTCCAGGGATTGAGGGCTGGAGAGCTAGCACCTCCACCCCATAGGGCATCATCCCCTCCCGCACAAGAGATTACAACACCCCACCTGCCCTGACCCACAGGAACAAGGGCTGGTCTGACCTACCATACACCTGCAGGCTGGCCAGCATGGCGTGGACTCGCAGCACCTCTCGCAGGGTGGCCCTGCGGGTGCTGAGGGGGATGTGGCAGATGCGAGGGTCCCCTCGGGTGAGGGGTGGGTTCCTGCCACCAAAGAGCAGCGCACGGTTGTGACGAGGGGCCCGGAGGAAGATGCGCTGAGCTTCATTCAGGTGCTGTGCCCAGGCTGCCAGGAGGTCCTGAATATCCTGGGGAGGAAGGGGAAGCACTGTGGGATCCTGAGCACATTGCATGGGCAAAGGTATCTCTGGAGCAGGGACAGACCCAGGAGGGCCTCAGAGCAGCCTTGTTTATGCCCTGACCCTCTTGCAGAGCCCACACTCCTGCTATGCCCTCCAGCAGCAGTGTGGTACCACCTCACACAGCCAGATAAGACCACGTCTCCCTGACAAGAGCCCAGTGCTGTGGTGCATCCTCACCTTGAGCAGAGCAGCCTCATTGTAACGCCGCAAGGAAGCTCCAGCCGACCTGGGTGCTGACCCCTGGGCATCCCGCAGGCCCTGGGCTGTGCCACGCCGTGCTCGCACCGTGTAGCGGTGGAAGGTCTTGTGTTCCTGCACCTGGGGGCTGGGGAGAGGGGCAGGCATGAGCAACAGGGCTCAGTGCGCGTGGGATTAACACGCAAAAGTAGCTCCACTTGACCATGCAACCCCGGCCAAGGAGTAAGCCCAGCTGTCGCTCTGTACTCACCCCCGGAACACAGCTCCTGCGAAGTGCCCGCCACCCATCATCAGCACAACCCAGCACGTGCTCATGCTGAGGCTCTGCAGTGATGCTGTCAGCTCTGCTGGCTCCTCGATGTCACCCTGATACACAGACACCCTTGCTAGCAGGGATCACCTCCTTAGCTCTTGCTGTCCCCCAGGGCAGAGATCAGCCCCTCTGCTGGCACCAGAAATAGGTTTCTGGGAGCACCCCAGAGCCAAAAAATAGGCCACCAGCAAGTCTAGTGCTCTGATCTGGCACCAGAGACCACCCTTCCCATCATGGGAAGTCAGGGACTGTCAGACAGATGTCTACCCCCCAGTGCCACCCACCTTCTCTGAGGTCCCTCTCCCAAAAAGCTGGACTGTGACTTGCCTTCCCTGTGACCAGCACGCAGCGATATGCAGAGATGAGCTGGCCCTTCGCATTGCGGACCAGCACCTTGTGGGAGCGGGAAGTCTGTGGGGTCCCAGGGCTGTTAGTGGCAGAGGGCAGCAACTCTGACTCACTGCTTGTATCAGAGCTCTCTGAATCGGATCCTGAGATGCTCGAAACATCACCTGCAAGGGAAAAAAAAAGGTGCAGTGAAACAGGGCAAAGATTAACCAAACAGCCTCCCCAAAACTCTGCAGGTGACTCCAAGAACAAGCCCACAACCCCATGAATGTTCTGTCCAGTACCCTACATATCACAAGGGGGCTGTGGGTTGAGGAGATAGGGGCTTGGGGTTCTGGATCTGCAGGTACGCCTAGGCAGCAGCTCAGTTATAATGCCCCCTTCGCCCTAAAAAAATCATCAAGGCTCAGGAGCAGTGCTGGAACCCCAGAAGACCCCACAGGGGCAGAATAAAGGAACCCTGAGCTAGCAGAAGGCTTCATCCTTGCACAGAACAGGCCCAGCAAGGTCGCTGACAGCCCCTGGGCTCCAATGCAGACAGCCCCCTTCCTCACCTGTGCGGGTCTTCTCCTCAAACACTTCCACAGGCACTGCCCGGCGCCCCCGGAGTCGCTGCTTCAGGTTGAAGCGGTGCCAGTCGAGACGGTAGTGCTCAGTCTGTGGGGCAAAGAGGTATGAGCCAGCAGGGTCTTAGTGGTCCATGGAAACCCCCACCACAAAAGGGCATGAGGTGACAGACCCTGAGGGCTAAACTTATGCTGGGACTCTTCAGTTATCCTGACTGGAAGACTGCAGTACATTACGGAACAGTTAACCTAAAGAGGTACAGGCCTGTGCTATACTTACATTTCCTTCCACTAAATGACACTTCTAATCAATAACATGCAAGGTTTGAGTGCCAGATACCAACAGGACGTGAGCAGTAGAGCTCCAGGAAACAGCCAGCACTGGGCTGCATCACGCTGGGGCTGAGCTTGCACAGCAGGACCTCACCAGTCATGCCAGCCCCACGCCCACCTCATGGTGGCTGCCCGGCCCCGCTCACCTGCTCCTCCCGGCTTCCGAACACCTGCCCACAGGTTGAGCAGCACATCCTCTCTGGCATCTCAGGGACCTCATGGACCTTCTCCTTGCAGCTGGCGGCTGCAGGCTTCTCTGTAGGAAGAAGGAAGCGCTCTGCACAGGCAGCTCCCCAGACTACGCCACAAGGAGCAGAGCCTCCTGGGTCCCTTCTCAGCCACCCAAAGAGCCCTATGGTTGTAGAAGAAGCTTCGGGGACCTTGGGGTGACACTGAGAAAAGCCCATTTATCTGTCCACAAGGCAGCTCCCATGGCCAAGCTCCAGTGTGGCCACCCATGCTCTATTAGGGACAGGGTTCCTAACCTGTGGCTTGGGGCTGGGGGGCAAGAGCTTAGACAAATACTTCCCTCATGCCGTCCCCACGGAGTCCCACGCACCGTGGCTCACTGGTGCCAACTCAGCAGCACCTGCATCTGCAGCAACTCCACCGACAAGGGTCAGACCGTGAAGAAGGACGGGGTCCTGGGCAGCCTCGAACACGGACCTGTTCTCCGGGGCCAGCATCGCTCCTGCTCCTGGCGAATGGGACGGTGCCTGAGCGACAGGCCCGGCAGGAACCACCCGCGGGTGACCCACGGGCACACCGCTCTCTCTGCACCCGAGCCCCCCTGTACGGCGGGACCTGTCCCGCCGGTCGCTGCCCCCGGATCCTGCACACCCAGGACAATTACCCCGCGATCATCCCCCCCAAGCTTGCATATTCCCATAGCTGCCGTACCATCACTCCCAAACTCCGTGCCCCCCATCACCCCCCCAAAAGCTGCCGTACCCCAATGAACTCCCCAAAGCTGCTGTACCCCATCCGCCCCCCAAACCTGCTGTACCCCCATTCACGCCCCCCAAACGCTGCTGGACCCCCACTTTCCCCCAAAGCTGCCGTACCCCAATGACCTCCCGAAACCTGCCGTTTTTTACCGATGACCCCCGCAAAGCGCCATAACCCCACCGCCCCGAAAGCTGCCATACCGTCCACCGCCCCCCGAAAGCTTACATACCTCACGGCCCCGAAAGCTGCCATACTCCATCACCCCCCAAAACCTGCCGTACCCGAGACCCCCGCGCCGCTCACGCGCGGCCGCGCGCTCGGCCCGGAAGCAACCTCCGTTCAACTCCCGCCGCCGCCGCGGGGCCCGCCCCCCCGCCCATTGGCCACCGCCGCCCGCCCCCCACCTGCCCAATTGGCCACCCGCGTCCCACCCGCGTGCCATTGGGCGCCGCTGCCGCCAGTCGCGGGCGGGCCGAGCGTGGCCGCGCCGGGCCGGCCGGGCCAGGCCGGGCCGGTGGCGGCGGGGGGCCCCGCTGGCCCACTTCGAGACGCAAGTACCAGCGCTTGAAGAGCTCCTCCACCGAGTCCCCTCGGCGGCGGCGAACCTGCTTGTCCACGTCCCGAGGTGCCAAGTGTGAGCGGGCGGCGGGGGTTGGGCCTGGCGCGGCGGGATTCGGCGGAGGCCAGAGACGGAGGGGAGAGGCTAGACCACGAGAGAAGCCGGGAGTGGGGGCTGCGGGGCCGGTTTGGGACATCGGGGGCCCGGGGCAGCGGGAGAGAAGTGTGTTGTGCCGATCACAACAGCAGGGGTGGGTGTGCTGAGGGCCCCTCACCCTGTGCTGCTTCTTCCTTCAGCTCCGTGGCATCACATCGAGAACCTGGACCTCTTCTTTTCTCGAATATCCTTTCGCAGGGCGGGGGTCAGTTGGGATGCAACTCCCGCCTAACGGGCTCTCAGTGCGGGGAAAACATGGGGTTTGGTGTAACTTGGAGCTTGGGCAGTGTCTGCCCCTTCCAGTAGGACACCACACGGCTCCAGAGGGGCTGGCAGAAGCCCCAAACCTTGGGATGCTGTCACCTGACACTGAGGGTCAGACAGCTGCTTCCAGGGATTCTTGGCAGAGTGATGACAGTACTAAGTTGTAGTTACAATTAATGCTTTATTTTCTTAACAGATTTTATTGCTAGCAAAGCATTTATAATCAGAGTAGCGGAGGGTTTCTGTAAGCAGAATCAGTGTAGGACAATTTTTTAAGTAGCACAGCACAGAATTTTATAGCATCTCTTAGCTTATGGTTTCTAATCACATGGATTCTCTACAGATCAGGTCATATCTTAATACATGGTTTGCTATATCAGTATAACAGTCATAATGAGAATCAAAAATCCTATAAAAGAATACAAGTCACTCAGTTCTCAGAGGAAGCAGATGACAAGTGGAGGTGTCCCTGGCTACTGGGGGATCCTGGGTCTCACTGTCCAGCAGCAGTTCTGTTACAAGTTCCCACTTAGGACTTGTAACTCCTTGATTTTGTGGGCAATGCTCTGGGTGGGGTTACACTTCCGTGTTCTCTGACTGGGTCATCACCTCTGTCAGGTTGGCCAGGTGCCTGGGACCTTCAAGGACAGCATGGGAGAGAGTAATCAGCCTGGAGCCAAGGAATCTTGAGGCTGGTAGGGAGAGGAAAGAGAAATCTGTTTGATTTGTGTACTTGGTTCACAGGACTCTCAGGGCCTGATAACTGGGGAAAGGGTGACCCTCTCGGTCATGGAGAATGGCTGCTTGCCTTATAGAATGGTGTTAGTTATGCTGACCACATTGCCTGGGTCAGAAACAGGGACACCAGTCATAGGTGCTAGGTGCCATTGAATGCATTTTTGCCTGCCTCTGTGTTGTCCTGCCTTGCCCTACCCATCCTTGTGCAACCTGAGGGCAGGCTGAGTTTCTTCTCTGTGCTGGGACAGACCCTGTTCTGGGTGTTGGGTGGGGGAAGAAAGGAGCACGGATGAAACCAAGTCCTCCAGTTGTGCTTTACCTGGGCAGAGTATGTTTTCCTGCAGTGGGGAACCAGCTTGTTGTTGAGGAGGGTTGGGAAGGATTTTCTGCTGGTAGTGGAGGGAGACTTGACTGGGGAGCTGTGGAACACCAGTGGGACAGAAACTTCTCCATCCTTCATCAGAGAGAAGTGTCCAAGCTGTTCTCCTTGACTGTAGCTTTCACGTCTATAACCTGCATCAGAAGAATGGCTTCACTTGCATGCTCATTGGAGAGATCTTTGAGCTCATGTAAGTGCAGATTCCCCTCTGTTGTGGCTGTGACACCTGCTGGGGAACAGTCATAGGCATTTGCCAAGCTCATGCATCTGGGAGGGTGGAAGGGCTCCTTTCATAGTTGTCCTGTCTCCCCCTCATTAGGGTTTTCCATGCCCCAAACCTGCATTTCACTTTGAGGAACCATTGTCCATGAGCTTTCCTGCTCCAATGGCTGTGGGAATGCATCACCGTGACGTGTGACCCTGGCTGCTTCATGTTTTGGGGAGGGGAGCAGAAGGGTGATTCTCTCACACCTGCTCCTTTTTTTTTCACAGGCAGTTCATCTTTGTGGTGGCATTCACCACCTTTCTTATCAGCTGTGTTGATTATGACATCCTCTTTGCCAACAAAGCATTAAATCACAGCCAGCATCCCAGCGAGCCCATTAAGGTGACTTTGCCAGATGCCTTCCTGCCTCCAAATGTCTGCAGTGCAAGGTGGGTGCAGTGGAGGGCATGTTAGCCACTGCTCTTGCTTTCTCAGGTACTCAGGGCACCTGTCTGGGCCTGTCTCCCCCTACTTGCCTCTTCTTGCTTACAGAATCCAGGCAAATAGCTTCCTCATCTGCATCCTGGTGATAGCTGGGGTTTTCTGGATCCACCGACTTGTCAAATTTATCTACAACATTTGCTGCTACTGGGAGATTCACTCTTTCTACATCAATGCCCTGAAAATCCCTATGGTAAGTAGCCGAGCCAGGGGCTGTGTGTGAGGATGCTGAGGATCATGGGAGGCATTTGCTGGGTGAAGCAACTTTCCTGCATGCCTCTCTGCTTCTCCTCAGACTTCTACAAAGCACTCTTCCCTCTGCTCCATAACCACATGGTCTCCCTTCAGCCTCTTCTCCAGCAGCTAGCTTATTCCATGTTAACCCCTCTCTGCCCAGCCTGCCTCTCTGCCTGCTGGCACGCGTCTCTGCCATCTGCCACTCAATATGTGTATTCTTCACTGATGGCCTTTTCTGTGCTGCCTTCCACGGAAAAGGTATAAGCACGGATATCCTCATACCCCTCTGGATTGTGGACAACCTCATCTTCCTTGTTTACTTTTGGGGGAACCAAGGCGTGCAGCTACTTAGTTGTTGAAGGTCACACAGGAGATTGGCATGTCAAAGGTGGGGTTTGAGGCTTGCACATACATCCTAATCCAGAGTCCTTGCTCTGATGGACAACATGAAAAGGTGTGTGCGCATCCCGTGAAGGGAGAAAGTGTCTTGAGAGAGGTGGGGTGAGCCAAGAGGCCCAGTTTCTCGCCACCTTTTCCATGGGCTCCCTCAGGGACACTGCTTAAGTCCCTTCCCCTGTTTGTGTCTCCCTGCTGACTCCAAATGGCAGCTCTGGGAGGACCCATGGGAGCCTGGAGCTGTGTTTGTGCCTCCAAGGCAGCTGGTATGTGAGTGGCTGGGAAACAGTCATCTGTGCTAATCCAGGGGTAAAGGGCAACAGGGCAAGGTGTGGGGTTTGCCCACTGCAGGCTGAAGCGGTGCCAGGAGGTGCCTTGTGTCCTGGTGTTGCATGGGTTTTGTCAGCACCCCAAGGCGTGCGCTGGGACCTGCTGCTTCTGACCCTGGATGCCTCCTGCCCCTAATCTTGCTGCTTGTCCCCTTCCAGTCCACCTTGCCCTACTACACCTGGCAGGAGGTGCAGGCCCGCATAGTGCAGATCCAGAAGGAGCACCAGATCTGCATCCACAAGAAGGAGCTGACAGAGCTGGACATCTATCACCGCATCCTCCGCTTCAAGAACTACATGGTGGCCATGGTGAACAAGTCACTGCTGCCCATCCGCTTCCGCCTACCACTGCTGGGAGACACAGTCTTCTACACACGTGGGCTCAAGTACAACTTTGAGCTCATCTTCTTCTGGGGTCCTGGCTCCCTCTTTGAGAACGAGTGGAGCCTGAAGGCTGAGTACAAGCGGGCCGGGAACCGCCTAGAGCTGGCTGAGAAGCTTAGCACTCGCATCCTCTGGATTGGCATTGCTAACTTCCTCCTCTGCCCCCTCATCCTCATCTGGCAGATCCTCTATGCTTTCTTCAGCTACACGGAGATCCTGAAGCGGGAGCCGGGCAGCCTGGGCGCCCGCTGCTGGTCTCTCTATGGCCGCTGTTACCTCCGTCACTTCAATGAGCTGGATCATGAACTGCACTCACGCCTCAGCAAGGGGTACAAGCCAGCTTCCAAGTACATGAACTGCTTTATCTCCCCGCTTCTCACCATCGTGGCCAAGAACGTGGCTTTCTTTGCTGGCTCCATCCTGGCCGTGCTCATCGCTCTCACCATCTATGATGAGGACGTGCTGGCAGTCGAGCATGTCCTGACCACGGTCACCCTGCTCGGGGTGGGCATCACGGTGTGCAGGTGAGGTTGGGTCTATGCTGCCTCTGTGCTCCTGGCAGCGCTGTGGGGAGCAGTGGGGCTGGTAATCCATGTAAACATGCTCTTTGCTTGCAAATGGATGTGAATCTGCCTGAGTGAGGGGCACAGCTGGGGAGAGGCAGGACCAAGCAGAAGAAAGGGGGTAGCGGTGATCCTGGGTGCAGTAATTGCATGATATGAAGGGCTGGGCTGGCAGGAAGATTACAGGTGGAGCTGTGATATGGGGCAGTCACCCTGCCCTCCTAGGATGACGCCTCACAGGAACTGAGGTGTGATGCTGTGATGTTTCCCTGTCCTGTCCTGCAGGTCTTTCATTCCTGACCAGCACCTGGTGTTTTGCCCAGAGCAGCTGCTGCGAGTCATCCTGGCACACATCCACTACATGCCTGACCACTGGCAGGGCAACGCCCACCGCTACGAGACCAGGGATGAGTTTGCCCAGCTCTTCCAGTACAAAGCGGTGAGCTTGGCTTGTGTGGGGCAGGGCTGTGGACTCTGCCCCATCCCTGCAGGAGGAAGAAGCTGCTGGAGAGCTGAGCAGCTCCTGGGCTGCTAGAGGAGCAGGGCAGCGTTCTCAGAGACACCCTGCCCAGGAGATGGAGGGCTGGATCTGGGGGCTGGCTTTGGGATTGTGGGTTTTTTGACATCCTCAAGCTTGTGCTGAACCCATCTGTCTGTGCTCAGGTCTTCATCCTGGAGGAGCTCCTGAGTCCCATTATTACACCCCTGATCCTCATCATCTTCCTGCGGCCCAAGTCCTTGGACATTGTTGACTTCTTCCGCAACTTCACTGTGGAGGTGGTGGGTGTGGGTGACACCTGCTCCTTCGCCCAGATGGATGTGCGCCAGCATGGCCACCCGGCGGTAGGTGCCATGGGAGGTGGGAGAGCAGCCTGGGCTGCCCACCAGCATGTCTGGTCCTTTAGACCTATGAGAGGCCCTAACTCAGCCCACAGCCCAGCCACTCACCTCCGGGTAGGGTGTCTGCGTTTGCCAACATAGATCACCAGCCCCAGAAGGCTCTTGTGGCCCAGCTGTGATTATTGACCAGATACTTTCTGAACCAGGCTTTGTCATTTCTTTGACGCCGTTGCCTGTCTTCACAATCAAGAGTCTTGTGTCCTCAGGAGAGAGGAATGGGGATATTTGGACATTTAGAAAGTGTGACCACTAAGAACTGATGTGAAGAAGCTGGGTTGGTTGTGCTCAAGAGAGAGGCAGCCTTGAGGAAATGGGAAGCATTTTCCATTATGTAAAATCTAGTACGGAGGGAAAAGGGATTCATCTGTTTCCTGTGCCTGGGAATTTAGGTTACTTGTCTAGGGAAAGACTCCCTAGTGACAGAGTCATGAACTAGGGAGGGGGTGAATTCAGTGGTGGGAAGCTTTTAAGAACAGTCATTTGTTGGCTGCAATCACTCCTGCTGTGAGCTGTAGAGTGCAAGACAAGGCGTTCAGCTCCATATTTTGTGACTGTCCCCAGCTCCAGTTCCCTTGCAGTGATGCTCGTTCTGGGAGGTGGAAGACTCCATGCTTGTTGCTTCTTCTCCAGGCTGTGAGGGCTGAATGAATGTGGGACTTTTGGTGTAGCACCTGCTACACAGGGAGCTGCAGCCCAGCTTGTGCTGGGTGTTGCATGCTTTGCCCAGTCTGATTGCAGGATTCCCAGGCCTGGCTGGGTTTCAAAGCAGACCCTGTCCCTCATTACTTTTCTGTTGTCTGCAGTGGATGTCGGCAGGAAAGACGGAGGCCTCCATTTACCAGCAGGCCGAGGACGGCAAGACGGAGTTGTCCCTCATGCACTTTGCCATCACCAACCCCAAGTGGCAGCCGCCCCGTGAGAGCACAGCTTTCATTGGCTTCCTGAAGGAACGGGTGCACCGAGATAGCAGCGTGGCGCTGGCTCAGCAGGCTGTGCTCCCTGAAAATGCCCTCTTCAGCTCCATCCAGTCCCTGCAGTCAGAATCAGAGGTGCCTGGGCTCAGGGAATGCAGGGTGTTCTTGGGGTGCTTGCTCGATGCTGGCAAACTGATCCTCAGACCCTCTAGGCAATTTTGCCCTTGCCTGGGATGTATGTGGGGATGCAAATGTGATAGAATAGCACTAGCTGGGACACTTCAGGGTTTCAGGAGAAGACAGAAGGCTGTCCTGGAGCTCTGTGAGGTGGGAGAGGGGCTGGAATAGCTGAGGTGTCGCAGCTGTGTGCTGCTGGTGGGGATCATTTCTCCAGCTCTGCACAGGACAGTGACTCTATCTCCTTCAACTCTGCAGCCTCACAGCCTGATTGCCAATGTGATAGCAGGCTCCTCAGCACTGGGCTTCCACATGAGCCGGGACGGACAGGCATCCCGCCATCTCTCTGAAGTGGCCTCGGCCCTACGTTCCTTCTCCCCACTCCAGTCTACCCAGCAGCCTCCCAGCAGCTTTCAGGCGGCAGGGAGGGATGGAGAGGGAGCCCAGCCTCGTGGCACCAGTGCCATGACAGCCTCTGGGTAAGGTGCCAGCTGGAGAGGGGCAGACCTTGCACATTCCTTTACCCCATGCCCAACTGCCATCCTGTTGTCCTAGGTGCATGGTGGCATTTTTCTCTGCAGCCCGGGACAGCAAGGGACATACTCAAAAGTACAGTTAGACTGAGGTGCTTAGGCTGGCCCCAAAGGACAGGGTAGAGGTCCTGTTGTTCTGTAGGTATCACAGTGGTGAGAGACCCCCATAGGGAAGAGGCAGTGCCATAACAGGGCTGGTCACCTTGTGCATTTGGGGAGGTACCGCGGAAGGAACTGGGTAGGAACTGTTCCTACCCAATTCAGGAGCAGATCTCTATGAGCCTGACATTAGAGTGTAGAGAGGCTGGGCAGTGTGGGGCTACCTGAGCACCAAACACCACTTGTGTGTCTCATGGCAGTGCCGATGCGAGGACCATGAGCTCGGGGAGCAGCGCCTGGGAGGGTCAGCTCCAGAGCATGATCCTGTCGGAGTATGCCTCCACTGAGATGAGTCTCCATGCACTCTACATGCACGAGGTGAGCAACCCAGAGCCGGGCTGGACAGAGGGGTGTGGAGCAAAGCAGGCTGCCTTGCTCCTGGGCTGCCCTGTCTGTTGTGACCTGGAGACCGAGTGTGTGCAGTGCTGCAGAGAGGGTGTGTTTGGGCGTATGGGCTCTCCCACGCAGCTGAGTCACTCGTGCTTTGTCATGCAGTTGCACAAGCAGCATGCCCAGCTGGAGCCTGAGCGGCACACTTGGCACCGACGAGAGAGCGACGAGAGCGGGGAGAGCGCCCACGAAGAGCTGGACACTCAGCGGGGTGGCCCCGTCCCCATTCCTCGCTCTGCCAGCTACCCCTTCTCCTCGCCGCGGCAGCCCACCGAGGAGACAGCCACGCTGCAGACTGGCTTCCAGCGGCGATACGGGGGCATCACAGGTATGGGAGCCAGGGCAGAGGTCTGAGCCCAATAACCCATGCCCTTTATGGACTGGCACAAGCAACTTGCCTGCTGCTGAGCACTAGCAGTCCCCCAGGTAGCTAATCTTCCTTCTTGCCTCTCCTGCAGACCCAGGCACAGTGCACAGAGCTCCATCACACTTCTCCCGTCTCCCTCTGGGAGGTTGGGCCGAGGATGGGCAGTCAGCAAGGCACCCAGAGCCTGTGCCAGAGGAGAGCTCAGAGGATGAGCTTCCGCCACAGATCCACAAGGTAGGGGCTGTGGCTCAGAGGGCCACAGGGTACTCTGCATGTCAGGTTGGGGTGCTGGCAGCTGGTCCCAGTAGGTGTCACCTTCCCTCTCTGTCTTGCAGGTATAGCCTTGTAGACTGGGGAATCTCATGGGGCTTGCAGACTGGGAGCCACCTGGGCAGCAGGATGTGGCATCGGCCTGATTCTTCTCCTGTCCTGAGTGGACATTTTGTTGCCATCAATTGCCGAAGAGACAAAACTGCCAGGCTGGCTGCTTTGCTGTGGCACCTTGTGTCCAGCCATGTGTCAAGTCAACACCACTCTGACTTGTGGGGTGAATGCGTGTGTGAGTACATACATGTGTCTGTGTTCACATCTGTGTCGTCCGTGTCGGAGGATCTCTGCAGAGGCTGTGGAAGCTGACGTGACAGGACTAGCATTGAGGAGCTGTGGACTGTCTTGGAGGTGGCAGCAGCAGCTGCTCTTTGAAGGGATGTGAGATGGCACCAGCTTTATCCAGATGTCCTTCCGGAGCTGGGCCCTGCCTCCAAAATGAGGGCAGGAGTTGTTGAGGGTGGTCTAGCTCAGTTTGTAGCACCACACTGCCCTGCCTGCAACCCTGAGGAGGTGCCCAGGACCATGCTTGTCCTTCCAGAGGGGACCAGTGTTGTACCTCTCAGCCCTGAGCAGGACAGCAGTGGGGCAGTAACCCACCCCTCTGCCTCAGCACCCTGCAGAGGGATGGGCCCTGGTAGCTGCTGCTGTGAGTACGGGTGGGATATAGAGCTGGTGGGAACAGCTCTGGCTCAATCCCAGGATACTGCAGCTCTTCCCTGACTCTCACAACAGCTGGTCCATTCCCTGCATGCAAGAAAGGGTCAGTGAGATGAAAGTCCTGGGTCCCTGATGTCCCTCCCATCTGGCAGCCTCCGTGCCATGCCTCTGGGCTGGGGCAGCAGCATCTTCCCCCTGTGCAGCACCCATGGGATGCAGGCTGCTAGTGGGCCCTCCTGCAGTGCCAAAGAGACCCCAGTGTGGAGCAGCTGGGCTCTCCGGGTAGTGCTCACAGCCCCTTCAGAGCCCATCCTGAAAGTCTTGTGCTCTGTGTGTTGGTTCCTTCTCTCCAGGCACAAAAAAGGCCTTTTTCCCCATGCCCAGGTGCTGTTGCATTGGGTCTGTCCTGATGCTCTTCCTGTGGAAGTGGGCCTTTCCTCTTCCCCAGGCAAAGGTTTTGGTGCATCTCGCCCAGAGGCTCACAGCTCCTCCTTTCCTCCTGAAACCTTCCTTTTGCTTGCAACATGGTTTCAGCTGCTGTGGAGACCATGTACCAAGCAGCTGTGTCATGCCTGGATAGGAGTCCTGAAGAAGGGAGCTCAGCCTGGGGATCATGGTGGGGAATCAGGATCCCAGCTGTGCCGTGTAGCCTCAGACGAGACCTTCCCACCATCCTTCTGGTTTCCCTCTCTTCTCTTTGCAGCTTCTGAGGATTTGCATCCCAGCTAACTCTTGCCAGGATTTGCTTTCCATTCTTCTTGCCTCTGGCAGGGGCTGCTTGCTTTTGCCATGCCCTCTGCAAGCACTGCACACTGCGAGCCCTCTGCTGTCCCTGGAGTCCAGGGCCACCCCTCTTCCCCTGCCAGGGTTATTGCCCTCTGCCCTTTGAGCATGGGACAGAATGTGCTGCCAAGCCACCTACTCCCAGGGGTACTACACCTATGTAGCCCGGGCATGAGCAGGGCTGAGGGGCTTGTGCAGGGTCAGGCTCTTTGAGGTAGCAGGCTCCCTGCTGCCATGGAAAGGGCTGGGCTGGGGCTACAGTTGCTCTGGGGTCTGTATGAGATCAAACAGAGCATGCTAAAGCATAGCTTGGGTGGAGTTCAGCTCTTCAGTGCTGGGGTCAGGGCTCTGTGGACCTGGATGTTGCTGGGGTCTTTCCATGGAGGAGTGGCTGCAACAGCCCCACAGCAGCTTTGGCTTGGGACTGTCATGGCTTGGTGAAAGGAAACTGAAAGCAAATCCCCAGGAACCCAAGCTTTCCAGTGGCTTCCCTGGTTGCCCAGGCTGCTGCCCTGCTCGAGGTGAGCCTCTCTGGGGCTGTGGGACACTGTGTTTGGGCTTCCCAGTACTGTTGCTGCTGGTCTGTAAGCTGAGTGGCTACAGGCAGTGCCCAAGGGGACAGCCTAGGCCTTTCCCTGGGCTGTCAGAACGGAAAGGCCGGGCAGAGCAGGCCTGAGACTTTGCCGCATGTTGTGCTTGTGTCAGTGTCCCATGTGCATGGCGAGCCACTCTTCCTCATCTCCTCCGGGGCGTGCGGGGGTCCCTGAGGAGCGCGGTACCGCACCCTCATGCCCTCGCTGTACAGCTGTATAGCCGTCTAATAAAGATGGGGTGTATCATCCCTTCCCGCGTCCGAGTCTCCCTTCGCTCTACGGCACTGCGCAGCCCACCTGGGCCCAGCCACGGTACGGGGCACCGAGGAAACCGCTGAGCAGAATGCCTGCCATGGCAGATGGGAGCTGCGAGGAGCCCGGAGGAGGCTCCGGTGGCCAGGAGCACGGTCCCGGCCGCGGGGGGAGGCAAGGGCTATATTTATCCCCGGGAGGGCAGTGCCTCGTCCTGCCTGACCTCTGCGGCGGGAGGGCCCCGCTGGGGCTCCGGAGGCT
>NW_021939632.1:9340670-9352321 GCF_001715985.3 Manacus vitellinus | reverse complement strand
GCCTCTACCGTGGCCAGGTCCTGCTGTCCCTGCTCCTGGCCCTGCAGCCCTTCGGTGGGCTGCTGTGGCAAGGAGTGGGGCTGGGACGACTCTACGGGTACATGTTGCTGCACGCCTGCCTCTGGGCCCTCAGCTGGGGCTGCGCCATCGCCCTCCTGCAACTGGAGCGTACGCGGGTGCTGGCGCACGACCGGACACGGGGCCATGGCACTGTCCTCCTCCTCTTCTGGGCGCTGGCCTTTGCTGCCGAGAACCTGACCCTGGTGTGCTGGAGGAGTCCGCTGTGGTGGTGGGCACTGGAGGACACCAACCAGAAGGTGAGCTGGTGGGCTCTAGGCAGGGATGGAACCTTTTCTGGGGCTGAGGGGTGACCTGCACCATCACAGTGCAGGAATGGGATGTGCATGCCATGATCTGCCATGCCCAGGGTGTTTACGCTCCTGGGTTGCACCCACACATCTTCCACGTGCCTTGGCCCCAAGCTTATCTATCACACATCTCTCCATTCCACCATTCAGCTCATCTCCTGCTTCTGCCTGGCCCAGACCCAAGTGCAGAGGTGGGGGTATCTGCCTGCTTCCCACATTCCTTTTACCCTCTGCTCCCCCCAGGGCTGGTGCACCCAGAGCCAGAGGGCACAGAACGAGATGTGGCAGGGAGGAAGAAAGGGGTCTGGGTGCTGCCTGAGGTGCTGTGCTCAAGCAGGGGCTCCCATTGAGCTGTGTGGGGTGTCCCCTCTCTCCTGGCTGCACTGCATCCCATCTCCATGCCCCAATCATTGTCTCTCTCAGCTCGTACCCATTCCATGCCCAGGGTTGTGCTGAGGGCTGGTTGTGACACTGACCCCACACTCTCCATCCAGGTGCAGTTTGGCTTCTGGCTACTGCGTTACATCTGCACATTCATGCTCTTCATCCTGGGTATGAAAGCCCCAGGGCTGCCCCGCCAGCCATACATGCTGCTGATCAATGAGGAGGAACGGGATGTGGAGAACAGCCAGGTGAGTCCCGGGGCTGGAGCAATTTTAGGACATCCTCCAGGGAGGAGCTGGGGATAAAATGGAAATACAGCTGTCCTGGAATCAGCATCTTCAGGAGACGTGGGAGGGGTGAGGTTTGGGGCTGCCCAAGCTCCCTGCCCACTGTCAGCAGGATGGGGCCCTGCTGTGAGGATGGAGTGGGCACTCTGGGAGGACGGATGGTTTCCTTGATGAAGTGTTCCCCAGGGCCATTGCTACCTGGGTTGGGGTGCCAAGGCAGTGACCCTTGCTCTGCTCTCCCACAGCTGCTCCTGACCAATGCCAGCAGGACCACCTCCACCTGGAAGGATTTCCGGAGGAAGCTGCGGCTACTGGTGCCATACATGTGGCCCAGAGGCAACCACCTGCTGCAGGGGCTGGTGTTGTTCTGCATGGCGCTCATGGGACTGGAGCGGGCGATCAATGTCTTCGTCCCTATCTACTACAAGAACATTGGTGAGACACCTGGAGCTCAGCATGTGAGGCTGCTCATGGCCTCACCAAGTGCTGGGAGGTGTGCTGCAGGGGGCTGGTAGGAGCAGAATCTAGGGTGTCAGGGACCAGCACTAAGTGCTGGGGCTTGTTCCCATGGGCACCCAATAATGCTTCCTGCCCCTCCATCCTCACCCTTGCCTCCCTCTCCTCAGTGAATGAGCTGACGGTGGGCGCTCCCTGGCACACCCTGGCCTGGACTGTCTGCAGCTACGTGGGGCTGAAATTCCTGCAGGGTGGAGGTGCTGGTAAGGACCACTGGGAAGGACAGGGCACTGGGGAGAGACAGGGTGGGGAACGTCTTGCCAGGGCTGGAGTGGCCAGGGATGCCCTTATCCCCCATAACTGCTGTTCTCTCTTGGAAGCAGCAACCAGTGCTGATCCTGGGCTGGGGACAGCAGGTGGACCTCATCCCAAATCCCCCTTTCCCAGCTGGGCTTTCTGAATCTTGCTTCATGCCCCAGGGGGGCTGATCCCGGTTGACCTTTTCATGTTGCCCTGCAGGCTCCACTGGCTTCGTGAGCAACCTGCGCACCTTCCTGTGGGTGTGGGTGCAGCAGTTCACCAACCGGCAGGTGCAGGTGCAGCTCTTTGCCCACCTGCATGGGTTGTCCCTGCGCTGGCACCTGGGGCGTCGCACTGGCGAGGTCCTGCGCAGCGTGGACCGGGGCACCAGCAGCATCGACAGCTTGCTCAGGTCAGAGCGTGCCTGTGGCAGGTGGGGGGTGGCCAAGCAGCCCCACCGGGCCAGGCTGATGCGCCATCCCCCTTCCCTCCCTCAGCTACATCGTGTTCAGCATTGTCCCCACCATTGCGGACATTGTCATCGGCATAGTTTACTTCACCTCGGTCTTCAGCGCCTGGTTTGGCCTCATCATCTTCGTGTGCATGAGCCTGTATCTGAGTGAGTGGGGGGTCAGGATGCAGGGCTTCCAGGCTGTGGGGTGACAGGAACTTGCCAATGCAGCTCCCTCCTGCCCACAGCTCTGACCATCTTCATCACTGAGTGGAGGACCAAGTACCGGCGGGAGATGAACACGTGGGACAATGATGCCAAGTCGCGGGCTGTGGACTCGCTCCTCAATTTTGAGACGGTACTGTAGGCATTGGAGGAGTCACTGAGCACTGCTTGGTGCTCAGACCATTTGGGTGCTGACCCCTGGTCTGTCTCCTGCAGGTGAAGTACTACAATGCAGAGAGCTATGAGGTGAACCGCTTTAATGATGCCATCGTCAAGTACCAGGTATGGGGTGCTCAGCACCAGTGGGGGAGTTGAAGGGGAAGGAGCTGAGCCTCACAGTCACCTGCAGGGAAGATGAAGCTCACCATGGGTCTGCTTTGGACACAGCAGCATCCCACAGGACTTTGCCTCTTCCAGGTCTCGGAGTGGAAGGTCAGTGCCTCGCTGGGCCTCCTCAACCAGACCCAGAACATAATCATTGGTCTGGGGCTGCTGGCAGGGTCCCTGCTCTGTGCCTACTTTGTCACCGAAAACAAGCTGCAGGTAAGGCTTGTGCCAGCCTGGGCAGCCTCCTGCTGAGCTGGGGCTCTGGGTCTGGTGGTGATGGACCCCTATACCGCGTCCTTTCCAGGTGGGGGACTTTGTCCTCTTTGGCACCTACATCATCCAGCTCTACACGCCACTCAACTGGTTTGGGACTTACTACAGGTAACACAGAGCTGTGGAGGTGCCTGGGGTCCTCCTTTCCATGGGTGACTGGTTCTAGATGTGCTCCTCCAAACCCTTCTCTCTGGTCTTCGCCCCCCTTCCAGGGTGATCCAGAAGTCCTTCGTGGACATGGAAAACATGTTTGAGCTCTTCTGCGAGGAGCAGGAGGTAGGTGCTGCCTTTCCTGGACCCCATTCCCTGGGTTGCCCCGTGGTCGTGCCCTGGGGACAGGCTAGCTCTGAGGCCACATCTCTCCTCTGGCAGGTGAAGGATGTGGTGAATGCTGATGACCTGCACTTGGAGGCTGGGCAGATCGAGTTTGAGAATGTGCACTTCAGCTATATGGATGGGTATGGGGTGGTGGGTGCAGGGTGGAACAATGAGCTATGGGACCTGACATATGGGGATATGGGGACGTGGAGTGGCCCTGAGCCCCTCTCAATCTCCCTCTTCCAGGAGAGAAATCCTGCATGACATCTCCTTCTCTGTGATGCCTGGGCAGACTCTGGCTCTGGTAAGAGTAGGAGCTTGGGTGTGGGTTCACTGCGGGAGGGTGGGATGGAGGAAGAGGGGCTGGAAAATACGAGGGTGGGAAGGACAGACCCCCAACAGGGCCAACTCTTCCCTGCCCAGCTCTACTGGCAGCTGGGAGACTGGCATCTCCAAGTCCCTTTACCTTTGCCTGCAGGTGGGACCTTCGGGCTCAGGGAAGAGCACCATCATCCGCCTGCTCTTCCGCTTCTACGACGTGCAAGGTGGCTGCATCCGCATCGATGGGCAGGACATATCCCAGGTAAGGGTGGGAGGCCTGCAGGGACCCGGAGGGGGGACACACCAGCTCCTCTGGGCCGCACAGCGCTACTTGGTGCAGGCACTAGCACCCCCCAGGGGCAGGGATGAGCACACATGGCCCCTTTGCAGGCTGATGGCTATGCCAGGAGTGGGGTCAATGGCATGACTGCGGGACCCCTGGGCTGAAATGCTGGAGACTGGCCAGGGCTCCCTGGGAAGGGCCAGGCCACTGTCAGGGTGCTCCACCACAGGGTGGAGATTCAGCTGAGCCTGTGGTGCACAGGATCCTACAGCACACACCCTGCAAAGAGTGGGGGTCATAGCAGAGGGGCAGGATTGGGTTTTTTGGGGGGGGGTGTCTTTGCAAGGGTTTTGCATCTGCCTGAGCCCTCTCCCCCTGCCTCCCCAGGTGAAACAGGCATCGCTGCGTGCTCACATTGGGGTGGTGCCCCAGGACACAGTGCTCTTCAATGACACCATCGCCAACAACATCCGCTATGGACGGATCCTGGCCACTGACCAGGAGGTGCAGGAGGCAGCCCGGGCTGCTGATATCCACGACCGCATCCTTTCCTTTCCTGATGGTGAGACAGTTGCAGTCCCCTCCTGATCTTCCCCTGCGATCCCAGGGTTCCTCATGACCTTCTAGCTGCGCTCACAGGTGTCCTTAGGTGACATGGCCCATGGGGACACTTGCGTGACCCTGTGCCTTGCTTTGCCTCGCCCTGCCTGCTCTCCAGGGCTTAGATCAGCTCCTGGTTAGGGATGGGCAGAGGCTGTGCCAGGTGATTGTGTGGTCCCAGCAGGATCTCCCTGGGCAACAGAGCCTGGTCCCCATCCCCATCTCGGAGGGCACCAGCACAGTATGTTCCCGCCCTTGTGCCTGTAGGATACAACACGCAAGTCGGGGAGCGGGGGCTGAAGCTGAGTGGGGGTGAGAAGCAGCGTGTTGCCATCGCACGCACCATCCTGAAGGGCCCCCGCATCATCCTGCTGGATGAGGTAATGGCAAGGGCCTCCTCCCGCTCTGCAGCAGCCCCACCCTCAGCGGCTGCCTGCACTGCCTCCATCCTTTCCCCACACCTTGCCTCTCCCACAGGCCACATCCGCACTCGACACAGAGACTGAGAGACACATCCAGGCCTCACTGGCCAAGGTCTGCACCCACCGCACCACCATCGTTGTTGCACATAGGTAGGGATGAGAAGAAAGGGCTGATCCAGGGGGTGCTGAGCATTCTGAGCTGGCCAGCCCCTCCCAGAGGGGCACATAGACCTGTCCCCTGCTCAGGGGGTGACAGTTCCTGGGATTGCATCTCCTTACACTATCCAAACCCCACTCCCACACCTCTCCCCTCAGAGTCAGGATAACACCTGCCTTTCCCTGCAGGCTCTCCACCGTGGTGGGTGCAGACCAGATCCTGGTGCTCAAGGATGGGTGCATCGTGGAGCGAGGGAGGTGAGCATGGAGAGGGGCTGGGTACTGTCTGCCCATGGGGATCCACTCCCTGGTTCTGAGGCCAGCTCAGGACCCTGAACCCCTCTGCTCTCCCCACAGGCATGAGGAACTGCTGCAGAAGGGTGGCGTGTATGCTGGCATGTGGCTACAGCAGCAAGCTGGGGATGAGGAAGAGAACAAGGAACACCACACTGAGAAGCCCTAGGGCAGCAAGAAGGGGTCGTGAGCATGACTGGCGTCTCTGCTGTGACACTGACTCGGGGCCAGGCCCCCACACTGACAGGGAGCCCTTTGCTGGCTGTGGGCTGGAGCCCGGTCCGTCCTGGAGCTGCAGGGGCTTGGTTGGACACTCCACTATATTTGTACCTGTTTGTTTTGCTGTTGTACAATTTCTTAAACCAGGTCCTTCTCAGCTCCTCGTCTGTGTATTCTGAGCAGGGTACATGCCTCGGGGCAAGGGCAGGCAGGGTTAGTGCCTGTGCCCTCGGGTCAACCAGCAGCTCTCTGCCACAGGTTGAGCTCCATGGGCTTAGGCAGGCAAGGGGCCCCACACAAAGGGCCCCACACAAAAGGCTGAGCTTGGCAGGGGACTGCACCCCAACAGGAAAGGAAGAAGCAGGGCAGTTGGTGCCCCCTCACCGCCATGTGCCCCCCCTTGCACTCCCATCTGCAGAGATGTGCCCCTCTGGGCCAGATACCAAGTGACCACTCCCCCTAAGTGCCTCTGCATCTTGTGCTATGCTTTTATTTTCTCCCAAGCAGCACTTTGACAAGTCTCAATGTTCCCTCAGCCCAGCCAGATGCCCCCTCCCTCAGCTGGACATGGCTCAGAGCAGGACAGCCCAGTCCTGTGCAGAACCAGGCATAGCCCTGCAGGCCAGAATGGTTCCAGCAGCAGGAGGAAAAGCAGCACCACCCTGCACAGCAGCAGACCCCCTGCCAGAGGCCAATGGGACAAATCCCCCCAACCCACCCATCAGCTCCAGCCTTCAAACACCAGCAAGGAAGAGCTGGCTCAAGGCTCAGGGCTCTGTTTCTAAGAAGGGGTTCTGTGCCGCTGCTACCCCAAAGGGGATTCCCTGCAGCATGGCTGGAAAGAGGGAGGCATTCTTGCCCCAGCAGCACTAAAAAGGGGCCCTGGGGTAGGTTAGGGCAGCAGAGAGCAGCCAGCAGCAGGAAGGCAGCTGCAGCCCTCCCATGCGAGCCATGCTGGCACAGTCAACTCACCGCCAAGGTTACGTTTCAGTTAATGGCCCTTGTTATATTAAACCAGAAAGGAAACAGCTCCATTCAGTCTCAGAGAGGTCCTGTGCCCCAGCCAAACAGGGTAAGGCCCAACGTGCTCTTGTGCATGCAAACAGCAGGGAGGCACCGAGGGTGTGGGGAGCAGGGAAGGGGCTGTCTTCACACTGCCGGGAGGCTGCACATTCAGCCATGCTGTGTCCAGGCAAAAGACCATCCCAGCCACGGTTGTTCTTTGCTGAGGGGCTGGCAGGGCCCTCCCCAGAGCATGAAATCCAACCCCCTCCTACTGCAGTGGGCAGCTGCATCCCAGCAGCTGTATGTCCAAGCATGCGGAGATGTCCCCATGTGGCTCTGCCCTCACGCCACAGTCCCACCAGTGTTGTGACATGGCTGTGGCAGCTGTGGGTAAGTGCAGGCCCTGGGCTGCTGCCTGCTTTGGTCAGTGTGTGCTCAGCCTCGTCCTGCACCGTCTTCATCTCCCCAGGAGCATCAGTGATTTGCTGCACTAATTTTATACAGGTGCTGGGCCGAGGTTCCAGTGTGTGTTCGGTGGCTTACAGCTCCCAGAGAGACAAGCTGTCCCTGGTGAAGGGCTCTTGTCACCAGTGCCCAGGCCAGAACCCCACAGCATCCATGTGGGAGGCTAGAGCCACTCCTTGGGTCACAAGCAGGATCTCATGTCTGCTGGCACACCCTGCCTCTGCTGCCTATGACATGCTGCAGTTCAATGGCTTTGAACTGTGTGCCTGAAATGGGAAGAAGCACAGAGTGAGCAAGAGAAGACAGGCTTTCTCCTCTGTCCTACAATGGGGCATATCCAGTGCTCAAGTCCCTAGGGCTGTGTGCTCAGCAGTGATGCTGCCACTGCCCCAGGCCCAGGCTGCCCTTCTGGTGAAGAAAGCCAGTCTAGACAGAGTGCAGAGGAAGCAGAACACAGGGAAGCTCCCTCCATGACATAGCTAGGCAGGATCAACCCCACGACAGTGCAGAGCCTATAGCCAGCTTCACTCACCTGCCGCTGCGACTGCTGGTACTCAGCTTCACTCGCTGACAGCGCCTGGGCCAGTGCCAGATCCTCCTCCTCCTGCGTGCTGCTGGGACAACACTGCATTATGTGCCTCAGCCTCCCCCAGGCTCAGGGGACCAGTGCTCAGAGCCCTTTGGAGTGGCAGCATCTCACTGCAACTCTCCAGTACAGATAAGGGTGGGGAGCAACTGAGGATCACCCTAAAGAAGCCAGGGGCTGGGGAAGGAGCAGAGGATCCAGCTGGGGCTGGCAGCCACCATTCTGGGCCAAGGAGAGCCATGTTAACTCCAGTCTGTAAGACAGTGCTTTTAGCACCATTGGGTGCTGTGCCTGAGGACGTGAGCTCCTGGATGTCCTCTGTGAGCAACCCTACTCTGCTTCTGTCATGCTCACCCTATTCTCTGTGTCAGTCACCATCCCCTCCCAGCTCCCCCAAAGGCTGAGGGCTTGCTTGCTGAACAGAGCTCCCTGATGGCTCTAGACTATTCCTTTTTTCCCCTGTCAGCCACAGAGAGGCATCATATGGAGACACGTGCTGAGAGAAATATCCCAGAGTCACATGATGCTTCCCCAGGCACCTCTCACACACAGGCTGGGCGCATGACACACCACGTGTTTTGGGGTTGTACCTGGGTGGCTGCACTGAGCTGTCTGCTGACTCTGCCAGGGACATCTCCAGAGCTCGCTGCAGTGCCTCTTCCTCGCTCTGAAACAAAACACCTTGTCACCAGCTTAGCCAGGGTGGGGGGCAGGAGGCAGCCCTAAGGGACATGTGGCAGGTACAGTCTTGACTTGCCAAGGGTAGGTGAATCTCCTCTCTCCAGGAGGCCAGACACAGCCAAGGTGAAGGTCTGGGGCTCAGGACAGACCTGCAGTGCTCTCCCCCTGTCCAAGGGAACACACCCCTGTCTGCTAATACAAGAGTATGCCAAGAATACCAGTGGGAAGCAGCTTCCAGTCTCCTCCTCCACCCTTGGCTTGCAGAACAGAAACACAACACCTGGGGAAAATGGCTGGTGCGCTTTATCCCTTTGGAGAAAACTGAGCACCAAGGGCAGCATAGCTGCAAGCTCTGATTTCCCACAGAGCATCCAGGGTCCCTGTTTGCCAGGGAAGGCCCAGCTAGGACCACATAGTCTCCTACAGAATGTGGGTTAGAAAGCAGTTGTTGCAGTCACTTCCCAGGTCACAGGAACCACCCAAACCCACCCCAAATGCCCAGGCCAAGCCACTCACCAGCCCGTTCAGCAGCATGGCAGCTGGAGGGGAGGTGCTACGACTCTGCAACACAGCTGCTCTGCCTCCTCTGCAAACAGGAAAGAAGCTGGGTTATTGTCAAGGCAGGGAGGCCTGGTACAAATACTGAGTTCTGCTGATGCACAAGAAGCTGTCACTCTGGCGTTCCATGGGAAGCCAAGCAGAGCCTGGTCATCCCCACCTCAGAATTACAAGTTGGGCCATCACTTTACCTGGCAGAGGCTGGAGAAGAGGAGCTGTCTGCTGGTCGGGCAGCTCCGCTGCTTGATGCAGTGGCTATTTTGGAGGAGGATGCCTGGGCTCTCGTAACTGCAGCGTGCCTAGGACAGACAGGACGCCTGTGAGCAACTGTTTTACCATCACAAGCTGTTACGGGGCACTGAACACCCCGGGAGATGAAGGTGGGTAAGCAAGAGGCCTCCTTGGCTCCCCACCCCCCTTCCTCCCAAGAGTACCCATGTTGTGGCTCAGTTATTGCCAAGAGTTTCAAGTGCCGTTTCTCTACCTGAAACTGTGTACCAGGATAGGCAGAAGCCATTAGCTCCAGAATGAGATGGGCAAAGAAGCAAGTGCAAAGCAGTCAGTGGGCAGTATCAGCAGCTTTTGCTACAGGAGACTGTACACATATCTCTGCTTGGTGCTGCTGGAGGACACCCAGACACACCACGCAGGGAGTGTGAGAATGCAGCAGTCCCAGACAACAGGCCAGGAGGAGCGGGGCTCTCTCTTATCACCCATCTGGCAAGCACAGACCCATCTGTGCCAGCCTGTCTGTCCCCAGGCCCTCACCCTGCTTTGGAGAGGGGACGCCCTGCCCCGCTGCAGTCATGGTCCAGGGGGTGCCGGTGCTTGAGGCAGTAATTCTTGTGGCACTGGTCACAGATCACCTTCATCATCTCCTTCTGCTTGCAGCCAGGTTTCAAACACTTGTTGGTGAAGATCTGAAAAATGACACAGCAGTGGTGAAAAGGAGCACGGCGCTGCAGGTCTAGGGTTGTCCCCTCCCTCCATGCCAGGCCCTGGGCATTGACCAGCTTTTCCCATCAGTGTGTTATCTGCAGGGCTCTAGAGTTTGTCTCTGAATACCAGCTTTCTTTAGATAGTTTATTAGTAATTCACTGGTGCTTTGGTCTCCATAGATGAGAATTTCCACAACCACAGAATGCAGAGCAGGAGAAAGCACGCCTCACCCAGGGACTCCTGCCTTCCATGCCAGTGCAGTGGGGACAGTCCAGAGCCCTTAGCTGTTGCTGGGCTGGATTCCTGCAGGGCCAGCTCCCTGCAGCAATTTCATCTCCTGGCAAGATGAGGCAGCTAATTGCTGACTGCATTTTCTTAATGGCAGCATGCAGTTTCCCATCCTCACATCCCAGGTGGCTGCACAGCCCTGCTCTGTCCCAGGCCTCAGACTGCATTCACAAAGCCCCATGGATGCTCACACCTCCAGCTCACCAACCGTCCTTGCCTTCAGCTTGTGCCAACATGGAAAGCACTGGGCAGGGGCAAATCTGTGTTGTTTTCATCCCATTCCCAGGTTTTGTCAGGGACCCAGCAGAGCTCAGCAGCCACGCAGAGAGCATCAGGTTCATACCTTGCGCTTGCGCTGTGCGGGATCGGATTTGCAGTCACGGTCAATGTGCTCACCCACCACAACATCAGGCATCTCCCCCCGCCTCACGGGGACTGGGGTGTTGCAGAGCGGACACACTGGGACCTGCACATCCTGCAGAGATAACAAAAAGGGGCTGGGAGCAGGTAGCTGGGCAACCTTGAGTGCTGTGCAGCCATCTCCCTCCCTTTCTGGACCTGCCTATCACAGCTTCTACAGCATCAGCTGCAGTTTGAGATTCTGCTCACAACCCTCCAACCAGCTTGCACAGCTGGTGCACAGGCATGGATACACATTCCGGGAAGGGAAGACAGTATGGCTGGGAGATGCCCAAACCATTTCACCCAGTGGCAGAGGGAGGGCTGGATGTTTGTGGCATTGAGATGCACATCCTGCTTTCAGGGGCACCTTCAGACTCAGCACATATCCCAAGGGGGATTGCCCAAGTGATCAAAGAAATCACAGATTATTCTGACCCCTGGCTGGAAAAACTCAGCAGCTCCATGCAGGAGGGTGGATGAGGTCTCCTCTCTGCACTTACCTTCTTGTAGGCAGAGGTGCAGTCATGCTGGGCATAAGCAATGTGGTCGGTGCAGAAGATCTGCTCGCAGGCATCGCACTTCAGGGGGAGGAAGTCTGGGAGCGGGGAGATGCCGCGGGCAGAGAGCACGGAGGTCAGCACTGCCCACCTGCAGCCCGGGGGCCTCCCCCACTTCCCGAGGGCACAACCCTGACCCGCGGCAAAGCCAGGGCCGTACTTCTCATCCCCCAGCACGGAAGCAAAAGATCTGCAGCTCCATAGCCACGTCTTAGAATTACCCAGGGCTCCTCCTTAAAACGTGCCCTCCCCGGGATCAGGAGTAGCACCCGGAACCACACCGAGCTCCCCATGGGCTGCTGGCCTCAAGCCGGCGGCGACCGATGCCGCCACAGCCACCACGGGATTCGCCCATCGGGATAATCGGAAGACGAACAGGCCCCAGCGGCCCCTCGGCACCGCCGTCCCCAGCCTGCGGCACCGAGGGCCCTTCCCTGCTGTCCCCGGCCCAGAGCCGCTGCCCGCCGGGGCAGAGCCGTGTCCCCG
>NW_021939632.1:9326023-9340210 GCF_001715985.3 Manacus vitellinus | reverse complement strand
CGCAGCATCCCCTTCCTCCGGAAGCACCGCCGGGAGCCGGCGGCAGAACCACCTCCAGAGATCGCTGCAGCGCTCGGGGCAAGGCGGAGCCCAGAAGGGCCAGCAAGACGTGTCTCTGCCCACATGGGACAACTTGAACTCGGGGGAATTCCCTCTACCCTCCCCCTGCCCCAAGGGGACACAAACCATGGATATTCTGCTGTGTAACACAGCTTCTGGCTCTCTTCCAGCCACTTCGGAGTCCCCAGGTGCCACGCTACGATGCCCAACTAAGCACAGAAGGGGTGCTTGTGGGGTCAGGGGTGCAGAAGGCATGAGATGCCACAACAGCAAGCAACTGGAGTACTGAACAGGGCTAGGAGTGAATTTCATTGATTGCAAAAAACTCAACTCCACACCCACCCAGCAGCAGAACTCAAACAAGACAGGGAAAACAATCACCCAATACCCTGTTACAACAGTGACACAAAAGATGGTATAGTCTGCAGAAGGGGGTCTCTTCACTGCATAGCACCCATCTGCTTTTGTCTCCTTAATGCTACCCTCTGTTCCAAAGACCCCTTTCCCTCCACTAGCCCCTAAGAGCCCCTTTCGACTATGCACCCCATCCCTTTCCCCCAAACAAAACCAAGGAAAGTTAAAATTATTTACACTTTTAGCCATTTAAAAACCCAATAAAATAAGATTGCATATGTCCTACTGGGGATGCGGGTATTAGCAGCAGCTACAGCTAGCTTGGTACTCTGCGTGCAAAACGAAAGACAAACAGAAGACAGACCGAAATACTGCACGATTACTAGGAAGCGTTTGCTGGGGTTGGTGTTTCAGTTGTGGCATAAGGCTTCTAGGAGCCGGCTCTTCCCCAGCTGCAGGGCCTCCCGCTCAGCCAGTGAAGGCCGGGCTCGAGAAGGATGGAAAGGATTCATTATTCCAGACACAGCACATTAACACTGACGCATTTCCATCCCAGTCAACACAAACATTTAAAAACCCGCTGCACGTTCACCGTGTGAGTTTTTCCTTCTTTCCAGTGACAATGGAGGAAAAGGGGGTGCACGAAGAAGACCTAAGACATAGATGCTGCTGTCATCACTGCCTCCTCCTCATCTCCTTGCTTAGGCAGCTCAGCAAGCACAGCAGAGGAGGGAGATGGAGCGGCAGGAGACTCTTGTGCCTCCTGCTCCTCTCCAAGCCCTAGCTCTACATCCATTTGCTCCAGCTCCCCCTGATCCAGTAGCTCAAAGTCATCTGCTTCCTCCTCATCCTCTGGTGAAGCTTCTGTTTCTGTCTCCACCACTTCACTCTCTGACAGCTGTGCTTGGAAACTCAGTTTCTCTTCAGGCTCGGTGGGGAGGAACTCAGAGAGGGAGGGCCCCTCGCTGGCCTCTGAGGACCGCAGCAGGGCAGAGAGGGTGTTCTGCACCGCCGTGGTGATGGCAGTGGTGACAATCTCCTCACTCAGCGTGTTAATGCAGATGCCCAGGCCCGGGGCAGGGGCAGTCTTTGGCTCTGTGCTGCCTCCTGCCGCTTGACCACTCCCATTGAAGTGCGTATTTACAAAATGGAGAGGAGACGCGAGGTGAAGGATGGAGAGGTCAGAGTCCACGGCCTCTTTCTCTGCTGAGTCCAGCTCACAGGCAGCGTGGGCAAGCTCAGGACCCAGAGGCACACCAAACGCGTCTTCATCGCTCTGTGGTCCCAGGTCTCTGGAATGATATTCTTCCACGGATGGAAACTCTGCCAGGTCCTTGGAAAATGACTCCTCTGGCTCACTGTGCAGGCTCTGTTGATCCAGGTCTGAAAGGCACCAACATTAAGGCACAGGTTCTCTCATCTCTACCTCCCACCCACCTTCTCCTAGATGACACACCATGGCTGACTTTTGGGCATCTTCCCCATCCTTGGAGCACAGCAGGAAGAGGTCTGTAGTTATCCCATTCTCTCAGTGGCATGACTCACATGGGAGTGTCCCTTTTGTCATCCTGTTCTATGTGCTCTGTGCTCAGAGTGGACTTCCTGCACCAGCTCATGCTCTCTGCATCTAGAGCCCCCCACGAAAACCCTCAGGGTCAGGGAAATGGTGCTTACAACACATCACCTGTGTGCTCCTCCCCAGACACCGAAGTGACCACATCCGAGTGGGTACCTCCATGCTCCTCACCACTAACCAGACGTCCTCTGAGCTAGGAAGTCTGACAGGGTGGCATGTCAGACCTGTTTCACCCAGCATCATATATAGGTGTGTGACTATCTATGCAGTTATTTCTGTGGGACTTTGTGAGTGCCTTTGCTCCCTCGCTGGTGTCACAAGACAGCATTGCTTTGTGGGGCAGTAATTAGAGGCAGATGTCCACTGGGGACCAGCTTATGATCAGCCATGAAGTCACAGCATGCTGTGCTGCTTTTCCTCCTCCTTTCAATGCTTTTCCCACGCAAATAGCTGGGTTCCCTCCCTGTCCTCCCATTCATAAGGCTCATTGTTCTGGAATAAAATATCCAGGGTAAGGGGGGCAGCAAGGCATCACATACCTTCCGAAACATCTGTCAGCTGTGGGGTGGTAGCCCTTGAGACAGAAAAGCCCCCACTTTCCAGGATAGAAGCCTCCTCATCAGAGAGCTCAGAATCTGTGATTGACAGTGCCAGGGCAGTTTTCTTCACATCCACCTGGACGGAATGAAGGCAGAGGGACAAATTCATGTGTGTCTGGCTAACAGTGCTGCCTACAGGTGCCTCTAGAGCTTCCAGGCAGAAGTCCTTGCTGGAGGGACAGTATGCTGGGCAAAGTGCTCACTGCACTACAGGGAAGGGCGGTCTCAGCTCATTGGCTTTCCTGCAATAAATCACTGCCTGAAGCTTTGCCTGCTCTCAGTGAAAAACCCAAAAGAGGCAGTACAAGATGGGATCAGACTGTGGGAGTCTCAGGAGGCTTTGATCCTTCTTCCTTTCCTGGGATGACAAAGAAACAGAACGCCCCTTCCCTTTTGCATTCACACTGAGCCCAATGAAGCCTTCTACAAGAAGCAGTGGTTCGAGTATCCACATTCTTTTGGAAACTTAAGCTTCCCACCTCACAGCCCAGCTATATGCCCAGAGCTCCTGAAAAGAAAGACACTTGGTCTATTTCTGCAGTGCAAATACAGAAAGGTCACACACAGTCTAACTGAGAGCAGGGAACAGTGTAAGAGACACTAGTGCTGCTCATCTCCCTTTTTCAGTGTTGAAGAGCCCCTGTACATTACACCAGGATGAGTTCATTTCTTCAAGAGACACTCGTTCTCTGAGCATGAAGCATAACCACCAAAGTCATTCTGAGGTCAGGAGGAGGCTGGGGCATGTCCTCACCAGCATTGTGGCACTGAATTCTCAATACCCACATTGGAGACAATGGCCTTCATCAAACACATACCCTTCTCTCCTTTGAACTATGTCACTAAGAAATGACTTAGTGCTCTGCTGTTTGTTATCAATGCAGCTGTACTCAGACCACCCCTTGGCTCTCAAGCTGTTACAGATCAGACAGGAGGGACTGGTTTCCGCTCAGATCTTTGTGCTCTTACCACTGGGGAGAAGCCCGACAGCTCTGCCTCACTCTCACTCTCTGTCTCTGCTGTTGGCTCATCACCTATGGTGGGCTCGCTCTTCGCTTGTCGCTCTATGAGAAAGAGAAGAAAGGCTTTACATGACACTGAAGGAATTTTCTGCCTTTATATATTACTTTCCCACTACTTCTACTACCACGTGAAAGTGTACAGGGTTCCCAGAGACAACCATAATCTGCTGCTCTTGTGTGCAGTTCTCGGGATCACCTGGGAGCACCTAATTGTTCTCCCCATAAACCTCAAGTTTCCACCTGCTTTCCTCTGCTCCTCCAGTGTTGGCAGATGTGGCTTCCTATTGTCTCTTTGCTAGGGCTCCACCTTAGGAGTACAGCAACAAAAAAACCCAGACAGAAGGTGGGTCCTTACTCTTCTTCTCATGCTTGTGGTGCAGCGTCTCTGCCTTCATACTGTAGTCCAGTTTCATCAGGACAGGCTCCAAACGCGTGTACATCCTCTGGATCAGCTCGTGGTAGACCACCAGAGGCCAGAGCAGAATGCTGAGCACTGTGGACACAGGATGCAGTGAGTGTGAGAGACAGACCAAGCACAACCCAATCCTCCCTGTGGCGCCACCGAGAAAGACTGCATCAAGGGAAACGCAGTTGAATGGCATCTGCTTTCCCATCTGACTCTGCTTAAAAATCCTCATCCATGGCTATTCTTACTCACTCCAAAGCTGCTTGATTAACTGGGCTTTACTGCCAGATCTCTGTTAGAATATAGATTTATGTTAAGATGAAGTGTAAGTCCTTTTCTTCAGCCACTACATCCCAGCCCCAACATGCAACACAAGCCCTGAAATGAGGTTATTAAAACTAAGTATCATCAAAACTTCTACAAGGGCAGCAGCACAGAGCTCATATGCAGATGTGCTCGCAGCAGAGCACCAGAACAGTTATTAGGGCCTCATGATGCAGTGAAAAAGGTCTATTTACCAAACACACAGCTGCATTAACAACACTCTCAATACAGAAGCTTCCCACTTCCCTGGCGCCTCGGCAGCACAGCCTCAGCCGTGGGGAGCAGAGGGCAGCAATATTTTAGCCACGGCTCCCTCTCCTGCCTTTGCAGTCGTACTGCACGCATGCACACACAGAGACTTCCCGGAGCGCACTCCCCGTATTGATTCATCATTTAGCACAGATCCCCTTGAGAAAACCACAAATCTGCTTCTACCAGCGTATCAACAGCACAGTTAGGTCACGTTTCAGCTTTCAAGAGAGCTGCTTATACTCACAAATGATGTAGGAGATCATTATGCCTGGAACATAGTGTCCAACTACAGCCAGAATCAGGCAGCCTGAACAGACACTCATGCAGAACTGAAGGAAGAGAGAGGAACAAAGAGAAGTGACAAGAGGCAGAGATACATCTACGCAACCAGAGCCGGAAACCCAGTTAGCGCAACACAAGGGATGCTCCTAACAGTCAGTCAGCCAGCTCTGCACCGAGTACATTCAGGTGCTGACAGTCACAACTCGGACAGCTTGGTTGGGTTAAGCTGTAAGCATTAGAGGTTCAAGCGCAGGACAACCAAGGTAACCCAACACCCCAGAAAAACATATCAAAAATTTATTGGACAGTTCTTTATGAAGTAAATTATGTTCCTTGAGGATAGGATTGGATATTGCAAATTGCCATTTTGGAGTTCATGAGGAACAGACAGGAACCTGTCACAGAGTCACCAGATGCTGTGCCACTGCTGTGCCATAAACCAGCTGGCAGAAGCATTAGCAGAACCCACGCTCCCACCAGACCAGGACCTTCCTCCTCTGGAAAAAGCAGAAGTATACTGGTGCAGCTCTAACAACTTGTCTTGCATTCTCCTGGGGAGGGGCAGAAGTGAGAACAGACACTCTGCAAGCCAGCGCATGGATTCAGATAGGGACTAAATCCAGCAATGAAGAGTTTAACTCATAATGCAAAAGCTAAGGGCCCTCTATAGGCTTTGTTCCCAATGAATTCATCCTTTAAGGGCATCCTGGGTCCTGGTCTTCTACTCCCTGTGGCTGGGACAGGATTTTAACAGAAAAGGAGTAACAAGCAGTGTTAGAAACCCACTCCTTTTGGCACACTGAGCCCCAGGAAGCCTGACACAATCCTAGTGGTTGGTTGGTCCTATTTTTTGTCATGCTAAGCCAGCTCCTGTCTACAAACCCTTTCCAAACAGCACGTCACAGCCATCATAACATGTTTGATGACAAGTTTCCATTCACTCAGAAACATTGCTGCATTTGGACTTGGCTAGCTACAATCCTGACTAGCAAAATAGGTAAGACCAGCTTCAGTATGGAGCCTGCGAAAGGGGTAGAAACTGTAGGCCTCCCTTTTTTCCTCTCCACTCCCAATCTAAGAGCTTCCTTTGCACACTGAGAAATAAAACTAAGTACAGCAGGCCATTCGCAGGAGGGGTTAAGTTCAGCTTCAGTTTACAAGTACTGGAAGTCAATTACTCATTATTTAAACTTCCCATGGCGCAGAGTCTGAAAGGAATGAACAGCAAATATTGAACAGGGACAGCAATTGTAAAAATATTGAATTTACATTCTTCCATCTCCTAAGCCATACTAATGGAAAGAAAAGCCCCTGCACAGAAGAGTAGGTATCTCCAGCTTACCTTGGCAGGATTTTGCCTCTTGTACTGTAGCAGTTCCTGCAGGTACAGCCTGAAGGTGACCCAGCTCTCTGCCAGACAGTGGCACAGCTCAGGGACACTGAGCAGGTGAGGTTGTGCCCCTGAAGTCACCCCCTCACTAGAGACAGACAAGAGCAAGAAGACAATCTTTGAACATGGTCTGTTTTGCTGGAGGGGAGGAACAGCTGCACTGGGAAGCAGAGTTCCCTACCAAAGGCTGACAATACTGACTGCATCTTCAACTGAACTATGGAAGATGCTTAATTTGGAGACAGTTTTTTTTCTTTAATCAGGAAGAGTCAAGAGACACTTGAGCCAAGCAGCAGCAGCAGACATCATGCCACAGAATCCTCATGCCACAGGCCCAAGATGCAAAGTGGTTTACTCAAAGCCACGCAGACAAAAGTGCTGAAGGTGGAACTAGTTACATGGCCTCCCCTTGCACCAAGTCCAAGATAGCCAGAGTGTGGTGCTCAGACCTACAACCATGGCCAAGGATGCAAGCCACGCCACACAGAGAGCACATACGGCTTGCAAAAGTCAGTCTCTGTGATTTTCTTCTCTTTGGAGGATTCTTAAAATAGTTCAGGAGAGAGTCAGGGAAGAAACCCGAGAGTTCCTAACATCAGAAGTACTTGAGCTTTAATTGCTACTGAAAGAACACTAGCTTTCCCCAGAGTTTCAAAATGTGGCTCCTGAGCTGATAAGCAGCTCCCAGTGCAGGAGAAATGGCTAGCAATGTTTCACAGCAGGAGCCATGCAGTTTATCAACAACAGAAAAAAAAGGACAGGTGAGATCACCACAGTAAATTAAGGCTTCCCCACTCTCCCCTCCCACCAAGGAGCACATCAGTGAGCTTACCTCTCCCCTCTCAGCTCCTCTGATGGTTGTGCTGTAGAGAGAACACAGCAGATTAGCCAGCCAAGTGAAAAATACAATCTGACATTTTTACCAGTTGGAACAGAGCAGAGATGGAGATGTATCATACTTAGCTAGGGATGCACCCTGGGGATCTTCTTCATGCTCTCACGCAAGCAGAAATCACTGGCTTGGAGTCTGAGCTGCGCAGGCTGCAGTGAAGCATGCCTGGAGGCTCGGAGAGACCGGAGCACTGGGCTCTGGGCACCCCAGTATACCCTGCAACCTGCATCGACACACATATGCCAGTACACTCATATCTGAGGTGCACCCTGGTGCTAACATTTGGGCTCTCCGCTGCAGGGATCACACAGCTTATCCCAGTCTCCCAAAAATCTAGGCAGTGCCATTCCCATGGCAGCTGTGAGCCCTTGTCATTCACAGGGGGCTGCCAGCACAATTTCTGAGCTAGGGAAAGCTTCAGCTTCCACCTCAGAGCTAAACATGGCACCAGGAGGTCTGAGCTGCATTTTCCATTGACCAGCCCAGTCCCTGGCAGGATGCTGTGTACAAATACCAGAGACATCTCCGTTGTCTCCATCTTATCCCATGGAATTGCATAAAAAATAGCAGTCTTGTGCATAATTTTCTAACTTTAGGTCTTTTTTATGTCCCCTGAGAGCCTTTTGTGCCAGGCACAGATAAAACTACACTCCTAGGGTCCATCAGTCTGGATACAAGCAAGGAAGGGAAAGGCTCTCCCATTTCTCTCCGCACTCAACTCAGCGATGATCAAACAGGGACTCATGGAGTTTATGTAGTACTGAAGGGAGGAGTGGTGATTCAACGGCAGAGGTCACATATGATTATGTTCTGACTTTAAATACAGAGAGGAAAAAATATTTCTGTGACAACTGGAACTCACAAGCCTGGTTGCTCACGGATTTGGGTGTCCTGACTAGCTGACTAGTGTCTCAGGATGTACAGAGCTCAACCAAAGCTCTTCTATCAACACAGCCTTTATAAGTCTCCTGTGTTTAATGAGGCCCTGTTCACACTGTGATGGCTTATCAAGGTCTACCCTCCTCTACCAGTCTGCCCACTGTCCTTAAGCTGTCAGGGCCAGATACATCTTTGATGCTGTCTGACAGCAGCCAACTTGGGCCAAGAGACTCTAAAAGTCAGTGGGACCCTGTCCCTCACATGCGTGGCACCATGTAAACAGATCTAAAATAAAGGAAGAGAGTTTATGTTCAGAGACCAGGCTTATAATTAGAAATGGGCTAATAAAATGCAACATGCAAAAAAAGGGGGTTGAATCCTCCCTGGAGTCATGAGCCCATCCCAAAGCCCAAGCCTGGCAGTGACGCCCGCAGGGAAATGCACAGAAGAGGAGAGCAAACATCACTGCCATCACCCATCCAGACTTTAGACTCCATCCAGCTCAAGCCACACAAGGGAGCAAATGCTTGTAGCCGCCCTGCCATTGTTCTCCCAAGACACAGGACATTGGGCTAAGTATGCCAGACTCCTCCTCCTCCTGCTGCAGGCACTGCACCAGCCTGCTCGTGCAGTGCAGCGGAGCGGGAGGCCATCCGCCCGGGGAGGAGGCGATTCTTTGAGAGCATGACCCAGATTTCCAGTAATCAGGCCTGACAAGAGGAGTCAACTGCTCGCACACTGGGCTGCCCATCCGCTCCTCTGCCCACGAGTGTTTGGCACGGTGGCTGGGGAAGCTCACAGAGGGAGCTTGGGGTGCAAAGTGAATATTACGGATGCAGCTCCACCTTCACGGGGCAGCCGCTTCCCTCCTGTGACCGCCATTGCTGTTTTGTTATTGTGCTCAGGAATCTAAAGCTGCTTAATCACAGCACACAGAAATCCAGCTCTATCTCTAAGCCTCATCTATTACCTGCACTAAATCACCAAACACATTACATCTGGCACTGGCCAGGCTGTGAGGGCTGTCTACATGGGTCACACCAGCTACCAGATGAGGTGCTGGGACACTTGCCAACTCTGCTGGACAGATATGCCAGCAACACAGTAAGTGGGATGGCACAGGAACCCCACTCCTCTCCAACTGGCTGCAGTCATCCAAGCCATCCAAAATACACCAGCAGAGGGAGTGAAACAATTCTCCTCAGTTGATCCTGAATCTTTCAGAGACACTTTGGGAAGCTGCAGAACATTTCAGCAGGCTGCCGGGCCTTCACGTGATTTCAACTATCTGGCAAAACACAAGCTGTCTTTAAGATCAACAGTATGTTGCTTCCTGTAGTAGAGTAGTCTGCCTGCTGGTCATCCCAAAGCGTTGAAGTCTTACACCAGTTGGAAGAACAGCCCAACCACAAACCTAGAGCATTTCCAACAGGATATGTTCACTTAGTTAAGGCTTAACTCCAGCCTGCGTTGCAATACTGTCTAGCACAAGTACAACTAAGCTGGCAAGCAGGACACCCAGGGCTGGCCTCAGATCATCAATAACTGGCTGAAATCTTTCTGTTAGCATTTCATACTGGATTGTGGATTAATACAAAACACTTGACATACACCAGACTCTTCTGGGAGACCAGTCAGCCATGCAGGAGTTTAGGTTACATGTTGGTACTGACAAATTATCGCTGATGGATTCCTTGGCTCTTACAGGTTTTCAACACTTCTTCATCTGTGTGTAAACTTTAGCTAGAAAGCAGGGGCCCTTTTTAAGGAGTACTAGCATTCAATTGCAATGCAACCTTTGCTAGAGCTCTTCCACACTGCACTCTCCTGCACTGACCAAAACACAGCTGCCAAACAACAACACTACTGAAAACATCCCTACTTGATACCCATTTCAGGAGAAAATGGAGGTGCTTCCTAAGTCCTTAAACAATATTTAAGTGGAACTCTATGTAGATATTGAGACTGCATGGGAGCTGAAAATACGCAGTCCCTTCTGACAGGGCCCAAAAAAGTTGCACATTTCAATGTTGTTAGTGTGTCCCTGATCACAGTGTGTGAGTAACTGCAAAATACATGCTGAGGTTTTAGCATTCCTTCAGAAGTGATGTTATAAGCAGTCACCCAAGACATACACAACTGCCATAAGCCAAGGTTTGTGTACGTACGTGCTGACTCTTGAAGGTATGGTACTGACCCACTTCCCAAAGCTCCAGGAAAGGCTTACAGGAAGCACTGAGAAGAAAAGCCACAAAGCTGCAGCTCTGTGTCAGTGGGAAGTGAGAGCCAAACAAGAGCCCCTAAGTATTCAGGAGTGTCAATTCAATGGGAGGTCCCTCAGGAATGCAGAGCACCACTCCTTCCTTGTGGCTGAGGAAACACGGTCCAGTGGACCATGTCAAAATCAGGGCTGTGACCTAACCAGGCACATCAAAGAGGTGTCCCTGTTCTCTGCTGTCAGCACCAGAAGAGCAGGAAGGAGTGAAATGTGTGAAGAACACCGAGGAGCGGCGCAGTAGGATGTGCACCGATTTCTCACAGAGCCTATGACACAGGACGAGTCTAACCCCCACTGGTGCTGGTTTGTTTGGTCTTCTTTTTTATTCCTCACTACTCTGCACCATATAAGTTGATTTCAGTATGGATTTCCTATTTCTTCTATGATAACACCACTTTTACAGGCCTAGTACTTGCTGGAGCGATTCCACCCCCACCTGTCTCAATGACACCATTCTGTACTGGACCCCAGGATTTTGCATTTCTGGACACATTTCAAGTGAAATGGTTTGGGTTGGCTTTAAACTATTCCCTTAAAAAACTATTGCGAATAAGCAGGAAATTAAATTGGCCAGTGCAGTTTAGCTGCCTAGTTACCTGAACCACACAAAGCAAACAGTTTCAAGACTACAGCTGAAATATATCTAATCTTATCAGGACTTCTGTGAAAGCAGCCTTTAAGTTAGTAGGTTTTTAGGTCAAATAAAGGGCACCTTACAAACACACATATAGAGGGGCTTTCATTCAGAAACCCTCCCTACAGTAGGGGGGCAGGGATGGAGGGCCCCAAGCTGCCTTTGAACAGCAGCAGTAAATGCAGTAGGCAGGTCTGGGTCCAGCCATTTAATAAACTTCAATGAAGGAGGCACTCAAAGCAGACAGCAGCCAATCCATGTCTATCATCATTATGAGGCTATTCCTCTTGCTGCTTTTGTGGCTAATGTCAGCAAAGACCCTTCAATAAACAGGAAAGATAAGACAAGTGATTGGACTCACTGATTAGGTGGAGATCAGATGCTGTTCAGTAAAGGTACAATACATTAACTGTCCCTGCTGCCAGACCTCATCATCCACTCTGCTATCTGCCACAAAAAGTGGCTCTCATCTGCTCTGCCTCTTTCGGGGCATAAGCCCACACTGAACTTAACCAAAACCAAAACACTTCAACAGTCCCCATTTTCCTTCCCTCAGCTCATCGGGCCATACATGCTCTGATTTGAAATTATCTTTTTGCCATGACATTTGCAGGAGAAAAAAAGACACACCAGAAACATCACATCATCCCTGTCACCAGCTTCCCTGGCAAGCTAGCTGGGCCCCTTCCCTTAATCACTCTCAAAATGAAACACTCCCAGAACTTTTCAGCACTGGAAGCAATTCTCCCCATGCCTAGAGTATTAGGATACATCCTAATCCTCTGACACAAATAGGTAAGAGGCAGCACCAGTACCTGGGCCTGCAGTTACAGTTGGAAAGTGCTTACATGACCTATGAGAGAGCCAGGGAAGGGCCAGCAATAGCCCAGCAGCTGGTAACACTAGAACTGTGTCACTAGGTACAGTGCTATATCACATACCTGAGAAATCAAACAGGAACTTGGGCTTCCACTTCTCCAACAAGAGGATGCCAAGAAGGGACATGCTGAGGAGAAAGAGGGGTCTCAGGGAAGTGGAGGAAAACAACCTAGAAATCAAAAAAGGAATTGTTAGGCAGGGGCAGGAAAAAGGCAGCAAATGACTGCTCTTGATAAGCAAACAGATACAGCTCAGAGCACAAATATCCAACTGCTATGGGCCACTGAAGCAAGCATTGTACTCTGCAGACACCCATCCTTGCCACAGCACATTCTCAAATGGTGCCTTTGGCTCACCACCTAACAACTAACTCCCTGCCATCTCCCAGTGCTCTCCTCCCTTGCTTCTGAGCTCCTCCATTGGTTGTAAAACAAGGCTAATGCTCCCTTGTACAAGTCTCTCCAAAGCCTCAAGGTGAAGGCTCTAGATAACATAAATACAGATTGCTGTAGAAGAAAACTGGTTGCGACTCAGCCTGTTCGCTGAAAACTTACATTTGTCATCACAAGATCCAGCACTACACACAGGTAATACATCTTGCCATTCTAGATGCCCATTCTCTTATTACCATTTCACCAGAGCCCAGCTAGCACTTAAATGGTTTAGTTGCTCACTTGACTTTATCATAAAACCTTTCATGTCCCTCATCCACACACTGGCTTGAGCCACTTGCCAGCTCACACAATACTACTCACACATGGTTGCACAATGCCACCATCAAAGAGTTTATCTCCCCACTCCACAGAGATTCAACAGTAAAGGTCCCAGGACGGCAACGTGTGCCAGCAGCGGCTGTCTACATTCATCCTTTCCTCCAACCCAGAGGAGCTGTTTTTAAGTCACTCCAGAAACAAATGCCAGGGAAATGCGTTCACCTTCACCCCTTTAATGAACATTCCTTTCCAGAAAGAAAGAGCCACTGCTATTTTACCTTTCTCCTCTTCAGTGAATGTTTGCCAATATCTAATCTCAAATACACCAAACAATGACTGGAGTCAGGGAGCATCTCACAGTGCAGAGCAGGGAAGGGTTGTGCTTCCTACCAAGCCAGAGGCAGAGGACCTGGATGTAAGATCTGCCTTACTGGGCAGCACAGAACAGAAGCTGCACTTTCCACGGACTTACAGAACCTCTAATGATCTAAACAACGTTTGTATCCCTTCTCACAGGACAACAATTCTGTAGCTTCATACTATCTCTGAAAGACTTTCCTCATATTCTATCTCATTTATGGACTGCAGTTGAAGGATGCTGGGCTGAATCTTCCATGGGACCATAAATGATTCCTCCTCTCCCTCTGTGATATTTAAATCTCTCTCTGCTGTCCGATATTCTGGGCACTCTTTGCTCTTCTCAACCTTTTTGTGTACAGTCCCTGGGCCAGCATTGTCTATCACCCTTGACATCTCACCTGTGCTTCTCACCCTCCCCCTCACTTCAAAGCTCTGCTCTGAGACCTTTCCAGCTGGCAGAGTAGTCCAAAACTGTTTAAGCACCTGTCTACCAGAAATAGTATGGATGAAGGAACAGAATGTAAGCTGCCTCATCACAGTGACTTCAGAGGTTATTTGGTCACATACTTTCTCCTCCTCTGACTTCAGAATCTGTCCCTTCCTATGTCATCTATGACCAACGTTTAACCCTTTCCCTGGACACTTTTGACCTTTTCTGCTGGGAAAGCCACTGGCTGAGAGCATTTTCATCAGTAAAACTGACTCAATGTTTATACAAACAAACAGGATGTTTTTCATTCCCATCCACAGCTGGGCTCTGCCACTCACACTCCCAGCTCCTCGTGCTGCTGCCCTGCCCGAGAGGCAGAGAAAGGAAAACAGGGAAGGGGGAACACTCCCATGCCAAAACTGACTGGCCTAGGCTTTGGCATGAAGAATCAGCATCTCCTGGGAAAGATTAACGAGCAGAAAGGCTTAAATAAAACGCCTCAGGGCAGCTGCCGCTGCAGGAGGCCATGGTGCTCGCTGACCGCCGTAGTGGGATGAAGTGAACCGATAAAAGCACGGATGCAAAAATTAACCAGAAACGTGCCTGGGCGAGGCTCCAGTTGGGCCCATCTGCATTTTATTATCGCGGGGCAAAGCAAATCCTCCTGGCACTTTCTCCCCTCAGGGAGGGGCCTGTTTATGCCTGTCAGAGGAAAACAGCGAGGCTACTCCCGGCTGTGCACATCCCACGGCGATGCGGGCTGCGGGAACGCGAACAGCAGGCACCCGGGGGGCATTGCCCTGGGCCCCGAAACCGCCGCATGCCGCGGGCACCGGCACGGCCCGGACGGGCGGTAC
>NW_021939632.1:9307341-9325324 GCF_001715985.3 Manacus vitellinus | reverse complement strand
CCGAGGGGACCTGTCAGCGCCTGCCCCGTGAGCGGGCAGGATGGAGCTGGACGAGCTGCTGCTGGACGAGGAGGGCGCCTTTTCCCTCAGCGGGTTCCAGGAGTTCACGGTGAGTGCCCCCGGCCCAGTCTGGCCCCAGCAGGACCCGAGGTGATTCCCCGATATCCTCCTCCCCCGGAGAGCCCTGTGTGGCCGCACGGCGGGGCCCCGGCCGAGCCCGTGGCCTTGTTGGGCTCGGTGTAACCATGAGCTGGGTTGGGGTGGAGAGAGAATCCGGCACGGGGAGTGCTCTGGGCGTTTCTCACGTTCCGCCGTCTGCCTTCAGTTCCTGCCCAGGCACCAACAGCTGAGCGAGAGAGTGCGGAAGCGGCTCTACTATGGCTGGGACAAAGACTGCAGCCTGGATAATCTCTCCAGCCCCGTGGCAGGTGGGTTGCTGATTGTCCTCAGATGGGAATGCTGAGTCAAGGGGGTTGGAAGTAGCCCAAGGGGCCGAGACCAACAGGTCACCTGCTTCCTTCCCAGTGCCAAATCCCACCCCTGCCCAGCCTTTCCCGCTCAGTGCAGCACAGCAGGGCAGGGTGCCAGAGCCTCATGGCTCCTGTTCTCTGTTTTATTGCCCTGTCTGGCCCACTGCTGCGTTTTTGGCATCTCACTGGTGTGCAAAGTCCTTTAGGTTGCTTGTGGATTCCTAGGCAGTGAACGTTGTGAACCTGTCCCCGATGAGAGCTGTCTTGGACAATTTCTTGTGCTCTGCAAAATACCAGGAAATTTCTTTAGCTTTTAGTTCTGAGCACTAATGGAACAAATTCCTGTGGTGTGTTTGTCTGGATCACATCCTTTTTGTTTTTTCCTGTTGATTCAGCAGTGTTTGGGGGAGCAGATGGACATGACTGGGTTGAGGCTGAGGAGGTGGTGCAGGTGATGGTGGAGAGGAGTGGACAAGGGCAAGGAGTGGTTTACTAGAGGGCCTTCATGGTGTGTTTGTCTCAGTATTTGCATTAGCTGCTTGCTAGGGAAAAAGTCTGAAGTTGCCGGGAGGCTGTGTGATCTGCCTCAGTGAGGAGGAGGATGCTGGGCAGATCCAGGCAGGATCTGCCTGGGTGCTGCTGGGAGTCACGAGTTCTGACACGAGCGGTGTGAGTGAGGCTCGGGGCTGGCATTACACCGGGCTGCGAGGTGGGACTGTTCCATGGGATGCTACCGGTGTTTAAAGTTCAAAGGACACAGTCATGGAAGAAGACTGTTGAGGGCTATTAGCTCTAAGGACTGCCTTGCACCCAGGAAATGCCTTAGCTCTAGCAGTTGGGGGGTGAGAGCAGTGCACAGAGAATGTGTCTGTGGGCTGATCTGCTTTTACAGCCTTCCTTAACCAGCCACTGCCAAAAAACAGAGCATAGGGCTATGGCATCTCTCATGGTACAGCTGTACCACTGCTGTATGGCAAGTTTATGGCACTGCTCTTCAAACGAGTTAGAGACTTGTTGGGAGAGTTCAGAGGAGCAGGAAAAGGTCCTTGGTATTGGGGATAGTTGCAGGAGGCAGTATGTCACTGACTGAAGAAAGAAGTTGAAAAGTTAATTTGTTCCTTTGGGAAAGGAGGAACAGTAACCACTTCAGCGCGCTGTGGCTGTGAGATGAGGACAGGGCAGGGCACACTGTTGTGAAGAATTTGATTTCATACTGGGACAGAGCCTAGAGGGACCTCCTGTCATTTCCATCGCTCCGGACATTGCCGCTGGTTCTGCAGCGGCACAAGGGTGGCCAGACAGGGTAGCAGCAGTGGGAGAGGCTGGGAGCAGTCAACAGGTGGCTGGAGCTGTTTCTGCCTGGCTGTGCATTATATTGGTGGTGTGGCTTGAATGGTCTGGGAAGGTCCCTTAGAGGTGCTTCCGAGTTTGGTGGTTGCTGTTTGGGCAAATAACTCTTCTCTTAGTTGCTGGAGAGACATGGAAAGGAGGGGTGTGGAGAGAAGAGGTTATGTGGTGATGCTTCCCCTGGGAGCTGAAAATGCAAGGCTGCTGAGATGAGCTCTGCTCTTGACTCGGTGGGACAAGGGCTCAGCAGCAAAATGGAGCTGGAGTTTCCTGTCTAAAGCACTTCTTGCCAAGCACCAGACTGTAGTGCTGCTTGGGATGCTCCCAGCTGGTTCTATCGTGTAGGGAAGTGAGATGGGAGCTGCTGAAGCCATCTGCCAGTATACGTCAGTCTCTGGCCTTTTGAGTGGGTGAATGCTGAGGCACATCTTGAGCACAGGAGAAGCGGGCTGAGATGAGCTGCAGTTACACTGTATCGCTGCTTTCATATTCTGTTGGTGCCTTTGGGCTCCTGCTCACATGGATATGTTGTACATCATCATTTCAGGAGCCCTAGGGTTGTGGTGCGGGGGAAGCTGGATCAATGCTGATGAGATCTGGAGGGGGAGGATGCTGCTGGTTGGAGGGGAGCAAAGGACTGGGAAAAGTAGTGTGACCTCAGGTGCAAAAAAGCCTCCAGAAGGGCTGCCTGAGGTTCTGCAGGGTGAGTGGGAGGATGTTAGCCTCTCTGCAGCTGACTGCTGGTGACTCCCCGTGACACAGACCTGCTGATCTGGCACTGCCGCAGGGCCTTGGTCACTCACATCCTCTTCCTGCTGTGGTCTGCCTGTCCTGCATATTTGTTTGTTCCTCACTTGTCCCTGACCTCTGATAAGGCCTGTCCTGCCTTCATAGTTGAATTTAAACTTGAGGAGCTGAGCAAATGCCAAGAATTGATGGGCTTGGAGGGAGAAGGGGAAGGGTGGGGGTGGACTGTGCCACATGGGGCTAACACTTTTGCTGCTTTTCTGTCCTAGATATTGCTGTGGAGTTGCTGCAGAAAGTGGCTCCCAGTCCTATCCGCAGACTCCAGAAGAAGTATGTGTCTCATGTGTCTCGGTAAGAAGCAAAACCTGTTCCTTCATGTCCTGTGTCAGAACTTGGAGCTCTGGTCTTTACCTGTGATTCACTTCTGTCCCTGGGCCAGCACTGGCTTTGTGCTTAGGCCTGATTAGTATCAAAAAGGAGCTGGGGGCAGGTGTCAAGGACAGCAGGCACACTGACTTCCTGACACAGCCAGGCCTGCTTCAGGTTTGTCCTGCTCTCTGGGGTGCAGGAGTGCTCTTGTTACTGTGAGTCTGTACTGGCTGGACCTGAAGCTCACTGCGTAACCAGGTTTGAACCCAGGGTCTGCCCTTGCAGGTGAGCCCTCATAGCATGCCTGGCTGCAGGCAGGGCTGCTCAGTTTGGAGCTGGCTGTGCCTGGGAACAGAAGCCAGGGCTTTCTGCTCTCCACTTTGCATTTCCTGCACTTTCTCTTGCTGCAGCTCAGGACACCCAGCCCAGAGCTCACGAGGCTGCGATCTGTCTAGTGATTTACTAAACCTCCCGCTGCCTACATGGGGAGGGAGCAACCAAGTTGTGCCATGGTGGCTGGCATGTCTGCAGCACATGGATAACCTTTGTGTTGGTTCTTGCCTGTGCCACAGGGAAGCTTGCATCTCTCCCTGCTCCATGATGTTGGCACTGGTTTACATTGAAAGACTCCGGCACCGGAACCCCGAATACCTTCAGCAAATCTCATCTTCTGACCTCTTCCTGATCTCCATGGTGAGTGGTGGGGTGGGGGATAACTGGGTTGGAGGGAAGCCTGGAGGAGTGCAGTGGAGGCTGAGATCCTGTCCTTTGTTCTGCTTTTAGATGGTTGCTAGTAAGTACCTGTATGATGAGGGTGAGGAGGAGGAGGTGTTTAACGACGAGTGGGGAGCAGCAGGGAAGGTGGACGTCCAGACCATGAACACACTGGAGATGAACTTCCTGAGCGCTATTGTAAGTGAGCCATCACTGCTGCTGACTTACACAGAGCGGGGGAAAAGAGGCATTGAGGGGAGTCTGGATGTCTGTTTTTTCCCCCACATGCTCCCATGAAGGAACAGAGAAAGATGTGTCCGGGTGCTGGGTGGCCTGTCCTGACTGCACTGACCTTTCACTGCTGTCTCCACAGGACTGGAGTCTCTACACAGACCCTCGGGAGCTGTTTGAAGTGCTGAGCTGGCTGGAAGGACGGTAGGTGTCTGGGGTGGGGGCTACCCCTTCATCCATGTTGCAGCCTCTGCTTGGAGGTAGCCCTGCTGCAGTGAAATAAGAGGTTGGGACACTTGTGAGCCTTTGGTAGGCTCTGCAGCTTCCTTCTACAGACCTTGAACAGGGTCTCCTCCAAGCCTGCCTGGGCTGAAGCTGCCTTGATGGGGAAGGTCCATGCCACATCCACCATTCCCTTTTTTTTTCCTTGCAGCGTGGCAGAAAAACAGGGTATGTGGCGTGGCTGGTTCACCTACACAGATCTGTGTGTCCTCATGGAACAGTCCGTGTGGCAGCATGTGCTGGGCCAGTTCTACCAGCAAGTGGTAAAGGTAAGGACATGGGAGAGCAGCTACTTGCAAGAACATGAGACCCAGCAGGCTGTGGATTTGGAGGGAGACCCTCTTTTCCCCTGGGAACAGCAGCTGTTGAAAAGGGAAGCTGTCAGAAGATGCTGATTTGCAGCTGCACTGCCTGAGGCACTGCAGCCTGGTGCTGGGTAGTGTGCCCTGTACTGGACTGTAGCCCCACAAGTCATGGTGCAAAGACGTGGTGGTGGCATGGAGGGAACAGGATGCTGGCTGGGATTTTGAATAGGAACTGTTAGCTTTTAGCTGGAGCATTTTGGTTTGTGGTACTTAGGCCCTGCTTTGGGCAGGCTGTGTGCCACCCGCTGTTAGCAGCATGGCTGCCTGCTCCCTGGCACCCAGCGCTAGAGCTGGTGATGCCTTTTACCATCATAGCTGCTGGATTGATTGTGGCCATGCAGGTCACAGCTGGCTGGGAGGTCCTGCTGGAGGGTCTGGGCTAACGGTTGGCTTCTCCACAGCTGGCCTGCCTCCTGGGCGTGGTGTACCTGACAGGTTTTGCTGCCGTCTTTGCCTCCGTCACCGTGGTGCACCGGTCCATGTGCATGAGGAGCATCAGTCCTGCAGCCCCCCAGCCTGCGCTGTTCCCCGAGGAGAGGAGGTACCAGCTGAATGCCCAGCCAGCCCCAGGCCCTGGCCAGCCCCAGCCCAAGCTGCCTGATGTCTCCTCAGCCAGCAGCACCCATTGCCTGGGGGAGAACGAGACGACTGAGGAGCCACGTCGTGGGAGTGTCACAGCAACTGCGCTCTACCTGTGGAGCAGTGTGATGACAGCTCTGTCCTACCCAAAGGCACCTGATCTAGCCCAACATAGGAGGCTCCCACAAAGTCCTTTCCGGAAAGTACCCACTGCCTGTGAGAGATCCAACCGTACCACCCCTGCTGCAGCCCCAGGCCAGCCTGGCCCCTTCGGACTCGCCGTGCTCCCGGCTCCTCCGGCGCTCCACTGCCATGCCTGCTCAGCCGATGCAGGCCCCACGTGGGATGCAACCCCCAACCATGAGGACTGGCTGGACCCCCTGGGGCTGAAGCAGTGCTTCTTACACACTGCTATGGATCTCAGTAGAATCAAGAACTTCATTTTTCCCAGCTAGGAGTACAGGGCAGCAACTCCTTTCCCCTTCCTTTGTAGTGTGGCACAACTCACTTCCTTGCACTTCTGGAAACCCTAATCCCTGGGGCTGCATGGGGCTGGAGGCCCCTGCATTACTTCCAAACCAGCATTTGTGTCCCCCCACCCAGGGCAGGGGTATCCTTCACTTTGGGGGCTGCTGGGACAGACTGGGGCAGAGCTGGCTTGCTGGGTGCTGGGGTGGGAACCTACTAGCTGAAGGATAGAAATGGATTGCCTTTAGGCTGGGATGCCAGTGCAAAGGGGGTGTTGTACCTCTTCCTATAGTGAGTGGGTGGCCCGTGGCGGTGTTGGACAGAGGTGGCATGTGGGATGTAGGATGCTGGGGATGTATGTGCAGGGTGGAGAGGCTGAGGCAGTGACCCCAGTCAGAGAGAAGGTTGAAGGAGGGGGGAGTGACTAGTTATAGCAGTAAAATTACACTTAGGGGCTGTTAAGCCACTTCTTGAGAGGTGCAAGGGTGACACCAAGGAGGGACCCCAATATGGCTGTGCCCCCGGGAAAGGTTGTGCCCCTCTGGGCTTGGTGGGGGTGAGGTGTGGTTAGGGCTGAGCTTCCTTATCCTGCCTGTGTTGGGTGTTTTGAATCTGGGGTGCTCTGTGACCCCATCCGAGACCCCAGCTGTTTGTGTCTGTGAGCAAACAGTGCCTGACTGCTCTCAGAGCGGGGAGAAGGCACCTTGTCTTGCTGACCAGTCGAACTCATCATGCCCCTTCTTTTTACTGTGGATTTTACACCTGTTTTTCACTCTTTTGTAGATGCAAATCTCTTCCAATAAAAGTAATTCTTGCTGTGTGCCTGCCTTGTCCTGCTGAGCTGCTCTGTGCTGGCAGCATGTCTGCCCCAGAGCAGAGCCCCATCCATGCAGTTATGCCTGCTCCCTCAGCTGCTGTATGAGGCAGATCCTGAGTGCTGCTGGTGAGCTCAGGAGCACTGTGGAGCCTGTCCTGCAGGGCTCAAGAGGAACCAGGCTCTCTGGTGACAGGAGGAATATCGCTTCTGCTGCCTGTGGAAGGCAGGAGAGAGGAGGTTCCACATCCTTGGGAATGCGGGGAATGCACAGTCTCCAAAGTCTTACTTATTAATGAGTGAGCCCTGCACAGCAAGGGCTCAGCCAAGTCACTGGCACATCCGCCTCTGCCCCATGACAAAAACATGAGCATCCCCTGCCTGTGCGCCCTTGGGATCCTTCCCAACCAAGCAGGTAGCTCTTGTCTCTGACATCCTTGTCCAGTGGTAGGATTCAGCAGAATGAGTAATGTGACAGATCCCCATCGGAGACCAGGCTGGACCAGGAGGACGGGCTGCTGTGCTGAAGAGGAACAGGTATGGGCAGGGCATACTGGAGGATGCTGCTCATGGAGATGCCCCAAGCACATGGAGGAAGAGGTGTCTGTGCTGTGGCCCACCCAGCCCCTGCCCTGTGTATCACAAGAGGCCAGGATGGCATCCGGGCTGTGGCCAGTTGGCACTGCAGTAGTGTCTGGTGTCCTGGCTGTGGTTGGCTGTCATTTGGCCCTTGTAGTGACAAGCCAGAGTGACACTTGCATTCCTGGCCACAAGGGCAGGTTACTCACCAACTCAAGTTAATGGCTAACCCTGGGGCAGCTCCTGCAGAAGGTGGAAGTTCAGCAGTGAGGAGCCCTGAGGGGGGTGGGATCCCACCCACCCTCTTTGAAACACAAACTGGGAGCAGCGTGGCAAGGCAACAGCATGAATGGGGGCCATGGCAGAGTGCCTGGAGCTGGGAGCCCCATGCTCACATCCTGCTTCTCTCCAAAGATGTGCTCCTGGATGCTGACCTGTTGCTTAGCCCTTCAGGTGAGGGGGGACCATAGTGAGGAGCCAGAGAGACAGGATGATGAGGAGAGGGCTGGGATCCTCTCAAGTGGCAGGGCAGGGACTGCATCCTGTCAGAAAAAGGGTGTGTGGGACTCTGGCCAGTGGGTGCTGGGAGGGAAGTGGGTGGTGGTGAGTGCTGCCTGGGTGGTGTTAGTGGGCATCCACCCACTCAGGGCACCTGGGCATGGGGAGCTGCAGCTTTGGGTACTGCAGGGGAATTGTGACTGCTCCATCTCTTCCCTGCACAGCACCTGGCCGTGCAGGCCTCCTTGCTCTGCATCTTCCACCTCCTCCTGCTGCCTACCCTGCCCAAGGAGCTGCTTCATGGTCAGGCCACCAGCGAGCTGCTGGCATGCAGCCTCTTTGCCTGTGGCATCTCCACGGTGCTGCAGACCACCCTGGGGAGCCGGTGAGCAAGGGGAATGACGGGGGTGCAGCTGTCACCAGGAGGTGGGTGATGCCATGGCAGGGCATGTCTCTGCCCTCTCCTAGGCTGTGGGAAGACAGGCTTTGCTGGAGGTGGAAAGGAGCACAAGGAAACTGTCTTGCCCTGTATCTCTGCGCAGCTGTCCCGTCCCTCTCACACATCCCTCTAGAAAAACCACTGTGCTTTCCCTCTAGCTCCTGCCTGCGCTGCACACACAAGGGCTGGGTATAGGATTTGGCAAAGCCTCTGACCTCTGCACACATCCCATGTGCTGGCACTTTGGATGTACTAGGACGTCCCAAGAATATACTAGGACATACTAGGACTGGATTATGTGATGACCTCCTGCCACTTTGAAGTTTCTAGCCGGTTTCCTTCCCACTCCTGCTCCTCTGGCAGCCTAGGCTTTTGGAGCAGCCTTCTCCCCTCCTTCCTCCCTAATGTGCCTTTGCTGTCCCTTTCTTCAGGTTGCCGCTGGTTCAAATCCCATCCTTTGAGTACCTGGTCCCTGCCATGGTGCTGAGCTCCCACCTGTCCCCCAGTGCCAGCACAGACAAGAATGGTGAGCACAGCCCTGGAGCCTCTGTGCCTTGGGGCCCAGGCCATGCTGGTGCCAGGGGAATGGCAATGATGGGATGCCTGGTACATGGAGTAGAGATGAGGGATAGCAAGGGATCCTGCCTGCTGGCTCCTCTGGTGATGGTACACAGCACCCTACTCACCCCTGAGTGCACCTGCAATGCATCTGGTCACCTCCCCAGTGTCAGGGCTTGTGGGGATGGGGATACTGGCAAATTGCTCCTTCTCTAGCCAGGAGCTTCCATGCTGTGTGCTCTTGGACACGGCTCCAGGAGCCCAGCATCCATGTGCATCACATCCCTCCAAAATTCTCTTCCAGGAACAGCCATGGCCAGCACATGCCCTGCACCACATTGCACTGTCACAGGGAGCCGGGCTGCCTCGTTGCAAGAGGTGGGTGCTCCCTTGCTGAGATGGGGGTCCCTGTCCTGCTCTATCAGCTTCCCAGTTTTCATCCATATACCTGCACCACTGGTCTCTTTTTCCGTCCCTCTGGGGGATTGCTATGAGTAGAGGGGACACAAGGGGATGCACAAAGGCAATGGGGATCCTGATGTATGTGCATGTATATGTTCCTCTGGGCTTGGGGTGAGCAGAACATGTGGAACAAGTGATGCTACTGGGGCAGTGGGAGTGTGGCCAAGGGAAAGTATTGGACTGCTCTTCATATATCCTGCCCCACTGGCCCCACCCTTTCCTCTTGCAGGTCTCTGGAGCAGTGCTGGTCTCTGGGCTGATTCAGTTGGTACTGGGAGTGTCTGGCATGTGCGGGTGGGCAGCTCGCCACTGTGGGCCCATGGTCCTGGCTCCCAGCCTCTCCATCATCGGGCTGTCTGCATACAAGGAAGCCGCTTTCTTCTGCTCCACTAACTGGGGTGTAGCGCTGCTGTATGTGAGCTGGGGACCATACTGGTGTGCGGCTCCTGGGGCTTTCCTTCACCACTGGGACAGGGATGGGGCACCCCTGTGGTGCACAGCACATATTTGGGGCCCCACCACTGTGATGCTGTGTGGTGACCTATGCTCCCTTTCCTAGGCTCATGTTCCTTGCTGTCACCTTCTCCCAGCACCTGCGGTCCTGCCGCCTGCCCTTCTGCACCTGGCCCCACACTCGGGAGGGCTCCACAGAGCCATCAGTTCCCACCCTGCGCACGTTCTCGGTACTGTGTCTGTGACCAGGCTTCTCTCCAAGCCTTGCTCTTTGGTGTGGGGTTAGGTGAAACCTGGAGCAGAGGCAGGGGTGAGAAGTTCTGGTGCAGCTCTGGGGAAGCGCTGGGAACCTAGGGTGTTGGGGCAGCAGAGCCTGGGATGCTCCCTGCAGGGGTAAGGGGAGATGTGGCATGGCTCCATGGAAGAGATGATAGGACAAGGACCTGCTGTCTGGGGCACAGCAGACAGTGCATTGGCCAAGGCAGGCAGGGGAGGAGGGTCCTGAGGGTCCCCTTTTGCCTTGCAGGTACTGCTCCCTTTTGCTGCTGTCTGCATTGTCTGTGCCATCCTCAGTTGCTTCCACATACCCTGGGAATCACTGGACCTGGCCATTGCAGAGCTGTCCTGGGCCAACAGCACCTTCCATGCCCCTTGGGTCCGCATCCCCTATGCAGGTGAGGGGCAGCAGGGCTGAGTGCAGCCATTCACCTTTGGCTGGGGCCTCTATCATCCATCCCTCTTCCCTCTGCTGCAGGTGAGTGGGGGTGGCCGCTGCTCACCCCCCGGGCGCTGGCAGTGGGCGTTGCCATGGCCATCGGCTGCAGCATGAACTCAGTGGGCTGCTACGTGCTGTGTGGGAGGCTGCTGCGAGCCTCCCGGCTGCCCACTCATGCCTGCAACCGGGGCCTTTGCATGGAAGGGTTGGGCAGCCTCCTGGCAGGACTGCTGGGCACCCCGGGGGGCACGGCCTCCAGCATTGCCAACACCTGCGCCACTGGCCTCACTCAGGTATGCCAGGGTAGGGGGATAAAGGTTGGCAAGGGACAGGGAGGCAATGGAGCAGGTGTGGGGGACCTGTAATGCCCAGGCTGTCACTGGGAAAGGCAGGTGCGCATGGCAGAACGGGGGCGGAGACAGAGTAGGGGGTGGTGCTACCCATCCTCACTTCCATTCTTCTTTCCGCTAGGCTGGCTCTCGCCTCTCGGTGCAAGTAAGCGCGCTGGCATGCGTGGTACTGGGCATGTCCCCGAGGCTGGCAGGGCTCCTCACCCGCATCCCGCTGGCAGTTCACGGTGGGTACCCTGCCCTGCCCTGCCTTGCCCCTCATTGCGGCACCTGCAGCCTGCCTGGCGCTGCCTGACTCCCACCCCTCGCAGGAGGGGTGCTCTGTGTCACCTACGCCGTGGCTGTGGGCACGGGGATCTCCTACTTCCAGTACGCAGACATCGACTCAGGGAGGAACATCTTCATTGTCGGCTTTGCCATGTTCATGGCGCTGCTGGTGCCGCGGTGGTTCAGTGCAGCTCTGACTCACCTGGCCACAGGTAGAAGGGACATTCCCCAGGCAAGGCAAAGCTTTGGGTCCCATAGCATGGTGACCACACCTCTCTGGTGTCCTGGGAGGCTGGGTCAGCTCATGGTATCAGGCAGCTCCCTCTTCAATCCCTGGGTCTGCCATGGCTGCTCCAGCCCCTTTCCCCCAGCTGAGCTGGGACCTCCGGACTGATTCTGGCACTGTCCCTGCAGGCTGGGTGCCACTGGACCTCCTCTTCCTCTCCTTGCTCATGGTGCCTGTCTTCTTAACTGGCTTCTTGTCATTTTTTCTGGAGAACACGGTCTCAGGTGAGGGGCTGTTCTAGGTACTCTGCATAGTTCCTGCTCTGAGGGCTGGATCCATCATTTCCTATACCACCAGCTCTGCCTCCAGGCAGTCCTGCTAGGGTCCTGAGGCTGGTGTGGGCTGGGAGCATGCACCTGGAGGATGGGGCTCCCATCTCACTGCCTACCTCCCAGGAACCCTGGAGGAACGAGGGCTGCTCTCTGATCTGGCACCTGGGAAAGCTGGGGCAGGTGATCGTCACCCCCATGGAGAGAGGGGAGAAGTCAGCCAAGCATACGGGCTCCCCACTGGGCTGAGGAGGCTGCTGCCATCCTCCTGCAAAGCCTTCCCCTGCTGCTTCCTCTGCCCAAGAATTGAGGAAGAGGAGGAGGGCAGCTGTGCCACTGAGCAGGGGACTGCTGCTCCAGGGGAAGGGACACACCTGCTCCCCAAACCCAGCTCTGGGGAGCTGCAGCCAGCAATGAGGCCAAGCCAGACAGAGGTGCCCGCATGGCACGCTGTGGCCTGACCCTGTGGTGTGGGGATGTCTTGCGTGAAACAAGGGCTGTGTCCCCAAGGCAGCTTGTGAGCCACTTTGCTTCTCATTTCTGAAGCCCATGTGGACTGGAGGGACCTGAGATTCCACCCTCCCAGCACAAACCTGATTTCCCTGCTTGGGAGCAAGATATAAAAACCTTCAACCAACTTCACCCTTTCCAGGGGTTTCCTTTCCAGACAGGATTTGCCTGGGGAATCCCCTACTGCCCTGAGGACTGTGACTAGAGGGCATGGCCACCTGGTGACTCTGCTGCTGAGGATGTGGGTGCCTCTAAAACCCACCATCACTCTGTGGACATGACTAGGGGAGGGCTCAGTGCTTTGGCCAGCCCCAAAGGACTGGCCTAACCCTACCCCTAGGCGTGCTCACCTGCCGGCACTGTGCTGAGGAAGGGCTGGCTCTCCACCTCCTCCCTGTTGTGTCCCAGTTGTGCCCATGGCTCCTTGATGGCAATAGCACCAGGTGCATAGTAATGCTCTGGCACTCCAGGATGCCCCAGGCTGGGGGTGCAACTCAGCTCAGAATCAAAACTCAGCTCAGCTCAAAACAATTAAGGCCCTTTCACCTACAGTAGGATGGTGCCAGCAGTGCTTACCACATAATTGCCCCCTAGGTATTGCTCTTGTGACTAAACCACCTAACAGCGGATTTCCCTGGAGAAGAAAACATGTCCTTTGACCTAAGGGGATAAGCTGAGTGCCTGGGTTGTTTCCCACTGCCATCTGCAGCAGAGTCTGCACCAGCCCTGCTCACTGCTCCAGCGTTTACAGCAGATCAGAGTCCACAGAAAGGACTCTGTTGCCTCCCCTCCATGTCACCTCCACCAGTCTGAACTGCCCTGGGTGCAAATTCGAAGGGAGGATGGACTTTTGCTGGGAGGAAGCTAGAGCTGGTCCATGGGTGTGATGTGCTTGGGCTGGATCACAGCTCCAAGTTGTGGCTGCCCCTTCCACCTAGTCCCAAGGAGGCCCTCAGCACCCAGAAACACCCAAAGGTGGATGCAAGGTGGAAGAGATGTGGTGGCACTGTGTGTGCAGGTCCCCAGCTGTGAGGTCTCTTTCCCCAGCTCTCTCTGATCCCCACAGCTGGGTCCTGTGCACCCATGGGCACGGGGTGTAATGCACAGCTCATCTTCATCCAGCCAGCACCCCAACCTGGCCCTACGTTCCAGCTGTGCACTAGTTGGACTAGTCCAACTAGTCCTGCACACCAAACTCTCCTGCACTCTAACCTAGCCATGCAACCCAGTCTGTCCTGTGCCCCAAAGTCCCTACCTTCTCTGCTGTTCCCTGGCACCTCTTCAGGATGAAAACCTTCTGAGATGACCATCTGCCCTTGGCCCTGCTCTGAGGTGCAGCTGCAGCCTGCATGCTAGGGAGAGGGGTGAGTGGAAGGGTGTGTGAATAGAGCGTAAACGGGGGGCTCAGGGGCAGCACGTGGGTGCACAGGAGGCATTTTGTGGGAGCCGGAGGGATGGCCTCAATGCACGGAGTGCACATTGGGGATTGCAGTCAGTGTGGGTGCTGGGGTTTCCAAGGTCAGTGCCTGGGGTAAGGACGGGGCTGTGCTCAGTGTGGAGAGGACTGAAGGTGTGTGGTGTGCCAAACTGGCACAGCCCTGCTCTGTGGTGTCTTGTGAGCCCAGTCCCCACACATGTGGGACAGAGGCACCTGCAGCCACAGCTATGGCTGTGGCACAGCAGCCCAGTTCCCGCACAGCCGCGGAGAACAGCGGTGCAGGGTGCCTGCCCTGTGCCGTGCCTGCGCCGGCACCCTGGGGCTGAGCAATAAACCCGGGGCCAAGGGACATGAGGAATCCCTCGCTACCGCTGCCTCTCCGGCTGTACCGTGCCCTGTCCCCAGCTGGGCACTTGTGCCAGGACATTTCATAACAGGCGCAAGCGCAAAACAAAGTCGTAAGGCATTTCGGTCCCCACCAGCCGTAGCACCTCCTGCGGCAACTGGGAATGCTCTAGAGGGACGCGCCAGCTCGGTTCGCTGTCCTTAGCAGCAGCGGAGAAGCAGCAGGAGCAGTGACTCCCCACGCTCTAAGGAAGATACGGCAGCGCCCGTGGCTCATCCAGCTGCACCTCCCGGCGTGCCCCGGCCCCGCTGGCCGCGGAAGAGAGCAGCATGCCGGGAGCCGTAGTCTGCCCTCGCCTCTCGCCCGCGGCCCGGCGCCGATCGCGGCTGCAAGCCCTCGCCTCGGCAGTCTCCGTCCGCCTCCCCCTCCTGCCTTCGGGTAACGCCGCGGCTTCGCACAGCCCCAGGCTTGCGGGTACCCCGCGGGTGCTGGGTCCCTGAACGTTTTGGGAGGCATGGAGTCCGTCCTAGGGAGGAGCGGGAAGCAGCAGTGGGCTGCCGGCACTCTGCCGGTGTCGCTGCCGGCAGGGACGGCGCGGGCTCGCGTGGAGCGCGGGGACGGGATGCCCCAGCAGGAGGAGGACTGCAGCGTCCTGCTGCCTGCGGGGCAGCTTAATTGTTAATTTGTGCATAGAGGTCTAGTCATGTTGCCGTCAGCAAGCACGAGGTAACCCGGGCGGCAGCAGTTACACTGCCGTGCATCTGCTGGTGCATCTGGGATGCTTATTGTGAACTGTGGTGGGAACTGCACTGCACTGAGCTCCCCAAAACGGCCACCCCAGCTCTGCTGCATGCATGTGCAGGGATGTGAGTCACCAGAGCTGGCTGAGCATCCTCACCTCTGCGCTGTGGGGTGGGGCTGCATCGTGAAGGGGCCAGCAAGAACCAAGGTCTTCCTGGGTGGAGGCTGAGGCAGAGGCCTGATTGCTCTCTTGCAGATGGAGGTCTCCGAGGAACTGGAGAGCAGTCTCCTGACCCAGCCCTGGGCTTCTGTTCACTTTGGCGAGTCTGCTTTTCTTGCAAAAGTGTGCTTCAAGGATACTGGCTATATCCTGCTGATCTCCGACCTCAGTAGTGTCTGGTACGAGAGCGCAGACACCAAGGCTGTGGGACAGAGGTCCAAGGTGAGTGCCTGAAAAGTCCAGGGACCTTCTTTTCTCCTTGTAGCAGCTGACATCCCAGCATAAACTGCTTGGGGACACAATGACTGTTGGATCTGACAAGGCTTGGGTGCAAACACCAAGCCCAGGAAGTCCCTGGGCAGCTTTGCCCAAGCACTGTCATCCCAGTTGGCCAAACACTCTCCTCCTGTGAGAGTGGGCCAAGCTATTTAGCATGCCGAAGGCAACTAGGTGTTCACTGAGTCTGTGTGCAGAGGATGGCACACTCCTTTCACTTGTGAGTCGGATGGGCAGCTGGTTTCCCCAGTAACGGTGTACTAAGGAGGAGCTTGAAACAGGGTTGCCAACCATCTGGTGGCAGAGAGATTATGCTTACATTCATAGCTAGGACAGTCTCTCATGGGCTATCCTGTCAGCCCAGCCCCCAGAAACACATGGAGCCATGCCTCAGCTCCTCATTCTAGTCCATGTGTCCAGGCCCCCAGTGCCACTGAAGTGGCATGTCTCTGTGTCACATAATGGCTGTGCTGAATGGCTGGTGCCAGGAAGAGTTGGCATATGGTGGCAGCCATCCCGCAGCTCTGGCAGTTTGTCCTGCTGTCGGCTCTTGGCCAGCCTGTGACACTTGTGGTGGCATGCAGATGTGCTAGTGGAAACCACTGCACTCTGCCCATCCTGGGCTGGCAGGACAGGGGAGCCTTCCCAGCTTGGCTGGCCTGGAAGAACCAGTGGGGAATGTCCTGTCATAAGGTTGAATCTCAGGCCCAGGAATGGCTTTTTGCAGTGAGACATGGACTAGTTTGGCTCTTTCTGTGCTGTTTTCTCCCCGATGCTGAGCTCTCCAGGGCGTTGCTGTGCCCCCTAACCTTGCCTTTCCTTAGGAGCTGAACAAGCGGCTGACGGTCAATGTGTCCTCCTTCCTGAACCACTTGTGCAACCTGATGTGCCCCTTGCTGGCAGGGCAGCCAGCACCTGCCACCACCTTCTCCTGCAACCGCTCTGCCAGTGGCCTCATCCTGCATGTAAAGAGTGAGCTGTCAGGACTGCCCTTCTACTGGGACTTCCACTGCTGCCCTGCTCCCTTGGAAATGGTGAGCAAAGCTGTGGAGAGTTTGGGGAGGGAGTGGCCAAAGTAAGGGATTGTCTTCTAATGCTTGGAAGCTTTTGTATGATCTTGAGCCATGCTGGTGACTGTAGGTTGCTGGCTCTGCCTGCTGCCCCTCCCAAGGTTTACTGTCCCTGTTTCTTCCCACTGAGACCTTGACACCTTGGTTTTGCCTTGCAGTGAGGCAGGGATGGCCCAGCACATGTTGCTGTCAGGGCAGGAGGGAGATGCCCTCATGAGAGCCCACCTGGAGTTCTGCATTCAGGTCTGGGGTCCTCGGCACAAGAAAGACGTGGATCTGTTAGAACAGATCCAGAGGAGAGCCGCAAAGATGATGGGTGGACTGCAGCACCTCTCCTACAAGGACAGGCTGGGAGAGATGAGATTGTTCAGCATGGAGAAGTGAAGGCTCATTGCAGCCTTCCAGTACTTGAGGAGGATTTATAAAAAAACAAGAGAGCACCTTTTACATGGGCAAATAGTGATACGGTTTTTTAACTAAAAGAGGACACATTTATATTAGCTGCTAGGAAGAAATTCTTCACTATGAGGGTGATGAGGCACTGGAACAGGTTGCCCAGAGACATTGTGGATGCTCCTTGAAGTGTTCAAGACCAGACTGGATGGAGCTTTGAGCAACCTGGTCTAGTGGGTGGCATCCTTGCCCATGGCAGGGGATTGGAACGAGATGATCTTGAAGGTCCCTTTTAACTCAAACCTTTCTATGATTCTGTGTCCACTGTGGGGTGATGCCTTGTCAGTGCCCTGTAGAGCAGAGTGATGCTATTCTCTTTTGGTACACCTTGCGAAACGGGCCACAGGGCAGCAGGTACCCCTGGAGGACCTGCAAGTGATCTGTCATGATGGAGGGAATTAAAGCAGGGTCTCCCTGGCTTTTAAGGGGACCTGTCCAGGGGGCTGCTCAGGATGTTGCATTTCTGGAGGAAGCCCCTCTGCTGGATCCCTGCAGGTGGGACAGGGCTGTGGACCGGGGCTCCTACAATATCCTTCTGGACAAAATGTGCAGCATACAGCTGGACAGACACATCATGCAGTGGGTGAGCAATTGGCTTACGGGTCGAGCACAGACGGTAATAGTGAATGGGGTAACATCAGGCTGGTGATCTGTCACCAGTAGTGTTCCACAGGGCTCCATCTTAGGCCCTGTGCTCTTCAACATCTTTATAAATGACTTGGATGTAGGACTGGAAGGGATACTGAGCAAGTTTGCAGATGACACAAAACTGGGAGGAGCTGTTGACTCCCTTAAAGGCAGGGAGGCCCTGCAGAGAGCTCAACAAATTAAAGTATGGGCAATCACCAACCATATGAAGTTCAACAAGGAAAAGTGCCAGATTCTGCACCTTGGATGGTGCAACCTGGGGAATGAGATGCTGGAAGACAGTGCTGGGGAAAGGGACCCAGGGATCCTGGTCAATGGCAAGTTGAATATGAGTCAGCAGTGCCCTGGCAGCCAGGAGGGCCAACTGCGTTCTGGGGGCATCAGGCAAAGCATCGCCAGCCAGTCAAGGGAGGGGATTGTCTTGCTCTGCTCTGCCCTGGTGCGGCCTCACCTTGAATATTGTGTGCAGTTTTGGGCACCACAATATAAGAAAAATATAAAGCTATTGGAGAGTGTGCAGAGGAGGACAACAAAGATGGTGAAGGGTGTTGAGGGGAAGACGTATGAGGAGCAGCTGAGGGCACTTGGTCTGTTCAGCCTGGAGGAGACTGAGGGGAGACCTCATTGCAGTTACAACTTCCTTGTGAGGGGAAGAGGGGGGGCAGGCACTGATCTCTTCTCTCTGGTGACCAGTGGCAGAACCTAAGGGAATGGCCTGAAGTTGTGTCACAGGAGCTTTAGGTTGGATATAAGAAAAAGGTTCTTCACCCAGACGGTGGTTGGGTGCTGGAACAGGCTCCCCAGGGAAGTGATCACAGCACCAAGCCTGACAGAGTTCAAGCATTTGGATGATATTCTCAAGCACATGGTGTGACTCCTGGGGATGGTCCTGTGCAGGGCTAAGTATTGGAATCCATGATCCTCATGGGTCCCGTACAACAGCATTTTCTGTGATTCTGTGATCCCCCGGGGCCCTTCGTCCCTGCGCGCACAAGAGGGCGCCCGGCGCCCGCGAACCG
>NW_021939632.1:9300487-9307161 GCF_001715985.3 Manacus vitellinus | reverse complement strand
CCGGAGGGTCGCGCTGCGGAGCACGGTTCCTCTCCCCAGAAACCGCTGTGCTTGAGCATCACCGGTGGAGAGCCGGGCTGCTGCGGGACCTGTCCTCACCGTCAAGGTCGGACTGGGGAGCAAATAATCGGGGTCTCGGCTTGGCTTGCCTCAGGGGTTTAATGTCCCTCCTCGAGCAAGGCTCGCGGAGGCTGAGCTGAGGAGGTGCAAAGCTTATGCTCTCAGCTGCTCCTCTCCTTTAGCTTGGACACACACTGGAGGTCTGCAAGGCACCACAGAGGTGGGAAGCGGTTGGAGTCTTGAGCATGGTTGGTGTGGATGCTGCAATGAAACCAACTCTGCCCCAGCCAGGGGCTTGAGGTGGGCACAGAGGCCACCTGTCTTGCCCTGTCCCATCCCTGCTGTGGATGGTGCACTCTGAATGCATGGGTGGGTGATGACTGCCACTTCTGTGGCTTGTGCCTGAGTGTGTGAGCAGAGCGTGGAGGTCACTTGTCACAGGAGCAAGAATGCTTTAGGAGCAATGCTGGGTTTGCTGTCCTCTCACCTGTGGGCTCAGCCTAGCCACAGAGACAAGGGGTATGATGGGTTGGGGAGATCTCAAATACCCTGCCAGAGACTGAAGAAGGTGATTTGAGGGAGGCTGCTTCATGTGCCTGCTGGGCCAGAGTAGCCAAGCCTGGCTCTGGGGCAGTGGACATGCCCAGGGCTCTGCATGGGGCTTGTGTGGGTGTAAGCTCGGGGTGGCACTAATGGGCTGTGATGGGGAGCTGCAACCTCCGTGAGTCCTATGTGTTGGGGTCTCTTCTGCTTGTGATCTTACCTCCCTGAGAGAGTCTCTCCTGTTCCTCAAGCTGCAGTTTGATACCTTGCAGTTTTTTGCCCAACTGTGCCTGTTTCCTGCATAAGAACATGCCATGAGGTATGCAGAGCCTTGGGGAGGGTCTGGGTGGCACATGGGGACTCTCTGCCTCCTGCTGCACCTCAAATGGTGGATGGAGCATTGCCTATCCCTGCACACTATTCCCACTGGGCTCTCCCACCTAAGCTCTCCCCTGCTACGGCCCACAGCTGTGAAAGGATGGAACTTGGATAGAGGGATGAGTCCCACAGCATCTGGCCTACCTTCTTCCAGCTCACATCTTTTGACCACTTCCCACTGTATTTGGGTGAGATGTGGGGTATTTTGGGGAGCCCTGTGTGACCTGGGCTTCAACTCTTGCTAGGACCTTGCTGGCTGTCCTGCTTTGACCACTCTATGTGCCTCCCTGAGCCTGGACCTTTCCTAGAGTGTCCCTCCTCCATCATAGGTGTCCCGTCACCTCGTGCGGCCCTTGATTCGGATGAACCTGGCGCTGCAGCACCAGGTGCAAGAGCTGATCTCCCTGGTGCTCCAGAAGGATGCTGAGATTGAAGATTACAGGGAGAGCGGGGCCACTCTCAGCAGAGGTGAGGAGGAATACCTGGGGCAGGGAGCGACTTTCCTCCTTAGCACAGGACTGGTGTGCTCTGCTCCCTCTGGTGATTACTCAGCCAGGCTTGTGCTTCCTGTTGAGCTGAGCCAGCAGCATGATGGTAGCCAGAAGGCTGGGGAAAAGCCCCTGGGGAGAACTGGGGGAGGAACAGCCCTTGACCGATAGCTGGAGGAGTTGGGGAGTTACCAAGGGGTTCTCCACTACTCCGAGAGCACCTGGCTGGTCCCCAGGAGCTGGCGGGGATGCCAGCAAGGGCTGGTCCTGTAGAGGTGTCAGGCTCCCTTCCCGAACACAGTAGCTCACTGAGTGCTTGGAGAGCAAGCAGGGGCTCCTGGCTCTCTCATACATGGAAAGTGCAACGATACTCATTGCTCCCCCTCCAGCGCCCAGCCCACTTTGCCATCAGGCAGAACAGGCAGGCAGTAGCCCTCTTAGGGGTAGGATGTGGGTCAGGACCTGCCGGGGGGAGCCACCTTAGAGGGCAGTTTGTCCTCCACCCATGGAGGTTGGCTGGATGCTCGTTTTTGGGTTGTCCCTTGCTAGTGCCGTGCTTTGTCCTGCCGCCACAGGTGATACCTGCCCTTCTGTGGAAACCTTGCCCCCTTGGATGTGGGGACTGATGGGGGTCAGCCCTGGCTTTTATATCATGTCCAGGAAGGTGATGTGGTCTCATGACAGGTGCCCCACCACAGGAGCCTGGATCTGCCCCGCAGGTGCACTAGAGATGCATCAGCTGGCTGCGCTCCCCTCTCTCCTGCTGCGTGCCAGTTCTGCAGGACTCAGAGCAGCCAGGACAGCCTGGCTTGGGTCTAGGGATGGAAGCTCGTGAGCAGGTGACCTCTCTTGTCCCTTACTTGGTGCAGGGCAGGAGGCTGGGAGTAAGCTTTGCACCATAGCTGCTGAAGGAATCCGGCCAGGTGCTTCTCCAGACCACATCATTTTTCCCCCCGTCACATGGGGAAAAACTAGTGTTTTCAACAAGGTGCAGAGCAGAATATAACAGGGCTATGTCCCTGTCCTGCAAGAGGAGGACACAGGCTGGCTCACTCCTTCAGAAAAGCAGCTGGACAAGCAGTGCCCTGTCCCATAGACTCAGGCAACTCTTTCCAACTGTAAGATCTGGGAATAGTGCTGAGCATGTGCTGCCACTGCTCTACAGTGTAGGAGGGTGCTGGGCAAGGGCTCTTGGCTCTGCTACCTGTTTGCTGTGTGCATCAGCAGGCTCAACCATGTTTCTCCCACTTCCTTGTGGTCCTTGCACCTTCTGTTAACTGGGTGATGTGTTCCTAGCCCAAGGGACCTGCTTGGCTCTCCTGCTGGCTCTGATGAGTGTACTAGAGCTTTTTCCCTGCAGCTTCCTCACCCCACAGGCAGGGGAAGGGGAAGCTGGGGCAGGAGGATTGCCCAGACCTGCCCAGGCTGATCCCTCTCTCACTTGCAGACCGACTGCGGACAGAGCCCTTCCAGGAGGAGACGTTTCAGCAGAACTTCATGACTGAGGTAAGAAGTGGTGCAAGTCCTCCATCCTTTGGCACAGGAGTGGTCAGGAGCTGGCATCAGCAGCCCCAGTGTGAGGTGGCCAGGCTGGATGGGAGCACTGATGGGACTGACTGGACTTATCTGAAGAGGAGTCAAGCCCTCTGGCTCTCCTATGGCCCTCTCTGTGTCCTTGCACCTGATCTGCAGGGTGAGCAGAGCTGGGGACATGCCTGGCATGGCTGGATGGGCACTGCCTGGCTGCCCAGAGGTGCCAGCCAGGCTGGCTGCTCCACAGGAGTATGCTATTGTTGGGCCATCCTCACCTGCCTCCCACAGTTGCTGTGGACTTGAAACACTGATGCTTATGGCAGGCAGGTATTAGGTGAGTGAGGAGAAGCCATCTGGTCCTTTTGGTTCACCTCTTGCTTTTAGAGGTGACTTTGCAGTGGCGAATTGTGGGGACAAGTGCTTTTCACCATGTTATCCGTGCTGTGTCCACCACTGTCCCCTTGGCACACTCGGCTCTAAAATCAGACATGTGCTTTGGAGAAACTGGGACTGGAAGAAGAGAGTCTTTCCTCTGATCCTTTTTCATGGCTGGAAATCATCACAGAAGCACTAAAATGATTCAAACTAATGTGCCAAGGTCAGAAATGATTGATGCTCATTGATGCAAAAAGACTCAGGATGCTTCTGAGTGTTCCTGTGCTCACTGTAAAGGCAAAGGAGTAGGGAGCAGTGGTGCCTGCTGGGGTCCAGGGAGTCAACCAGAGTGTCAGTGGTATCACACAGACTTTGTGAGGATATTGCTTTATGAGACAAGCTGATGCTCTTGTGCAACCAGGAATAAATGATCTGCAGAGTTTCTAAAAACTAGAGATGATCCCTTTTTTATATGTGAGGCATTGCATCCAGTGCAGGCAACTTTCGTTTCCCCCTGCTTATGAAGGATAGAGATGAATTTACTGCTGGACTGCAACTTGGATGTTGCCTAGGCACCGATGATCATGACCAGATTACATTCACCCTGGGCAAAGAAAGAACATTCCTACACAGTAATTTATATCCTTCATGCTTTTGAAAGGGCTAATTTCCCAAAGCAGGGGGAAAATTATGAGTGAAATCAGCTCAGAGGAAACATTTAGATAGAAAAATGTGAATGAAAATGGTGAGCTCTTTCAGAAGAATCTCAGAAGCCACAAAAAGCCACAATTCCACAATCAAGAAAGAGGGCAGTGCTGGCCAAGAGCCCGTTCTGGTTCAGCAGCGAAGTGAAGGCAGCAATTAGAAATAAAAGAGCAGTTTATAACAAATGGGAGAGTGGGAGTAGATAGCAATCAATATAAATTAGAAATTATGAAGTGTAGAAAATGGATAACAGAAGCTAAAAACATCAGTGAAAAATCATGGTGAAGGACAGAAGGAAAGGCTTTTATTTAGTGTAGTAGGAGAAAACCCCAAGCTCCCAGCAGTGGGATAAGCTTATTAGTAGACAGAGGTGGTAAAATGATTGATACTGGAACAGACATGGCAGAAACAATTGGTAAATGTTTCAGTGCTGTCACTGGAAGGATGTAGGCAGATGTGCCAGGATCGGGGGATGACGAAGTGTGTCTTTGTCCAAGGGTAGGCTGAACAACATCTGCTAAAGATGAACATCAGGCTTGAAACTCAGCATCCTCCGAGAGCTGGTAGGGTGTCGGGTACAAGGGAAGGTGCAGGCTGGGTAGGAGGGGAGTGAGGCAGCCCTGCACAGAACCTTGCAAAAGCAGCTGGTGGGGATCACATCTGCAGAGACTGAAAAGATGAGACAGCAGCTGGTGCTGTATCCCAAAAACAGTCCAGGAGCAGTGTCTTGGGGCCAGAGGGAATGAAAGGTTCTGGGAGATGCTCCCACTCTGCGTCCCCTGGTAGCCATGTTTGAGCACTGGCCACAGAGGAGAGGCTGGGGCTTGTGTGTTTGGTCTGCCGGGGCGATGTCTGTCCTCTCATCTGTCATCTCTGCATTTATCCCGTTCTTTGTAAACCCACCAATGATGCTTTTTGGCCCATGTGCCTTCCTGCAGCAGCGAGCTGTGAGATGTGAACAGCTGCTGCCTTTGGTTTAAATGTGGTACCCTATTATTCCTCCAGATGTCTTCTAGGTCTTGTGCTAGCGAGGAACACCAAATATGGGATTTCAGCTCTCTCCGCCACCAAAACTGGCTCTTCACCCCAGTCTCTCCTCTTTTCTTGCAGCTGAAGGGTGGGTTTCTCTGTGCAGGGATTTCAGAGCACCCAGGCAATTTAGTACTCCTTTTAGTACTCCTGAAAGGAGCACCACAAGGAACTGGGGTCCCTTGGGGTTTGCTATGGGGAGCTGGGAATGCTGTGACCAGCTCCTGTGTCTAGGTTTTCAAAAAGACACCAGACAATCAAGCACAGAGTCAAGGAATGAATTGAGGGCTGGAGAGAGAGCCCAACATTGAGAGACTTGGAAGGAAAGAGCTTTTCTAGCTTATCAGGGAGAAAATTGAGAGGTGCCTTGATTACAGTGTGTGAGGGTCTTTACAAGGAGAAAATGCTGGTTAGTGAAGGGCTCTCTTTAATCTCACAGAGAGCAGTGGAGAACAAGCCAGGCACTGGGAGACACAGCCAGGCAATTTTGAGCTAGGATGGAGGCACTTGGGTTTGCTCCTGCAAGTGATTAACGATTGGGGCATTCTCCCAAGGGCAGTGGTTGATCCTCCATCTCTTGATGTCTCCAGAAGTTGGGCTGGGAGCCTGCCTGGAAGAAAACCAGGTTGCTGGGTTTGGTCTTGGGATGTGCGTGGTTGAACATCTGCGGGCAGGAGGTCAGGAGGAGAAGTCTGATGGTCCTTCCAGCCTCTCCACTTGGAAAATGCAGCTTCAGGTTGTGAATGTTTGGTAGCAGTAAGCATGTCCTGGCTGGAAAGGGATTGCGATGGTGTGGCACAGGGCTGGATGCGGGAAAGTGCTCCACAGCTCTGCTCATTTCCCAAACCTTTGCGGCATCCCCTATGAAGAGGAAAGGACCTGTCAGTCCCCGAAGGCAGATCTGCTCAGCCGCTCAGCTTAAACATGCCCTTTCCCTGGGCTTGTGTGCACTTGGCTGTCCAGGGCATTTTAACTAACCGTGGGGAGTTTTCCAGCAAATCCCTGGTAATATTTATACGTTTAGGAAACGATGCTTTCACACACACAGTTTTTGGCAAGGGTTCACTGCTGAGCAGCTGCCTAGGCTTGGGCAGAGCTGGAAGGAGACTGGTGGCTGTGCACAAGCTGAGGCAAAGCCGGTGGCTTTTATTGGCAAGCCCAGGGGTTCACACCATGAGAGGAAGGAGCAGGTGGCTGGAGAGGGCTCAGTGCCTTGGAGCTGCCCCGGCACTGTTCCCAGCAGCCTAGGACCTAGCAGGTTGGGGATATTTTGTCCCCAGGTGTCCCTTTGGGTTACAGAAATGACCCCACAGGGCAACGTGGGGTGCCCACCCATGGGTTTTGAGAGCTTGTCCTAGCTTGGCTACAGTCAGCGTTTCATGACATAGCTTCTGCCAGAGTCAATGATCCGGCTCTGTGGAGGGGCAGGGTCAGGGGGTCCATGCAGTGCTGTGCCCCGTGCTCTGACAAGGGCAGGGACAGGTACACCGAGGACAAGCTCACCGATACCATCAGTGCAAATATAGCCCCCGCTCCCCAGGATGCTCTGCCCTGTGTATTTTT
>NW_021939632.1:9262465-9300152 GCF_001715985.3 Manacus vitellinus | reverse complement strand
TGACGTCAGGGCGCCCGGGGGTCAGCATCCCTCTTATTGTTCCCCACCGGGGCTGGGACCAGGGCCAGGCGCCCGTCCCCCTCCCGTGAAGGGACACAGGCCAGCAGGGCAGGTGGAGGACGGCTGGGACGCACTCTGGAGCCACAGGCCATTGCCACCCCGGGGCCAGCTGAGCACCTGCCTGCCTCCAGCACCCTGCCTCGCCTTTTTAACAGGCACTAAAAATAAGCCCCAGGGAGTGGAGTGGCCACGGTCAGTGGGCGAAGGCGGTAGCGGCCTGCACATTTTGCAGGGTGGGGATGACATCCCTCAAACCCACGCCAGCCCAGTGCAGTGGAGAGGAAGTGGCCCTTTGGCTCCTTCAAAGGAGGGATGTTTTTAATTAGCGCAAGGTAGCTGTGGCTTTGCAGCTGCTAGTTAGCCAGAGTGGGGCCGGCAGTGTGTGTGTGACATGGACTGCTTGCACACAGGGTGAACAGCTCACAGAGAAGATGGCATGGACGCTCGGCTGGGCTGAGGTCCCTTGGCAGGTTGGATCAGGGCAGAGGTGGCAGCATAGGGCTGGCTTATGGAGCTGCTGGATGAGCAGAGCAAGCTCGATGAGCAGAGCAAGCTCTTGTGTGCAGCAAAGCATTCATGCTGTGCTTGCCCAGTGAGACACATGGGTGCTTGTGTCTTGTTCTGAATTGGGGCCACTTGGGCAGTCCTTGTTTCATTCCTGAGCAAGCTTTGTTCACACCATCCCATTGCCGCCCTGGGGTCCAAGTCCCACACTGGAAATGCAGTAGGCTGTGGCTGTGCTGGGGGGAGCAGGACGCTCCTTGCACACACTAAAGGAGCTGCCTTGCACACCCTCAAGGAGCTGCATGCTGCTGCAAGCAGGAGGGGAGGATCACTTGTGCTCAGTGTGAGTGTGTGTACAAGAGCAGGAGCATGTGAACTAGACTGGGAGTGTGCATGCTGGCACTGATGGGAGCAAGGGGCAAAGTGCCACAACTGCTGGCTGAAGGAGACAGGGGCTAGCACTTGGTGCCTTCAGTGGGGCATTTGGGGGCACAGGTGCTCACCACTGCTTGGGTGCTGACCACTGCGTGGGCACCGGCCCCCTGCAGTGTTTGCCATGGAGGCGCGTGGCAGTCAGTGCTGTGGCATTATTTATTTATTTGCTGAGGCCCGATCAGGTGAGGGGCACCCAGCCAGTATGCACTTTCTGGGCCACTCCTGGCAGCCACAGGCTGCTTGCACAAGCAGTGAGTCAGTGTAGCTGCATGTTGCTAAAACCAGACTTGGCACAGGCACCCCAGAGCAGCAGCCTGCCCAAAAGTGCCCAGACCTCGGGCAAGCAGCAAGTCCCCAGCAGCTGGACCAGGGCTATGCTGTCCGTGATTACTCCAGACCTCGCATCTGCTGGGAATGTGGATGCTGTCCCAGGAGCCCTGAGGGAATGCTCCTGCTGGGGATGGGGGGACTTCACAGCCCAAACCCCTGTGACTGGCTGTGCCACTGCAGAAAGTGCATGGCATCTGGGCCAGGTACAGGAAGCTGTCTGCTTGGTCCCAGCCCACTTCAGCCCAGCATCACCTGGTGTTTTGTTTGGGGGTAGAGGAATGGACAGGCACCAACACAGCCACCCTTCCTGGGGTGCTGCACAGCCCTTGGCTCTGCAGTGGCATATGTGGTCTGGCACATGCAGGGAACCCTCCTTTGTAGCTGGAGTCTTCCTCATCCTCTCCATGCCATGTCATGCTGTGCCATACCCTGCAAAGCTGTGCTAGGCCATGCTGTGCTGTGATGTGCCAGGTTGTGCCATGCCAGGTGCCACTGCAGGCAGGAAGAGGGGCATCACAGGCCATCTGGCAGAAGGGGCCAGACCCTGCTTCTGCGGGAGAGGCCCCAGCCCATGCATGGGCACTGACTGCAGAGTGCTGCTGAGGAGCAACTCAGCTCAGGGAATGATTGATCTCGTGTCAGCAAGGCAGTGGTTTGAGCCAGTGCCAGGCCTCAGCTCAAATGGGAGCATTGAAGGGGGATAGCCCCCTCCTCCTCCTGAAAGCAGAGCAGCAATCCCCCTGCCACCACCCCTGGCCCTGCTCCCACATCTTGGCCATTATAGGCCCCGTGGCTGCAGGCAGCTGCCTGGCCCTGGGGAGCACGCAAGGGGCAGCAGGCAGCACAGAGGTGTCTGGGGTCCCAATCTTGCCAGGCTGTGTTTGGGTTAGAGGAGGGCGAATGGAGCATGCAGGGACAGTTGGTAGGGGAAAAGGTGTGGGACATGGTCTGTCCCTTGCCACTGTACCCCACAGCTGCCGGTCCAGCCCTTCAGCTCAGGATGTGGCAGTAACTCCTGCAAGCAAAGGACCTTTTGGGGAGTAAAACAAGGTAGACTAATGGCACTGCTCTGTGGTAACTTCTCTGTCCCCAGCTGATGGGGTTTGGACTGAGTGTTGCCATCCCCGCTGTCTCCACTGGCCTAGGGCAGGGCAGAGGAGCAGTGTTGCCTGCACCATTGGTGCTGCCCTCTGCAGCCCCCTGCACCCCTTCTGCGCCTGAAATAGGCTGTCAGGTTTTTTCACCATGTCCCTGCATGTCCCAAGCCCTTTGCCAGCTTCCCCCATACCCACAGCTACACCCCTTCTCCAGTGGCATCCACTGGCAGATTTTATTGGTGTTTCTGAGAGCTGATTCCTCCCTATCCCTTGGGCCAAAGCCCCTGTAGCCCCTTCCAGTTGTGCCAGCCCATGCAGAGGTGATACTGAACAGCTGAGCACATCTGGGCAGGCAGCAGCACCTGGGGAGGGGTTGCTCTGCACCCCAGGGGGTACAACCATCAGATTCTTGAGGCTGCCTGCTCCCACTCTGCTCCGACCTTCGTGCCCTATGTATCTGTGTAAGGAAACAGGGCCATTCATGTATTTCTCTCTCTATTTATACCTCTCCCTTTCTGTATTTAGTGTGTACGCAGGCAGAGGGGGCAGCAAATGCCGGGGCCACTGATGTTCTTGGCTCCAGTGCTGGCTGGAATTTCGTCCTGGAATGTATCCTGAACCGCTCTGAAAACACGAATAAATCTCTGTGTGTTTTGTGCGTGTGTGTACACAAATATATAGACAACATATAGACATGGAGCCATATAGGGCATTTGTGAGCTTTGCTATTTAAAGGAAAGAGTAGTTAGAGGGTTTTCAGTGAGGCAAACACCTCTGGATCAAAGGGCTGCAGGGTGCTCTGCTAGTGGCCAGGCATCTTGGGAGATAGGTGGCACCAGCTTTGTCTTCTCCAGGGACCTGAAGCCACCCTGTTGGTGACATACCTAAGGTAGCACACCCACTGAGCCCCGAGCAGTGCTCTGGTCCCTTGGTTCCTACATTTGGTGGAGGTCTCTGCTCCCTGGCCTCCAGCTTCCCAGTGAGAGCCCCAGAGAGCCAACTGCTGTGCTGATGACGCAGGCTGCAAAACCTTATGTGCAGCTGGATGGAATAGGGCAAGGATATCAGCCCCTCTGTGGCACAGGCTGGTCCAGGGCTTCTGGAGTGTCACATCAACTAGTGCTCACAGCTCTTGAGAAAATATGCGGGAAAGGAAAAAATAGATGTTGGGTAGCAGGTCCCAAGTAGGTGCTGAGTTGGGCATCTCCTTGGGATGCTGCAGCACAGCTGGTGTTCACAGTTGTCTGGGAATGACAATGAAAAGGGGAAAATAGAAATTTGGTCCCAGATCCCAAACAGGATGCTTGGCCATGCCAGGAGGGCACTCTTCAGGAGCGGCTGGCAGCTGTCTTGCTGTGGATGCTGAATGAGGCCCCCCGGTGGGAGCACCACTGAGTGTCCCAGCACCCCTTGGCTGGGGAGGAGGCACCTATTTAGCCCAGGTCAGGGTCATGGTGGCTTCTTGTCTTCTGGGTGCTAAAACCCCTGATATCTTGGGCTGAAAATGCCCACATTTGGTCTCTGGCCAAAGGCGATGTGTTTGTGGGTGGGGGAAATTGGAGCAAATTCCTCCTGTGAGTCCTGCACGTGTGCGCGGGCGTGTGGATAGGGGAAATATAGTTTTCCTTTTGAAAAAAAAGCCCTGCTTATTTTTATACAGAACTCCAGAAGGGCTGAAGGTGGAAACTTGGTCTGTCAGCAGCTGTCACGGGGGAGCAGGTCCCTGCCTGAGTTTGGGGGGAAACCACAGCTGGGTGTTAATGGGACTGTTAATGAATTAATGTTGGCTGCTAGGGGCCGGCAGGGAACCTGGCTCGGTGCAGCATGAGCACATGGAGCCCTGCCCAGCACACGGGCTCCGGCACAGCTGCAGAAAGCTCCAGCTCTGGGAGCCTTGCACTTGGGGAGGTGTGAGTCTCTCCTCCTAGTCATGTCTCACTTTTTGGGTTGTGGAAACACTTGGTAATGTGGCCACGTTGCAGGGGGAGAGGGTCCCACACCAGAGAGCGTGGAAACACCCACTGTAGGTGTGCTGCCTTTCGACTCTGGGCATCTGCTGCCTGAGTTGATGATACCGCTTCATGCTGGGTCTACTCAGTTGCCGAAACCAAATCCTTAAAGCCATTTAAAGAAAACAGGCTGGAAGGGAAATCCCTCCAGGTTTATTTGTGGGTTGGAGAGCCTGTGCTGCTCGGTCAGTGCAATGCCTGCAGCAGCAGTGGTCTTTGCATGGCACTGCCTGTCTGCAGCCCTTCTCGGGGTTATTCCTCTTTCTCCCCAAAATGTGGAGGAGCACCCATGGGAATGTGGTGAGCACAGCTATGCCCCATGCTGCAGGCTCAGCAGTATCTTTGCACATTTTTCACACCTGGTTTGCTGGGAACAGCTCTGGAGGAAGATGAGGAGGTTGTGCTAACATGCTGAACTGATGCCAAAATGGTAGGGGTGCAGTGGGGCTGAGGAATAGCACTGTATCCTCGTTGGACTGGAAATAAGAGGGAAAATGCAGAGAGGATCTGGGAAAGAGAGGACAAATTCTTCTCTGTAGACTACTCCTACTCTGTCCTTCAGTCTCTGCGTGAGAGATTGGAAATCTCAGCCATGGGCAAGTGTGTGGCATCTCCTGGGTTTTCTCCCTCTGGTATCAGACAACTGTTGAACCAAGAGGAAAGATTGACCATCCTGAGGGATGGATGACTGCAGAGAAAGAGATGACAATGTCAAAGAAGGGCTGACCATGCTGAAGAAGGAAAGACCACACCAAGGAAGGGATAGATATACTGGAGAAGGGAAGACCATGCTGAAGTAGGGATGACCATGCCCAGAATGGCACTGTGTATGGACTGTTTCCCCAGCAGAAGATGCTGTTATGAATGGAGGGAGGCAGAGCCTCCTCTGCTGAGAGGAAGGCTGGAATAGTGTGAGACTTTGGGATCTCTGCGTTCTCCCCAGAGATGCTGTACTTGATGCAAAGACCACTCAGTCAGGCAGACCCTCACCTTACTAAGGAAACCTCTCTGGGCATTTCAACCCAATACCTTTCCTGGGACATTGTGCTGGTCTTTCAGAGTCAATCTCCAAGTGTGTAGCCAACACCTGCCACCCAGTGCCAAAGCCAGCCAGTGGGACTGAGGACCTGGAGAGGGCAGTGCCTGGGCCTCTCTTGCAGTCCTTCTCCTAGCACGGGTGAGCTTTACACAACCTGCTCCTCAACACTAGAGAAGGTCCTTCAGAGGATCCCAAATTCCAGTTTGGAGGGACTCTGAGGCTCCTCTGTGCCCAGTTGCCCGCACTTGCAGACTGGCTCTGGCTCCACTGGGCCCAGAGTCTTTCCCAACCCTATCCCAGACAGACGGATATCCCAAAACCCACTGGTCCCAGAGGCTCCCACTCAGTGTCCCTCTGGCTGAATGAGGTGGTGTGCGTGTGCCCAGACTGTCCCCTCCTGTGACTGTACAGTACACACGGCTAAATATATGTCTGTGCAGATACAGGAACTCAGAGGGGCTGAGTGATGCTCCCTTTCTATACCTCTTTTCATGGAGAAAACTAATGAGATTCATGTCATTAAAGGGCTCATGTTTTGTGGGATGGGAACCTTTTAAACGGGATGTGTCCTGGCTTAGTCATGGCAAATATTTACCAAAAAAAAAAAAAAAAAAAAAAGAGAAAGAGGAAAAAAAAGGGACATACCATATAAAATTAGAATTCTGAAAATAGTATTTAAAGCAAGTGAGAGAGAGGAACCTAAAACAGAAAATACAGCTCGGTCTGTTCAAGAGTCAGGGGAAGAGAGAGCGGGGCGGGGGGGGAAAGCCAGAGATAAAACGAGAGAAACCTCGGCAGTAAAAACAGCATCTTGGTAAATAGACTATTAAAAAAATTCTGACTCGCTTTATGGCTTTCTTGGCTGCCGTTCAGCTGTCCTGCCCTGGCCGGCACGGAGGGAAGGTAGCAGGAGCTGGCGTCTGTGTGGATGCTCAGAGCCTCGGGACGCGGCTTCCCCCCACCCGCCCCGAGCAGCCGCGCAGGGCGTTAAATTTAGCCACATAATGATGGCCCTGAGGAGGCAGCCTTTTGTAGCCACACTGTAATTACTGCCTCGCTTATAAATTTTATTTTTCTTATTATGTTTCCTCCTCTGCTGGGGAAGGGGTGGGGAGGTCTCCCCCACCCTCATCAAACCTGCAGCTCTCCTGGGAGCAGGGGGTACCATGGGATGGAGGGGAAGGTGGAAATGGCTGCTCAAACCCTGTGCTGCTCTCCTGTCCCAATATAGGGCTGAGCCCCCCATTTGGGGATGGGGGAGGTGTTGAGCTAGCCCTAGTGTGGTAGGGTCCCCAAAGCCCAAAGCATAGGTGTCTTGACCCCCCTGGTCCTTAGCCTTACCCTCTCAGGGTGCTTGGGAGATGTACTTGTGCCAGCAGGACCAGGGGATCTCCAGCAGGGCTGCAAGCCCACATCACAGCCAGGCTGAGGAGGCAGCCAGGACCCCCACCAGGGTGTGGGGGATGCAAGCAGCAGCTGTCTGGCCCCACTTGGCGAGTCACCGGCTTCAGCCCTGCTCCTCACAGAGGTGGGAAAGGCGAAAGGGCGAGGGGTGGCCCCAGCCACCTCCTCCTGCCAGGGGCGGGCAGAGGGTACAGCTCCTCTCTGAGCTGGTGCAAGTGGGGGACAGCTTCAGGCCAGGCAAGAACGTGCCAGAAAAGGCCTCGTTCCCCTCTTGTTTTCCCAAAACAAAGGAAACAGTCTTGCATTGCTGGAAGTCGCGTGCTTGGGCTGTGCTGGCTTGTTATCATCCGATAACCTGCCGACCTGGGAGCTGCCCTGCTCCTCACCCGTTGAGCCTGCACTACGGGATGCGAACAGCTTCCGCATAAGCTGCCCTTTGCAGAGATCCGTTTTCCGCTCCCTGGGCTGGGGGGAACAGTGGTGGGGGCTGCAACGATGGCCCCAGCTGGCCCCAGGCTCACCATGTGCCTGGTGAGACCTGCCCCTGCAGGTGATGGTGGATGATGAGGGAAGAGGAAAAGCAGAGGTGGCAGGTGCCTTGATGTGGCCCAGGTACTACCATCCCATGTGCAGCTTGGAAGGTGATTTGGGGCTCTGCTATATCTTGCTTTGTCCCATGCCACTTCCCTGAGAGCACCAGGGCCAGGCTCTGCCATGAAGCTGGGTGGGTAGTGTACAGGGCTGAAGGTGGCTGGGGTCCCTTGGGGCACATGGTGAGTCCTTCAGGGAAAGGACCCTTGCAAACTGCCAAGGAAGGCTGTGTAGCACCAGGACTGCCTGCTTTCCCTTCCAGCTTTGTGCCTTCTCCCAGGCTTGTGCCCTGGGTAGGGTGCAGTGGCACCAAGGTGCTGGTGGGGCTGGTGGTCACGGTGATGTTCATACATCACTATGGGAACGTGTTTGGGGGAACATCTCCTTGGTAGAGATGTGCATGAGGGACAGGCAGGACCACAGCAGTCTCACCCAGCTGTGCCCAGGGAGGTGAGCTTATACCAAAGCATCCCCTTTCTCCAGCCCTGTGCTGTGAGGGCTCTGTTCAGCACAACGATGACCCGAAGCAACCTCCATCCCATGCTCAAGTGTCCATTTCAGGGCAGGTAGGACAATACTAAATCAACTCCTTTAAAGCCTCCTGACCTGCAGCCCCACGGACGTGCCAGTCCCCATCCCTCCCTCATCTGTGGGCACACTGGGGTCTGGTGCGCTGGCTGGCTGCCCAGGCATGGGGCTGCCTTGACTGCTGGCCAGGAGGCTCCTGGCCTGGCTGGGTCCATGCCCTGACCCTCCATCCCACTGCGGGGTCCGTGGCTTGTGCCAGGCGCCAGGAATTCAGCACAGAGGTGGTCATAGGAACCTCTGGGGACAGTGGCCACCACCTCACCGGTGGGGCATGGGAGCCCAGGTGTATAGAGCACCGTGGACCAAAAGACAAAGTGCCCTTTCAGCCTAAGCTCTGGAAAGATGCGTGTGTGTGTGTGTGCAGAGGTTAATGCCTTCGGCCCTGGGGAGAGGAGAGGAGAGAGCACGGGCTGAGTCCATCCCCACTGGGAGTTGGCCCCATCCCCACCGGGAGCTGGCCCCACACATGTGCCTCTGCATGTGCCTGCGTGTGCTTCTGTGTGCAGGAGGCTTATGCATTTCCGTCTCGGTGTATTTACATACGTCATGTGTGTATCTTACTCATCGCTGTGTTTTTCTTTCCTTGTTCTTAGGTCTTTCCCCCACCCCCGCTATGGATCTATAATTCTTATGACATTTTATTCTTCCCCCTTTTTTTTTAAAAAAAAAACCTCCAGTTTTAGAAGTTGCTGGCTTCTTAGGAAAATAAGCTGTATTTTTAGTGCTTGTCTGCAAGGCAGGCTGCTGATCCCGCCTGCCCCTGCTCATCGCTTACTCACTACTTGTTTAAGCTTTTATTTTCCCCTTCACCCTGTGCCGGGTTGTGGGGGCAGCCAGCGGCATTCTGGAGCTGAGCAGCACGGTGGGAGCGCACCAAAGTTGTCAATGAGGGAAAGGCAGCTCCAATCTGGCCTTTATTGAGGTCTGGGTTTGCGTAGCTCTGGAGCAGCCTGCCCTGTAATCAGCCAGCCACCAGAGTTGGCCAGCCTTGTAATAAAGTAGCTCTATATTTATTTGTTGTGCTTATACACCGCTCTGTAATAAGTTAGGAGCCTTCCCCACTCCCCTCATTTTCTTTGGGAAGTTCCTCTGGATCTCTGAAGGGAACTGCCATCCGATTCACAGTGGATGCCTGGGGCCCTGCATCCTGTGAGCTGCTCTGTCCACATCTGGGCCACATGCCTTTAGCTCTGTGTGCCCCAAACACCCCATGCCCAACTGTCCCCATGCTCTCCCCAGCATACCAGCCCTTTTCCCCAATTCTGAGAGACCCAGTGGCTCTCCCAGTACCCCGCATTCCCCCCGTCCGCTTGTCCCCATCCCTGCTGCCCCCAGCACTGCCTCTGCGAGCCCCCCTCCCTCCCTCTCTATTCCAAGCTTGGGTCTTTTTAAAATACATTCATTAAAGGGAGCTCAGTTGCCCTTTCCCCGTCGAGGCTGGAACACTGACAGCCTGTTTGCCTGCGTGTCTGTAATTAAACTCAATCTCTAGGTGAATACAACAATGTGACTGCACAGAATAATTCCTGGAGATCCTGACGCCGAGGAGGAGTGTGGCCTGTAAGCGGCCCATTCACGCCTGACTTTCTATAAATACTTTACTATGTGGCATTAAGAAAACTTCAAGCCCTTTCTCCCCCTCTCTTTTTTTTTTTTTTTTTTATTAGTGCTACATAATATAGTAATTGTGTAACTAGAAGGTCCCCCCTGTGCCTGCCTGGGTTCACAGGCTTGGGTGTGACCTTGCGCTGCACTGGCTGAGCTCAGGAGCCTGCTGCCATGCCCAGGGACTGCCGTGCCCAGGGACCTGCAGGGATGCAGGTGGCCTGCAGCACCCTTCATCCTGGAGCTGGGATGATGCCATGGGGATATTCTGCCAACCCAAAAGGCTTATGCCCCTAAAACCCCTCCTAGTGGTGTCCATGCTGGCAGCAGTGCTTGGCTGATACATGTCCTGTGGTCCTGGGAGCTGTGGCTGCTAGGGAAGTACAGATGGATATTGGGGCAAAAGGAGGAAGGACAGGTATTTGGAAACACACCTACATTCCCATAGCCATCAATGTGGCTGCTCCTCAGGTTTGAGCCCGGGAGCTCTCTAGCCCAGGGTCCTTGGGAAGCCCCAGGGCAGGTGCTCCCCCAGTCCTGTCCTGCCCAAGGGCAGGGGTGAAGTGTGTGTCCCACCTGTTGTCCCTGTGCCTCCCTGGAGCCTTGCCTCCCCTCCCCTCCCCTGGAGCCTATTGGTGGCATGGCTGGAAGGGTGCTCAAACACCTCCAGCTCCCTGGGGAATCCTTCCTCTGGCTCTGTAACCTTCATCAATGATGCCTTCTAAAGCATGACTGGCCCATGCAGACCCTGCCAGCTTGGGCTACCCCTTGCCCAGAGAGACTGGAGTCAGAGCAATTTTCCCCAGCCACGGGGCATGCCAGCCCCACACGCTGCCCAGCTCCCCAGGCAGCATCCCTTGCTGGCTCCTGGGGTACCACGACCCACGTACCTGCCAAGGTGCAGGTGCCATGGCCACGATCACAGTGCTGCCAGCTCCCTGCCCGCCTGGCTCTTGCTACCTATGTTTTAGGACCTCAGGGTTGCAGAGAGAGCACAGCTACCATCGCACTCCTCTAGGCTGCTGGAGGGCTTGAGCAAAGAGCCTGGGTCCAGAAGATGGGCATCCCACCCTCACCCTGGGACGGTGCTGGCAGGGCTGACATGATGATGTTGCTGCATTTGCGTGGCCGGGAGTAATATTAGATCTTTGTGCTGTGGTGATGTTCCTGAAAGCTGAAATGTACATTAATATTCATGAACCCACTTGGCCTCATCCGTATTTGTGTAGCATCCCTCAACAGTGTGGCCCCTACATGTTTTCCACTACTTGGCAGTGTGAGGCCCTGGAAGGTGGCACCATGCGGAGCCGGAGGTGCCAATTTGCCACCAGCCAAAGCTGAGCAAGGGCCACAGTTGCTGGTGCAGAATGAGCTGTGGGAATTTGGGGACCAGCTCTCCCTGAGTGCTGCCTTGTTTTGTGGCTGCCTAGTTTGGCTTGGAGATGAGCAGACCCACGGGTAGTGCCTGGGAACAGGGACCTCCAGTGTTGCTGCTCTCCCCTGCAACCTGGCATTTCTCCAGCCCCTACAGCCATGTTCCTGCCATGGCACCTCTGCCTTGGTGGGGTAACCCGTAAACCTGTCCCTCAAAAGCTCCCCAGTGTCTCTGGAAGCCCTTGATTAGGGTCTGTTTCTGGTGATGCAGAGTAGAGTGCCACGAGAGTCTCGAGTGCCTCCCATCCCCTCCATCTCTTGCCCCCTCTCTGTCTCTCTCTGTCTGTTTTGCTGCTGATGTCCCCCTGCATGCTGCTTCCCAGATTTATTCTGTAGGACAACCCAAACTCCCCACCAGCCCCAGCACTACGGGCTTGGAGCCCAAAGGAGGACAGCCCAGAAGCATTTGCATCCTCATGACTGCCACACTGCTACAAGACGGATGCCCTGGGTGTCAAAGCCGCGGAGAAGAGGCTAAGGCAGGGTACGCGGGTGGCTCGGTGCTGGCACGTCTGGGGACATGCCACGCGCGCCGGCAGGTGACAGGGACGCGGCAGATGGCGCCCTGGCTCCGGCCAGCACCCGCCTGATGGCCCGCTGCGGCGGCGGAGGGGGGGCTGCGGATCCAGCACTGCACCTCTGCATCCCAAGCACTGCATCCTGTATCCCTGGCACTGCATCTCTGTGTCCCAGGCACTGCATCTCTGCATGCCAGGCACTGTATCACTGCAGCCCTGGCCTTGCATCTCTGCATCGCCTTGGCTGCAGCCTCTGTGACAGGGCTCCTCCAAGGCAGCAGGGCTGGCATCTACATTGAGCCTTCACCCTGCTCAGCAATGCAGCAGGAGCCAAACAGGGGCTGTCAAGCAGCAGGGATGCAGCCAAGGAGCTTTCCCCCATCACCACAGCATCAGCCCTGTGTGGGTTAGGAGCAGGGTTGTGCCTGCAGCTGGATCCTGCGCTGGGTCTCCCTGCTGCAGAGACCCCTCCATGCTCACTGCTCTCAGGGCAAATGGATCAGGGCAGATGAGTGGGGTTAGGCCCCAAATTTTGGGGGTGGGGGCCTGCGTTTTGCTTTAGGAAGGCTACAAGTAGTGAAAGGTTTTGGTGGGAGCAGCAAAGGGCTGGGGTCCCAGCTCCCCAGCCCCCCCTGAGGCAAGGCAAGAGGGACTGGAGCCAACTGGGTGCTCCCCAGCACAGTGTGGGGAACAAACAGCATCAGTGGTGACAGCAAACTGCCAAAGCTCACCTCCTCTCAACATTTATTGCTTACTCCTTGGCAAGGGCCCTCTGTTTGCCAATATGTTTATGATTTTTCTGCAAAATCTATTGATAGATTAGAAATTTTACTAAAATCTCAGCTCTTGCAGTGATGGGATAGTAGGAAAAGGGGACTCTGCTGTATATGAGCACAGGGCCTCCCAGCTGGTTCATGGCAGGTATCTGTGATGGGACGCTGATGGCAGCAAGGCTCTGCTTGCTCCTCAGCCAGTCGTTTTGCCTCTGTCCATGCATCACTACTCCTGCAGAGAAGGGCAGCAGAGGTGCCCAGCAGGCAAGTAGAGCCCTTTCAAGAGCTCCTTGTGCTGTGGGCCCACCTCAGGAGCACTGCACGTTTGGGGTTGTGCATATGCTTTGCATTTGGTGTGTCCCCTTGAAGCAGAAATAGAAATTGCTTGCTCTAGTCACTCACCCTTGGGGATGGGGCATTCCTAAAGGGACATTTAGATTGCTTGATCTCCAGGGCTGCCATTGGCTGCTTCACCATGCTCAGCCGGTGCTGGCCCTTTTTTTCCAGCTGGGGTCAGTGATTATTGTCTCAGACATCAATACCACTGTGGGCTGTTGTCATCCACAGCAGAGACCTTTGTGCATCTCCCCTCTCCAGCCTCTCACTTCTCACTTTGGCAGCTCATCTTCAAGCTGCTTCCAAGTTCAGGGGTACTGCTGGGGTCTACCCACATCTGGGCTTCCTGCCTCTAACCATAGTGAGGGTTTGGGCTGCTGAGAAGCCCTTGCGAGGCTTCCCCAAACCTACACAGGGATCTGTCCCATGCAGCTCCACAGAGGTCCCTCCATTCCAGAGGCTTCTCATGGGCTCAGGTCTTGGCAGAGCTGCATAATGCAGAGCCGGGGTGCCCTTCCCCTGGCTCCTGACCGTGCCAGCCTGTCTGTGCAGCTGCCGGCTCTGCTGCTTCCCCTGCCTTTCACTTGTGTGTTTTTACGGCTCGGAGGGAGCCGTCCTGCCCCAATTCCCCGCGTGCTCCTAATTTCATAGTTCTCTCCATATATCCATATATATCCATATAGCATTTGATACAGGTTTTATGGGCATTTCCATACGTTTTACAGACACAGCCATTACAGAGCCAGGTTTCACCCGAGAAACCTCATGGGAACAGAGCACTGAATCGCCTTAGTCTTGGCCCCAGAACAAGGCTCTCTTCTCTCCCTTGCCGGGGCTGCCGCTATCAGCACTGCAGAGGGCTGGGGGACGGCGGGGGGCTGGTGGTGCCAGCCCCAAGAGCCAGGATGCTGCCTGCAGCCTCATCCATCCTGCTTCTTGCAGCCTCATCCTGCAAACCCCAGGGCTGTCATTGCTGCCTCTTGCTCCCTCCCCAGCTGGATGCCACTAGCAGAGGACTGCTTTGAGCAAGGCTGCTTGGTGCAGATCAGGACCATAATCTGTATGGCCAGGTTGCCAGGATCTGGCCTGTTTACCTGCCTGTTTGCCTGCCTGTTGGGCTGTGCATCCCACACAGATTGTGGGACTGGACACCCTTGGTGGTGGTGCAGAGAGTGATGCCATCCCAGCTGTCAGGGCAGGGACGCACAAGGCTCTGAGCATTGCAGCTGCTGCAGTGCACACACAGCATCTGAGCTCTGGCAAGGTGGCTTCTGGCTGGCAGAGGGGCAGGAAACAGATCCAGGTACATGCAGCTCTCTGCACATTTTCTAGCCTGTTGTGGAGGCTGCCAGCACTGCAGTAATGCCCAGAACTGCTCAGGGGCTGATCGTATTACCGGCACAGGGGAAGAAGCCTCAGATCTTGTTTAAAAAGAAGCCAAGTGATACATGCCTTCATCATCACTGTGGTCAGACCCTGGAGCAGCCTGATGTGCAAATCTAGGGCACCCCCATGACGTTGGACCTAGGCGCTGGGCTGTCGAGCACCGTCTGCAGATTGGGACAAGTGGGTGCAGAGTTGGGTCCTCCCTTGGCACCCTCCAACCATTGCTGCTTGACAGGGGCAAACATAGCAGCACCTAACCTCACTTCAGGTCCCCAGTTCTCCTGGCCTCACACTGGACTGATGAAATGAGGAATTTTCCACTCTGTATGTGAATTCCCATTTGCAGGGCAAATGCCCACTCCCACCCAGCACAGCCTCAAGGGCTGCTCCTTCCCACACGGCTGTGGCATCATCCAATCCAGCCCTGCATGTGAGCAATGCTCAGCTATTAATAGCAGCTCCCCTCTCCCTTTTTGAGGGCTGGTGGGAGCCCAGGGTACATCCCACTCTACTTTCTTGAACAGGTCCTGAAAGCAGGAACCATTTGTGGCTTCCCTGGCCAGCATGTCTCTCCTTGGCCTCCATCATGTTCTATTTTCTGTGCTGTTTACTGTTCTTCTGCGGGCTGTCAGATTTCCGCGCTGAGGAAAGGCTTGTAAATGGGGGGGTGGGCAGCGAGTCTGCACAGAGTGGCTACGGGAAGGGGGGGATGGAGGAGCACAGACATGGCCTTTATCACAGCCTAGGGGATGTGTGGCTCATAAATCCGACCCAGGCAGATAGGGGATAAATCATCCCAGCTGGGACACTGGTGGTTACCCATGGTTAGAAATTAACTTTGTGTTGGATGGGTCCCAGGCTGTGGGATGGGAAGGGAAGGCTGCGCCGGGCAGCGTGCCTCCTGCTCAGCCGGCCCTGGAGCCAAGCTGCAGGCAGGCGAGCAGATGCCACTGCCTGGCCCAGGCAGGCAGGGCTGGTGGGCACAATTAAAGCCAGAGTGATGAAGCAAACAACCTGGGGTGGATGCTGTGGCTGAACCTGTGCTGCGGGCAATGGTGCTCTGGCACTCACTCCAACCTAGCTGGACTTTGGCACTTCGATGAATGGCTGTAGCCACTGCACCACCCATCCTTGGGCTGCAGCGCACTGGGCACTAGGAAACACTGGTCTGCATGGGAAGGGATAGGGACCCGAGATGCCAGGGAAGATGGCAAGGTGGGCAGGAGAAGGTATGTGCTCACAGCAGGACTGTCGTCTCTCCTACAGGGTTTGGCGGAGATGGGAACCCCATCCTGGTCTCACAGGGACACACAGGCTGGGGCAGTCTCTGGCCTGGCTCTGCACCTCTGAGGGTGGGAGGAGGCAGTGAAGCCTACAGACCTTGTTCACTTCCCATCTCCAGCTGCAGCATCCTTCTAGTCCCAATTCCCCTTTCTCCCATCCCCAGCGCTCCCTGCCCAGCTCCATAAGCATCCCGAAACTCTGCTCTGTGTAGGACCAAGACTTTCACAAGGGCTTTTAGGCGTGCCACTAGAGCAACCTCTTCTCCATCTGCTCAGGCCATGTGCCCACAGTTGGAACCATGTCACTCTGGGGATCCCAGAGCACCCACTGAGGGGGGAGAGAGGAAGGGGCAGGAGTGATGGGGACACCCCTCCTGCAGTGGGTCTCCAGGCATCTGGCTCAGCTCACTCCTGGCCAGCTTTCTAATAGCTCCTCAGCTTTCCTTTCTAATGAGGCTCTAATTGGAAGCCGGTTGTGCTTCCCTTCCCCTCCTCTCAGAGCTCTCCAGTCCCAGTGCTGCAGGGTGATTAAGCTGAGGTTTTGGTTTTTTTTAATATGGCAGAATTATTTTGGAAGGGCCAGGATCGTTACATGACGGGCTTCTTGAAAAACCCCAGGCTTTGCCTTTCAGACGAGGTCTTTTCAAGTGGTTTTGCACAGTACACGTCTCTGGGCAGCGACCGTCTCGAACAGTTACTGTTAATTATAGATGCCTCTTTCCCGCTCGCCCATTACTCAAAGGATTTTTGTGTGTTTTAACAGTGTTTTACATCAGTCTGAATAAGACTCTATTCAGTCTTTCCGAGAGCTGGAACTTGGGCATCCCCTGCTGTATGTGTCGTGCTCTCCTCCCTGCATCCCTGGGGCCAGGGACCAGGCAGCTGACTTGGGCACAAGCCTTCCTCTCACTGCCCAGATGGTGCATGCACTGCTCTTGGTGCAGGAGTTGTGCCTGCTGCATGCACACCCTCTTTGCACCCCTCTCCTGGCAATGTATGGCCGTGGGTCTGCATGCTGAGCGCCTTGGGCCATCTGCTGAATTCACCCTCCATTATCCTTCTTGTATGCTGAGCTCTGCTGCCCACTGGTGCATGCTCAGCCAGACCATGTGCCCACTGCCATGTCATCCTCGTTGCCCAAGGATTCAGGATCAATGACAGCTCCAGACACAATGACCCTATCCTCGTCTCCTCAGGATGTGCAGGATCATCTGCACCTCACTGAGTCCCAGGCCAGTGTGTTCCTCTTGCATAAACCCAGTAGCTGAGGCTGTACCCCATGTCTTCCTTCATTGCCCACCTATTCAACAGTAACTTTTTGCACTAATATCCTTGAAAAATACTCTCGTGTCCCGTGCCACTCCATTTGTACCCTCTGCCTTCAAAAGCCACTGTTTATTCCAGCTTGCCTCCTGTGTTTTACCATAGGTGTAGGCTAGAAAAGAGCTTGCATCTTCTCCCATGACAGCCAAGCTGATGTATCCATCCCCAGGGAAACATCTTGTCCTAAGTATTTTCCCATTCCCACTGTAAACCCACTATGCTCAGCTGGGCATGCTGGCCCCTTGGGAGAGCTCTGGTGGGTTTGAGAGGGGTGATTTCCCTCTGCAGAGGGGTGCTGTGCCTTTTCTCCAGCTGCAGGCTACTGGTGTTTCTGCAGCTCCCAAAGCCTTCCCAGATGCAGGAACGAGCCCTGAGATGTGGGTCCCCCTTCAAAGATGGGAACCGCCACCCAGGATGTGCTGAATGCTCTGCAGAGGGGGCACAGACCCACTCATGGGTGGAGCCGCCTGCCCAAGTCCTGGGCAACCGGAGCTTGGCAGTGGGTGCCAGACAGTGAGGCTCTGGTCAATGCAAAGGTTTGGAAGGGTTGGAAGCAGCTTCAGAACTGCTCTGCTGAACAATTTCACGAGGCCAGAGGTGACAAGAGCTTCCCCTGGGTGCTCCAGGGCTATCTGTGAGCTGCTGGCTGCTCCCTCAAGAAACCACAAGTTAGAGGGAAAAAAAAGTGGATCCTCATACCAACCATCCATCTTCCTTCAGGCTGGAGTGGGGACTTTGTGGAGAGTGGGGGGCATTGTTTGAGGAGAGTCCCATTTGGGGAAGGTGGGGATGCACTTTGTTTGGGCACCTCTGCAGCCCTCACCTCCTCCACCTCAGCGTATAGGGCACTGTGGTCAGGCCCATTTATAAAACTGGTAAATATATTGGCAGAGTTTGTGTCCCCTCCAAAGGTCAATATTTGTGCAGAGTTTAATTTTAACTTAACAAGCAGTTGTTTGCAGAGGCTGCCCTGTGTTTGTGTGTGTGTGTGTGTGCGCACGTGTGTGTGCTTCCCCATCGATCGATGCCTGTGGGGAGGTGTGTGAGTGGCTTGTGTGTGTGCACTGACTCACTGGGGTGCACAGGGGGTTGGTGATGCTTCCTGGCCCTGGAGATGCTCCAGATGCAGGGGCAGCACTATGCGGTCCAGAGGCACAAGGTCCATGGTCTGTGGACAAGTCTATAAATGCAACCCACAAACCTCTCTGGGAGGTGACAGCGGGCAACATGTGCCCCGTGAGGCTCCGAGCAGCAGCTGATGGGGACGATGGCTTTCCCAGCCTGTTCTGACCTGTGCTCTGGGCTTGTTGCAGGCAGCTCTGCGGCCACACAGCCCCCAGTCTTGCCCCTCCTGAACTCGTGTGGCTTTTGTGGCTCTCACCCATGTCCTGACAACATGGGTCTCCAAGCTGAGCACATCGTTCAGGATGGTTTCAGGGCTCTTCCAGTATCACTGCCCATGGGGTTTGATACCCCACATCCATCCTACCACCCTGCCATATAAGGCAAACCTGCATTCCACATGCACCTGCAACATCTGACTGAGGCTAGTGGCTCATCTTTGAGAGGTCTAGAGCTGAAGTGCCCTCGTGGTGTCAGGGAAGAGTGGGGAGGTACTGGCAGGGAAGAGTAGGGAGGTGCTGGCCTTGTCTGTGCCCAGGCACCTGAGGCTTCTGTTTCTGCTACTCCCAAAGGTCTTCTAGCTGAAACCCCGGGCTGTACTTTACCCAGGGGTAGCCACATGTTCCCAGCTGGGTTTGGGGACAGGCTGTGCCACTGACCCACTCGATAGTGTCTCACCTCTTGGAATAGAGGCTGTGATTTCTCAGGTACTTGCAGTGTATATCAACATCCTAGGGTGGGACAGGACAACAAGTTGGATCCAATACCTTCCCCCAGCCCATCTTGCCAACAGTACAGAATGTGTTGTCTGTGGGAAAATGGGAGAATAACAGTGGGCATAGCCCTGGCTGCAGTAATTTTTCCAGCAGCTTAGAGGCAGGAAGTGGGGGATGCAGCTGAAGGAGAAACAGGAGGGCTGGGACAGAGCTCGCCATCCCTGCAGCACGGCTGCTGGGGCTCCGTGTTTTGCAGCCCGCCTTGTGGACGCTGAGGTTTGGTTTCCTTCTCTCTGCTCTTTTCCTCTTCCTCGCCAGGCCCCGGGGCTGCCGACTGACCTCAAAGGGAAAAGCGGGCTGTGAGGGACAGCAGCAGGGATGGGCAGGGGTAAACACGGGGCTGGGGCTGGCCAGGCAGTGGAAGATGGAGGTGAAGTCATGCTGTGACGTCAGTCCTGTGGCTTTGGGGACAGCCGTGGTTAGGCTGCTCAAGGAGAGGCGGCTGTTTTCCTGCAGCTCTGCCGCTTGCTCCTGGTGCCCGTCTAACTTATAAACTTTAATGGCCAGTTTAAAAGGTTCCTGCCATGGGCACCCTCTCGCCAGTTTTAGGTTTTTAATTTGGAAACTTTCCTCTCTGTGGTCAGGGAAGGAAGGACTTGGGTCCACTCAGGGCCAGTCATCAGGACACGTGGGTGCCAAAGACACGGTCCAGAAGGACTCTGCTGTCGTCACTGGTGTCGGGACAGGGTTGGCCATGCATGGGGCAGACAGGCTGGAGGAGCCCCCTGGTCCCCTCCCGCTGCCCACATATTGATGGAATAAATATAGCTCTTCCTCAGCCTCTGGCTGGGGGAGCACTGGGAGCTGCCACCTGCTCCCAATCATCACAGTCCTACCCCCCGGGGTCACCATTGCTCTGGGATGTGTGAGCAGCATCCTCACCCTGCAGACCTTGGGAGACACTGGGAGCCCCTGAACCTCTGCTTACAGGGGTGAGGAGACCTGGGGCTACAGCCACGTTTGCTCTTCCAGGTGTTGGCAGAGTGGGGTTAGACACACAGCTGGGGTCAGGTGCAGAGCTGGGATTATACACAGTCATGCCTGGATGTGCTGCTTGGCAGGAGAAGAGGATGTGGGGTCAGCACTGTGGGAGACAGTGAGGGCATATCACTGCTGCTCTTCATCCTCTTCCTCGCTTCCCACCTTTCCCAAAGCTTTGGCAGCCCGCACGAGGTGTGTGTTAGCAGAATCACATTTCACTAGTATAAGCTCAGCTCTCCTCTGCCTTCAGAGACTCAAGAAGCCCTTGCAAATGCCCAGAAATTGCTGGGTGCTGGGGCACAGGGCCAGAGCCTGATCCCTCCCATGTAACAAGGAAACCAGCGTACAAGCTTGAGGGGAGCCTCCCCACAGCCTTTCCACTCAGCCCTGGAGAGAGCACGGACATCTTCCCCCACCCCAGCTGCAGCCACCTGGAGTTACTAACAGTGTGGCTCCAAGGAGTGATCATGGCTTGGCTGGGTCTCTCCTTGTCACCAGACAGGTGTGGCAGGGCTTGTCCATATGTTCCTGCTATACATGCTGGTTGTCTGAGGGTGCTGCATGTGGGCTGGTCCTTCCAGAGCAGAATGATGCATCCATGCTGTGAATCCCTGTGATGGGCTGGGTCAAAGCCCACCCTAGAGCATCTTAGCTATCAGGAGGGTCCAGGACTTTGCTGGGGGCCTGGGGAGCTGCATGGCAGACAGGATGGCTGGCTTGGCAAAAGTCTGCACCCTAGGGGTTGAACTCCCCCACGGTGGGCACCCAGAGCACTATAAATAGCACATGAAGCCAGAGGAGCAGAGGAGTGGCCCTGGTTTACCAGCACTTTCATACCATGTCTTTCAAGTGGTTCCCCTGCCTCTTCCCCATGAGCCAGTGGCACATCTGCACCCAGCCGGCTGCCTCCGGTGCCATGCCACGTGCGCTGTGGCCACTGGAACTGATGCCACGTGCCAGCCCTGGAGCAACCCTGCCTTTGCCAGCCCTGTAATTGATTCCTGTTCTCCTGAACGGGTGGTGGCTGCAGATGTGCAGCCTAGTAGGAGGCAGTGGGCTGCAGATACCACCTCCAGGGGCCAGCCTGGGCAGAGCGAGGAGCAGCCCAGTCCTTGCCTTGCTTCTGATGTCTACTTGGAGAGCCAGATGTTTGGAGAGGTTCTCCCCAGCCTCAGCTCCTGGAGCATTCAAGCGAACCCTGCTCCCCAACTTTGGCACTACTGGCAGAGCTGGGGTTTTTGGGGGCCAAAGAAACAGCTCCCTGAATATCACTGTATGTCTGCTGATGACAAGCTCATGTTTTGAGATGATGGCAGCTGATGGCAGTGCAGGGATGGGCTCTAGAGGTCCCCTATTATTCCTCTGAGGCTGCAGAAAGACCTGGCCATGGTGATGGCAGGAGTTTAAATCGATGAGGATTTTGTAACCTAGTGCCATATATGAGACAATATATTGGAACACACTGTTGTGGATAAGTTTAAAGATAAACCAGTTTTAGGCTGGAAGGTTATGGTGGTCCAAGAGAGAGGGCCTGCAAGCAGGTCAGTTTTGATATGAGCACAGGGCAGCTGGAAGCAGGGACCCTTGGTACCTTGTTTTCCAGTGCTGCTGATGACAGATAGTGCTGCATGGAAGAAGATGCCTAGAAAAAAAGGGAGGAAAATGGTGAAGCTTTTAAAAAACCCTGTATTTAGCCAAAGGGCATGGTTTTGCTGTCTGGAGATTGTAAGGAGTGGGTGAGCCCTTCAGAGCAAGGCAAGCATGAATGGAGAGAGTAGTGTGATGAGTGGGCAGGGGGCTGGAAAAAGCAGTGGTTACCAGAGCTGAGGAGGTCTTTGCCCACAGGGGAGTGGTGAGGCTCAGAGCATCTCTCCCAGCACAGGCTGGGATCCCTGCCCTTGAAAGTGAGGAGCAACTCAGGCTACAGTGGCTGAACGTGGCAGGACAGAGATGAAAGGGGCTGCAGCAGCAAGGGGTAATCTACTTGCCTGGGTGGAGGGGAACAGCATGGGGCAGCATTGGACCCACGTCTCCCAGCTCCCCCAGGTGGAGGACTGCAGCATGGGGCAGGGTCAGGGCCATGGCTCCCAGCTCTCCCAGCCCTCTGTGTCCCCCCTAGGCAGCACCACAGGGACCCTGTCCCTTTCTCCAAAGGCTGAGAGGGCGAAGGTGCCCTGACAGAGTGTTTTATTAGCGGCAGGTGCCTGAAATCCAACCGTGGTGGAGCAGTAATCCCTCCACTCACCTGGAGATGAACCCATCTTGAGGGACATGGCTGTGCAGGGTCAGGCCCCACCGGTGCTGGGATTGCCCCAGCCGTAACCAGAGTGTCTCCCTGGCAGCCTGATGGGCTGGTCCTGCCGTGGGCGACAGGCGCGTAATGCCTGATTTCACAGCACTGGCATTTTCTGTTTGCTTGTGGCAGTGATCTCTCCTGCCCTTCCAACTCCAGCCCTGGCCATGTGTGGCAGCTCCCAGACCTGCTTTCAGAGATGGGGCAGGAGCATCTCTGGTCTTGCCCTGCAGCCAGCACTGGAGCTTTGCAAATGCCATGGCAGTGCCATGGCTGGGAACGTGTCCCACACAGAAGAGGAGGGGGAAGGCAGAGACTCCCCCATCTCTCAGATGCTAAGGTGGTCCATGAGATGGGCATAGGTCCCTGGGCTGTCTGCAACAAACCAAGGGGATGTATGTGAGGGAGAGGAACAGGAGTGGTCCATACAGGAAGGGTCTCCTCTCTGCCATCCAGAGCCCTGCTCCCAAAGTGCTCTTTGCTGTGTCCACCTTTTTCCATCAAAGCCATGTCCGGAAGGAGGAGCTATAGGACAGATGCTGCCCAGCAGCCCCCTGCCCTCAGTGCCTCCATGCTCAGAACTGGGAGTGGTTTGGCAGCAGATGAGCAGTGATGTCCTCTAGGATGGCCAGTGCAGCTAGTGCAGCTAGTGCCAGGGGAAGGCAGACCAGGATCTGTGGCACCCTGGCAAACACCAGCCTTGGACTTGCAGGAGCACTGTATCTGCATCTCACTATTGCGTGGTGCTGTGCCCAAGCTGAGGATACTCATCACCTTGTCATTGGGTGCACAGCCCTGACCAGCCTTCTCTGTCCCCGCAGTCTTACCCTCTCCCGAAGTGCTGCTTTCTGCTCATCTCACTGGACCCTGGCTTTGTTGGCTGAGCTCATTTAGCTTTGACAAAGTTTATAGCACTGGAATGCAGAATGGCTGCTGGCCTCCCTCCAGCCTAAACATCCCCACCCCACAGTGCGACAGGCGCTGATAAGGGTGAGTGCTGCAGCGGGCAGGTATCTCGTGCCCAGCCCGTGACCTTACAGCCACACGACCTTGAAGGTTGTCATTTATCTCACGCGTGTGAGTGTGTATGCACATGAGCTGTCTCCCATTCCCAAGAAATGTTCTCCTCATCTCTGGTTTTCTCTCTGGGCCAAACCCACATGCACGTTGCCCGAAACCGACTCCGAACAGAGTCCTTTGATGAGCAGGGCTTAAATATATATTTGGCATTCCAGCGGCAGCATGCCGAGCCTGGCCAAGGGTGTGAAAGTGTTTGCTTGACAAACTCCGGGGGCTCTCGCCTCTCTGCTGGCTCTGGGGATTCACAGGAGAGAAATATCAAGGAATTTTTCACCTCTCTGTTTTGTTTTGTGCTTTTATTTTGTTTTCCTTCTGTGAGTGCATTTTTAGCTCTGGTGAAAAGTCCCTGATTGACAGTCACAGAGACTGAGTCCCCTCTCTTCACTGAGACAGAGACAGCAGCAGCAAACATCCCACCCCAGGCCCAGGAGAGAGAGGGAACAACCCTGAGAGAATTGTAATGACCCCGGAGGGCTCCTATCTCCTCTCCACTGTCCCTGTCCCTTCTGTGAGCCCAGCGCTGTCATGGATGGATTTGGGTACCAGCAGGATAGAGATGCCCCACATCCTAGATGTCCCAGGCTGTGGTCTGCTCAGAGCTGGCCCTTCTGCGAAGACCCTCTCTCTGCTGAGGTCAAGGGTTTTCAGTCACAGGGTCCTTTGTCACCACTCAGCTGGCCCCAAAGAGCCCCAGCCCCACACTGTGAAGACATCTATGCCCATTGCTCCACCACGGATTTCCCAACCAGTGTCCCCATGTGCCATGGCACCAGCTTCGGGTACACACTGGCCCCCAGGCACCTTTGGAATTGCAGAGGGGTCTTGTCACCTTGCGCCTGTGTGGGGAGAGATGGAGCAAGAGGAGGAGCAGAAGAATGTCTCCATGGGTAAGTTTCAGATGGATGGGCTGGTTGCTTGCAGCCTCCTAAAATGATGCATGGGAGGTGCTGGGGGCATGAAGTCAAAACCACCCTTGATCTTCACTTGCCACTCAGCTCCTTCTGGGCAGGAGAGGCAGCTCTGTCACCAATTTGCATGTGATGCAGGATCCATGGAGGGGCTGGGATGTGCGGAGCAGCCTGGGGTGCAGAGCTGGGATCCTGGGCTTGGATGGGATCCCAAGAGTGTCTCCTGTATGGAGAGGAGGAGGAAGGCAGATCTCCATGACTCCAGCTGCTGCATCCTGCACCTATGGGAAATGGGGAGGGGAAGCCCAGGGCAGTGGATTTGGTTTCAGAGCCCATGTCTGCAATGCCTGCCAGAGCAGAGCGAGAACTTGGCTGGCTCTTGGGGAGGGGGCTGAGGGGGCTGCGTTTGTGTGTTCTCAGCTGTCCCCAGCGTAATCCCTCATGAAAGAGAACCCCCTGCCCTGCTGCATCCCCACTGTCTGGTGGCAGCGCTGCCTGGCCCTAAATCACCTGCCAGTCCCAACCTGATGGATCACCATGGAAATGGGGGTGCTGCCCCCCAGATCAGCAGAGAGAAAGGGTCTGGAGTCTGAGGGGTAGGAGTACAGACTCTGGAGGCTGCAGAGCAGGGATTAGGATGCTGGTAGTCTACAGGAAGAAGCTCGATGCCCAGGGACAGCAGGGCAGAGGTTGGTACCCTCTTGCAGAGAAAGATCGGGCTGCTGTGAATTGCAGATGGTGAGAAAGGGATAGAGAGAGATTGTGGAGCCAGGTTGGAGATCCTGGAGGGCCATGAGGCTGGGGGCAGGCTTTATTCCAGGGGCAAGGGCAGGCTTGGCTTGGGCTCCCCGAGGTTTCCTTCCTGGCCCACTGAAGAATCGCTGGCTTGTCTGAAGATTGCTGACGGATCATGGACCTGTGGATTTCCTGGGCAATGAGTCCCTTTCATGTGGCTGCTTGAAAACTCTCATGACATCACCAGGGGCTGCTCCTCCTGGAGACAAACCTAGTGCTTTTTAGGGTTTTGCCTTCCCCCTCGCCCCAGCCTGTGTGTTTTGGCCAGGGGGGACCTGGGGAACCATGTCCAAGAACAGCCGCTCTGGCAGGGAGATGGTGCACGGGGCTGGGGAGCAGGGAGAGGGCAGTGTGTCCCCCCCATACTGAATAAACATGGGCTGGCCAGGGCTGGAGGGGGCTTTTCCAGGCGGGACCACACCCCGGGGGGCTATTTTTTGCCATGAATGAAGGGGCTGTGTGCTCTCAGGGCTGGCTGGCCTCCTGCTGCTGCTGCTGTGCACGGAGAGCTCGCCTGACACTCAGTCCTGGTGCCTGGCTGGGGACCAACATCTGCACTTACCACAGCTGGGCACTGCCTGTGGGACACCTGGGTACCTGGAACAGCTTGGCACTGCCTGGGGGGACACCTGGGCACCTGGTACAGCTGGGCACTGCCCACAGGGACACCAGCAGGCTGCCATGCTTGGGAAACACAGTCTGTCACAGAGCATGGGGAAGTGATGGTGACTCAGTGGCTGCGCCAGGGGCAGTACCAGGGCTGCTGGGGCATGTTGGACCCAACCCTGCTGGGACCATGTGCCTGGGGACCCGCCTGAGGCAGCCTAGTGGTGAGCCCTGCTGCCCCCCTGCCCCACATAGAAATGCTTCCTGCTGCAGTTTCGGGTGATGATGGGGCAGCATCTCCAGGGACTGCCCCTCCAGCTGTACCCATGCTTGGGAGGAACTGCAAAGCCACAAGGGTGGAGCAGCTGCCTCCTGCTCAACCTGGTCCTGAACGCACCCAGATTCTCCCCAAAGCCCCTAATCCCACCTGGCTCAGCCCCAGCTTCCGCTCTGGGCCTTGTTAGCTCAGCTAATCCCTTGTGTGCCAGGTTTAGGGATGCGCTGGGTGCAGCATCTCCATGGTTGTCAGGCACATATCCCTCTATCACCCCCAGATTTTGTTTCTCAAGGGGTCTGAGGGCTGCTTTGCCAACCCCCAGCCCTGACCCATACTCCTGCTGCCTTCCAAGCCCCAGTGCCCCGTAGGTCCCAGGGGTTAGCTGCATGTGTTTGTGCCCTTGAATGAGTGACCTATCCTTGCCGGGTGGAGACAAAGTGCTGGATCCCACCCCTCACTGTTCCTTATCGCCACACAGCATCCTTATGATTCACCAGGTGTGGCTCCCTTTCCGTCACCCCACTTTGCAGGAAGTTTCCTGGCCAGCCCCCCATGAGCTCTGTGCAATAATAACAAGCTGGGATGAGCTGGCTGGCCTTCCTGAGCAACCCTACAATAACAGACCAGTGCAATGTGTCCAGCTTTCCTGGGCAGACAATAATAAACCCACATGAGCTGGCACACTTTGCGGAGGAACCCTACAATAATAAGCCTGGATGATGTGTCCATATTCACCAAGTCAGACTAAAATAACAAGGCAGTATGAGCCACCCAACTTCATCACAGATAAGAGGGGTCCTGAGCTGTCCCCCTGGGACAGGAGGCACACTTGGCCACCAGGTCTCCACATCTTCTTCTCTTGACTGTGGAGAAGACAGCTGGTGTCATTGATGGGCTGGGTTGGTTGAGGTGATGCCCGTAGGTGCCATCAGCCTGTGACTCTGCCTTCCTGGAAGCCAGCAGCAAGTCCTCACTAGTCCTGGCATGCTGGAACCTGCTGCTCTTCAGGGCATCCTCCTTGTCCAGCTCCCTTGCCAAACTGGTACCCGGTGCCAGCTTCCCCAGAGGCTCTCCTGCTGTTGCTCCATGGGCTGCTGGACAGGAGGACAGGTGCCCATGGTCAGGCTGGATGTGGGGGTGACACCAGCAGCTACCTCCAGACCCTGAGCAGCACCCGGGTGGGGAGGCAAGGCTAGTGCTGGATGCTACTATTTTCAGGGAGTTTGTTGGCACTTGGGCAGTGGGAGGGCTTGGTTGTCCATGGATTTGCTGGGCATTGTGGCAGGATGGCCTCTTTCCAAATGGCATGGGGGAGGGACTGTCCCCACTGGGGACTGGAACCCCTCGCTCCCCATCAGCCCTCTGCCAAGCCCTAGGGCCTGGAAGGCTGGTCCTCACATGACTGGGGAGAAGATGCTGCAACCTCCTGCCCTACCTCTGCGCTGCTGCTGACCCTCCTTTCCCTGGGATTTGTCCCTGGAAGTTGGATGCAGGAGCGGGTGGGCAGGGCAGGGTCAGGACCCCCCCAGCATCCCTTCACTGGGGGGACCAGCATCACACCAGCGTGGTGGCAGCACAATGCAGAGCCTCGCTGCCACCACGCCCCTCTGCTCAGTGTCTGCGAGAAAGGCTGTAACCCAAGCCACAAAAACAGCACAAGGAGAAAGAAAAGGGTATTGAGCGGCAGGGCTGCTGCGGTCACCGGCCAACATAGACTGCTGGTTGTTAAGCGTGTGCCTCGCTTGCAAAGGCTGCCTTGATGAAGTGTGAGACAGCACTTACGGAGGGACGCGGGCAGGCATTCTCGCTCCATCTTCCTCTCACAGTGCCGGCCTTTATGTGCCTGACATTTGCTTGCTGGAAAGGCCCCTAAAATCAGGGGGAAAGGAAAACATTGCTTGCAGCAGGGCCAGAGCGGTGCTGGGAGGAGTGCTGTGCTGTGCCGTGCTGGGCTGCGCTGGGCTGGGTCGAGCTGGGATGCTCGCCTGTCCTGGCCTCACCACCCGCTCTTCCCCGGGGTGACCCCTTCACCTCTCAGCAGCTCTCCGGTTGCCTTCCCCTGCCGGCACTGCCACTTCCTGTCAGGTGTGCTCAGCCTGGCTGCCTGCCTGTGAAGTCCTGGCCATCCTGCCCGTGCCTGCTTCAAGGGCGGGCTGGCAGCACTGCCAGCTCTCTTAGCTGCTGCTGGTGTGTGTCCCCTGGGGCTGCATGGTAGGGTACAGTGATAGTGCAAGGTCAGAGCTGGTCCTTTAGCCACCTGCTGCTGGAGTGCCCCAGGGACTGCTGAAGGCTGGGGTGGGTATGTGCAAGCACATCTAAGAGCTGGACGAGCTGGGAAAGGGCATCAGTGGTCAATGTAAGGTATCTCGGGGGGCCTGGAGGGAGCTTGGCCCCAAGAAGAGGGGTCATTGCCCCACCAGGGAGCTGGGGCAAGAGACTAGGCTTATGTGGCCTGCTTCATCCCAGGGAGTTAAGTCCCACCTTTCTCTGCCCTTGATCCCAGCTGGAATGGAACAGTTCAACCCTCTCCATCTATTTTCCTGCAGACAGATTCTACTGGGATCCCTTGGTCCAGTGCTACTAGCAGAGGCTGGTTGAGCATCTCTCTGGATCCCAGAGTGGATCCCTCTCCAGCCTAACTGACACTGGCACAACCATGGGCAGAGATGCCCAGCACAGATCCAGCAAGCCATCCACAGATCCAGCATCCCCATTCCCAGGAGCATGCACAAAACTCATGGCAGGGGAGAGCGCCAAGGGCAGCCTGGCCACAAGGCACAGGAACACTCCAGTCATGGAGCTCTTCCCCTGCCCTGCATGGATTGACACAGCATCATCAGACTTTGCCCATGCCAGTGTGATGACAGCCATTCCAATTGCTGGAGAGCCAGTCTGCCATTCCTGGGCTGCCACTCCACCACACCGCTTCCATGGAGCCTGCTGGCGGGGGCGGCCTGGGGAAGCCATGCCCCCCCCTTGGCCCACAGCACTTGGCTCCTGCCCCCGGCAGGAATTATTAAGTGTGCCTCTGAGGAGCATGTGCTGAGGCTGGCCACGGGAATGTGGGCAGATCTGACATACAAGCCACAGCAGCCAGGCTGTAATTTCCAAACAGGGCCCATTCGCTCTGTTTTCCAGTTAAAAATATATTAAAAAATAGGAATGTGGGATTTGTAGTGAAGAATGTTGGTAACCGCTTTGAACGTCTGGTGTGATAATGAAAGGGTCAGTCCCCAGCTTTGAGCATGACCAATTTAGACTCTGGTGCTTGGCACTAGTTTGGGGGCCCAGCACAGTCCAGCCTGCCTGCGAACCCATCCTGGGCCAGGGAAAGGTGATGCTTCTGTGTTGGTGGTGTGGTGCTGGGCTTGGTGATGTGCCCCTTCTGCTCATGCTGTAAAGAGGACATCCAAATTGCCATCTCTTATGGCCTCTTGAGAAGGGAGTCTGGGCAGGGGTGGGTGAAGGCAGCATGCTTTGGAGATAGATGCCATGCCCTGCCCACCATTGCCTCTCCACACTGGGGTGCAGCCTCATAGCAGAGCCCTCTTGGGATGGGGGTCACTGAGTGAGGCTGCAGCCCAGTTCCCCCTGAGCTGCCCCTCCACACTGCAGGGCTGTCAGTGAGCACAGCTTGCTCCCAGCACGAGGTCAGGCACCTGCCCCCCTTTACCGGGCACCCCTCCTGGCTGGACTAATCACAGTTCAGGGTGTGCCTCCCGTGCCACTACCGCAGCCTTGAGTCCCTCCTGATACTGGGGCATCCCACTTGGCCTTGTGGCCAGGTAGTCATAACAGGCGGGACAAGCCATGCCAGCTCCTCAGGCATCGCTTCCCGGTGCCTGGCAAGCCCCGTGAGCAACCCGGACAGCACTCCCCCAGCTGCCAGCTCTCTGCCCGTGCTGCTCCCCAGACCTCAGGCGTCATGTTTATCCTGGAGATGGGTAATCAGGGAAAAACAAGTCACCAGAGGCCAAGCCTGATGTTGCAGCGGGGACAAGTTGTCTGCAGCAGGGTTCAGCTTCGGGATGTGCTGGAGCAGTGGAGCAAGGAGGAAGGAGAAAATCACCAGTAGCCAGGGCTTGTCCCCCATCCAGCCCCTTCCAGGGACACCTCGCTGTCCCTCTCAGCCTCCGGGGCCATCAGGTGGCCGGTGGCTGGCACAACACGCTCCGCTCCCTGCTGAGTCACAGCTCTGCAGGGAAACGCTTCCAGCTCTGGTTATAACCCATTTCCCTCCGGGGCTGTGAAGCGCAGCCTCCCCGTCCCGCCGCGGGCCGGCTCCGGCCGCCCCATGGCCCTGAGCCCGCGGGCTCCAGCCGCCGGGAAGGGCAGCGGCAGGAAGTGGCCGCTGACTCCCAAATTCCACCCTGGGCTTGCTGGAGCTAAGCCTTTCCCGCGGGCGTGGGCAGCAGGTGCCCTGCACCTGCAGACCCCTGTGCCATCCCAGATGCCCATCTCTCCCAGGGGTGCTAGGTACCCTTCTCCCAGTGCCTCCCCAGGGTGCCACTTCAGTGTGTGCGTGGGTGCTGATCTTGGGGACACTAGGTGGCTGCAAGGATGGTTTGTCCCATCCCTTTGGGCAGCTGGGACTGAGCACTGAGTGAGCAGCTGCCCTGCTCAGATCCTCACCTGAATGCTGTGCAGAGGAGCAGACTGAGCAGCCCTGGAGCTCGAGGCACATCCCAGGTGCCATCCTGGATGGGTTGGAGCAGAGGGGGATGGGCAGCACCCTACACCTGGATGCATAGCCTGCCCCATTGCCCTGGCATTCCCCAAGGACCCGTTGTTGGCAGGGAGAGGGGGTGGGCACCAGATTAGTGGCATCCAGGGCTGTCTGGCTCTGCAGGGGACTCTCCTGCCCTCCTGGGGCACTGACCCACACAACACTATCTAGTACACTTTGCTCACTTCACTGCCATTCCTGGCTTTCCTGGGAGCTGCTGTTTGCTTTTCTCTGAATTATGACTCCAGCTTGCGCCTTTGATCTGGGCTGTGTCGGCCACCAGTTGTCAGCCCCTCTCCTGCCTTTGAAGTGCAGTTGCCTTCCCAACCTCGGATGCTGCTTTTGCAATCTTGGGTGCAACCCTGGCCCCGTGGGGTGAGACACCAAGGGCAAGAGCATCCCCAGGGTGTCTGAGGTGCTCAGCATCCCTCCTCCTCCCTGAGACCTTGTGATGGGCCATCACAGCTCATGGCTTGGAGGCTGGGCAGTAAGGCACTGAGAGGTGTGCTTGCCCAGTGGCAAGCAACCCTAGGGATGCTGGCAGGTTGCTGGGACCAGAGTATCGCTCCCTCCTGTGGCAGTGGGCAGGGACACAGGAGGTGACCTGTGTTTGCCTGGCCAGTGCCATGCATATCCTGCAGCTAAGGGGCCTTTCGTGCCCACAACTGCAGCAGAAGGGATGAGACCTGCATGGAAGGTGTCTTTCTGGGCACCAGCCAACTCATCCTGGCATCAGCCCTGTCCTCCCACCTATCTGGCAGAGAGCAGCCGGAGGAGGGCTCAGCTCACCCGGTCTGCCACTGGGAAGCTGGGATCAGGCTTTGGACTTTGGCCTTGAGTGGGTCTGAGTGTCCCCATCCCCTCCCCACTCCTCTGGCCCAGAGAGGATCCTGCCTTATCTGTTACACTTTGTTCTCCTGCTGTCTGGGTGTGGAGCAGGGCAGAGATTAGTGTGCAGACCTTTGACACACACACACATACACAGCCACACAACCAGCCACGCGTGCATCCCCAGCCACGCTCATCTGCACACCACTGCACATACAGTCCCCATGCACGTCAGCATGCTCACACTCGCCTGCACGTGTATGCCCACACTGTGCTCCACACACCCCCCACAGCCACCCCCTCCAGGGCACACACGCATTTCCCCATCCTTGTACATGTTTGTTTGCTCTCTGTGAGCTGTGTTATGTTCCCACTGGAGTGTGGCGCTTTCCCGGCCTGCCAGCTAAGGTCTGCCATGTGCATCGGCATGGCCCAGTGGGTAAAAGTGGCATCAGGCAGGCAGGGGGTGCAGGCAGGAGGAGAGGGGCTTCCCTATGTCAAGCCTGGAGGGAATAAAAATGTTTGCAGGGAGGTGGGAGCTGTTCTGGCAGACTGGGAGCAAACCTGGGCACCCCTCGTCCAACTTGTTACATTGCCCTCACTTGCCATGGGGCCGCTGGAGATGTCTTATGCTGCACACATAGACATGCTGAAGGCTGTAGTGGCGGGCCGGGGCTCCCTGTTCCCACCTCTTGCCGAAGTCCTGCCCCTGCCCAAGGCTTACTGTCCATGTCTGCAAGCTGCAGCCCCTGCTGCTCCAGCCAGGGAAGTCAGAGCACTTCCAGTGTGATTTTATCTCTGGCATTTCATGAAAGAGTCTGCAGTCTCCCTCTAAATGGGAAGGCAGCCTACTGGTCAGAGCAGGTGTGCAGGTGTGTGCACGAATGTGTGTGTGCATGTGTGTGTGCACAACAGGGGAGCAGCCACATCCTATCCAGTGCCAGAGCTGGCTGTTCCTGCAAGCTGTGCTGCAGTCCCTGGGGTGAAGCAAATGGAGCCTGACAGGCAGAGGGAGGCACAGCCTCTTCTTTGCCCCCCCAGCAGCACCGCGGCAGGGTGACCTGGCAGGTGATTTCCTGGCAGGGTGATGGTGCCTCTGCTCTCTCCTGCAGAGGCTGCCCCAGATCTTTGGTGCAGGAGAAGGGCAGGCGTTTGCCTCTGCTCTACAGCAGCTCTACACGGCAGTGATGCAGCAGGAGGCCAAGCAGGCTCAGAAACGGCAGTGCTCAGGTGAGGAGCTCTTTGGCTGTGGGATGGGGAGTACACGAAGCAGTTGTCCCCCATACAGCTGAGCCCCATATCTCAGGGAAGGGGAGCGTGGCCTCAGGTGCAGTTCCCCCCATGCAAAAGTCTCTCCTTTTGCTTTTCCCCCATGCAACCATAATTCCTGGAGTGGGTATCAGCAATGCCCCATGCTCCCTCATCTCAATCTAAAATTGCATCTTTTTCTACTGGTACCAGAGGACGATGCAGACCTGGTGTCCGCTGCAGAAATCACAAGGGACCCCCATTCACCTTCTCCATCCCAGGAGGATGAAACAACATCTTACAGAGAGAGAACCACGGTAAGTGCAGCTCTAGAAACAGCCTCTCTGTACCAATGGCAGATGGGGCCCGCACATCCTTTCCCACCTCACATCCAAGCCCTGTGCCCCTTCAGGATGGCCCGGGGGTCTCAGCTTGGTTCTTAGCCCATCCTACCCCATGTGCCCTGACTGGGGAGCGTGTGATTGCACACGTGTGTGTGGTTTGCACTCTCACAACAGGGATGACAGGTGTGTCACTGCTTGCACACATGCACCCATCCTGCATGACCCCTGACATTGCCTTCTGAGGGGGCACTGACTCTACCTTCTCTTTGCTTGCAGCCAGCCTGCTCCCCAGCTCAGAAACCTCGGCTGCCTGCAGCCAAGGCCAAGCCAAAGAAGGCAAAGGGGCTCTTCAGCTGAAAGGTTTCTGCCACCCCTCCCTGATGGTCTCTGCTCCCCCCAGCATCCGAGAAAGGGAGTGCAGGGCACCCATGCATCCTCTGCCTCTTCTCCTGCATCTCCTGGTGAACCCTGTGCAAGGTCATGGTCCCCTCCCAAGGTACCTCCAGCTGAGGAAATGGAGCTCCTTTCTTCAAGAGTGCCTCTGAAAACAGCTTTTCTTCCCTGGTGCAGAGCTTGCCCAGGGTTCTTCTCATGGCAAAGCCAGTGCTGGACCTTGGGGAAGTGGGAAGGATGCTGCCAGTGGGTGTGGGACAGCCAAGGCTCTGGCAGAGCTGTAGGATTTGACTGCTGTCATGTGGGTTTTCAATAAAGGGCTGTGTCTGGCTGTGTCCCTCTCCTGCTCTGTCCCACCAAGCCTATAATGTCCAGGAAGGGGTGCAACCCCTGGTGCTGCTGGGTCCTCCTCAGTCTGGTCCTGCTGTCCCAGGGGCTTGCAGCAGCTCTGGACAGAGAGGAGGTGGCAGCAGCTCATTGCTGTGGCGTGTGACGGCAGCTCCCAGACCATGCTGTGCCTCACCCTGAGCAGCAGCATGTGGATTGGGGCGTGCACAAGAGGACACCCAGATCATGGGGGCACAGTAAGCTGAGAGGGCTGGAGCCCATGTTCTCCTTGTCCTACACCATGCGCTGGTGCCTGGAGCCAAGTGAAGCCCTTGCAGCAACAGGCTGGCAAAGGCAGCAGACACCTCCACCATGGTTACTGGGCAGATGATATGGGCCTCCAAAGAGCAGGAGACAACCAAAACACTAACACACTGAATGCTTCCAGGCCTGGGGGCAGCTCTGGAGCAAATTACAGGTGCTCCCTGGACACAAAGCACCACCTCCGCCCCTTCACAGCCAACCCATCCATCCATTAACTCCTGCTCTCTTCTTCTTCTAGCCCTTGTGTCCACATGCTTCCTTTGGGACTGGGACCTCATTCCTGTGCCCAAGTTAGGTCCTAAAACAGCAGGCAGAAAAACAGGCAACAGGCAGGCTGCAGCCCGTGGTGCTGCTCTCCTGGGGCAGAGACCTGTGCCCCCAGCTGCCCTGCTCCCTGGGGCTGGGCCAGCTGCAGTCATGCTGCCTGTTCTCCTGGTCAGCAAGGGGGAAACAAAAACATCCGGAGCAGCCCCTGTGTCTTATGGAAGGGGAATGAAAGGGCCTTTGCTGGACCACAGCCAATCAGCCACAGAGCAAGTGCAAACGGTTGCTTTTTATATTTCCTCTCTAAGGGAGCAGCATGCAGGGCAGAGTGGGTGGTGAGGAGAAGACATGGGATGGGGAGCTTGTTCCAACAGCCGTAACTACATATCCTGCATTCTCCCATCTGCAAGCATCTTACTTTGGCAGCTTTAGGTCTGCCTCCTGGGCACTTTTCCTCAGGGAGAGTCCTGCTACTAGCTGAGGGGGTATGACTGGGGCAGCAGGAGCTTAACTGCTCTCTGTTTCATGTCTGCTGTCACCAAGTTGTCCCCTGGTGCAACCTCTGATCCATTCATGTGGGCTCTGTCTCCTGGCCCAGGAGCTGCTCTGTTGCAAACCAGGTCCCTCGAGTCCCTGCTGGTTCTGGGATTCATGCTGTTCCCCCATGCATGCCAGCACATTCAGGAGGAGGATTTATTACCCCAGTAAGGGCATCTGGCTTGTCTGTCCTCTTTGGGCTTGAGGAGACATCATGGGAAGGGGCAGAGGGGACACATTCCCAACCTGGCTGTGCCAGTGACTGGTGGACTCTGTAGAGGGGGAGCAGGTGGTGCAAACCATCACCTGCACCCCTGGGTCATCCCAGATACCAGCTGCACCCAGACTGTCTCTGCTTCTCCCTGGGGTGCTCAACTCAGGGGAACCAGTGCCAGGGATGCTTCAGGAACGTTGCTCATGAGCCCTATTCTGCTGCACAGTAAGTCTCTGTGGGGTGTCCTGCAGTCTGTGCTCATGGATGGATGAGCACCCCAGTGGGCATCAGGTGGGTGTGAAGACCTGCTGCAGGGACAGATCCTGTTCCATTTACCCTGCTCCCAAGGCAAGGGAAGGTGGGGATGGAGGAGAATGGATGGGGGATAAATAAAAACAGGAGAGTGAAGATAGCAAGAAAAAGAGCTGTGCCAATGCCCCCCAGAGAACCACAGGGACCCTGGCCCCCAAGACTCCAGCATGGGGCCACTGGTGCCTCCCTGGCCCAGGTTGTCGCCAGCTCTGGGGAATGCCACTACTCATTGTCCCATCCTGTCCCGCTGGGGTCTCCTTCCCTGTCCCCAGCCCCTCCTCCCTGGAGCCGGCTGGATTTGAGCTCCCGACACACATTAAAGGCCACAAGTTCAGCCTTGGCCTCCATAAATTTGATTCCATAAATATTAGTTTTCGCAGGGTTTAATGAAGCCGTTATGCCGGGCACGGCCCAGCACCCCGACCCATGCCCTTAATAAGGGCTCTGTGGCCTCGATTAAAGGGACCTTTCAATCGCTGTCAAGTATTTTTAGAAAAGGAAAAGAAAAAAAAAAGGGAGAGAGAGAGAGGGAGAGAGAGAGGGAGAGAGAGAGAGAAGAAGACGACCAAGGCAGCAAATAGGGAGAGGAAAATCTCAAACCCGTCCAGTGCAAAAATAGAGAAATAGCACCACCTAGACTGCTTGGCCCTGCTCCGCCACCCGTTCCTCCTGCGCAGTGCCCAGCTCCGGGCAGCCCTGGGAGCCCAGCAAGGGGTATGTGGGATGCTACACTCCCGCTTGGGGCAGGGACAGTGGGATGCAGTGGTGGAGAAAGCTGAGGTGCAGAGGAAAGAGCAACTGGTGCACAGTTGGAATGCAGGCAGGAGCAGCGTGTGATGGCCAGGCGTCCCAGTGGTGCCTGAGAGTGGCTGAGTGTTGTGGGAGATGCTGTGCAATGCAGGGATGGATGTTGCATCTCTCCCCACCTCCACTAGAAGGTAATTCCTCCCTGTGACCTAGTGCTGCAGCAGCAAGCGTCCCTTCCCACTAGCTGTCTGAGCAGGAATCCCACTCCCCAAGCAAAATTCTCTCTTTACCCACTGGTTATCTGCCCCTGTTCCAGCCTGCAGCCACCTGCCCACCCATCCAGCTCTGGCTGCTCTGTCATGCCTGGGGCACCTATCCCGAGTGGCCCCATGTGCCAGTGGGCTTTGCCTGGCAGGGACACTGACTGACATTGGGAATGCTGCATGGAGAGATGATGAACTCTGCACCCTGCAACAGGGCACTGTCACTGCTTGGCCAGAACCAATGCAGGATGCTGGGGCCCCTGCATGGGTAGGAGTTGCTGGCAAACTCAACTCCCAGTCTTTCACCCTGGATCTCCATGGGATATAAATGCTGTTACCAGCAAGGGCAGGGCTAGGCTGCTTGCTGTGAGCCTGGAGCTGCTGGGAGGGGGACAGAGGTGTGTGATATGCATGCTGCATGCTGGCAGGCTGCAGAGGTTATTTGGAGGTCTGGGTTTGGGTCATTGGCAACCCAATGAGGAACTTGTCCCCGGGAAGTGCCCCAGCCCCCAGATGCAGCGCTATCCCAGATGATCCTGCTCCACAGTCCCTGGTGATGAGTAAAGTGAGAAGCTGAGCTTATTCCTTTTGCTGGGAGTACAAACAACTCTGGAGGATCCTGTGGACCTAGTCCAGGGTGCACAGGGTCTGATTTTCCTGTGCCAGTGATGCACAAAGAGTTGTGTCCCTTCTGCAGCCCTTAGAAGCCAAAGGCAGGGATGGAGAATGGTGCTATGGCATGTCTCCTCTGCTCTTTCTGCTAATGCCATTAGGATGCTCCACTGGAAGGATCAGCTGAAGAGATGTAGAAGTGGGGTGGCCTGAGGCTGCTGGCCAGACACTCTTGCTCCATCATGTGCAGGAGCAGTGGGACATCTGCACCCCACCATCCTGCACAGAGGCAGGAATTCACAGAGGCTCTGGGCACTGGTTTTGGGTACCTAGTATGAAAACCAGTATGAAAACCGGCTGGAATGGGGCTACTGATTATGAAAACCTGATGGAGACACCTCTGGTCAGCTGCACTTTGCTGCAGCTCCTGCAGAGGAAATGGTCTACTGGGGCCACTGGACAGCAGCATTCCAAGCCTGTGGGTGCTGCTGGATCCCCAGCCTGCATCCCTCCTGCCCAGGTTGATTGGTCCTGATAAGATGAGCAAAGTCCTGGAGCCGGAGCTGGATGTCTGGCTGGGCTACTCTAGCCTGGTCACTGCATATCCCTATGAGTGACCTGTGCCCTGCGCCCCCTGAAGAGCTGGCGAGGGGACATCTCTGAGAGAGTTCTGTGCACGGGGGCATCCCAAGGCACTGCTTCACCTGGGAAGATCCTAGAGAGCCAGAAGAGGTGCAAGCAGAGCTGTGCAAGACCCCTCCCCGGCACGCAGCTGGGGGAGAACCGGGGGGGCCCTGCAAACCCTCGCTCCTGAAATCAGGGTGTTATATTTACTTTCCCCTTTTGGCAGCTAGAAGGGGAAGCCCATCCCAGCCCCTCATTGTTGTCTCAGCGAGTTAATCAGATGCCATAATCCTGTTGTGGAAATATCGGGCCTCCCTGGAAACAATGGGGAGCGAGAATATTGTGGTTAAATTTCAACCAGCTGCCTCCCT
>NW_021939632.1:9159851-9260970 GCF_001715985.3 Manacus vitellinus | reverse complement strand
GTCCTCCCAGATGGCAGCAGCTTTCCCCACTGCCCCTCGGAGCCTGTGGCACCCGTGTCTGGCTGCACCCCGAGGTGTGCCCTTGTGCCTCCCGAGCTGGCAGCACCCTGCAATGGTGCCTCTTAACCCATGTCCCACTGGCCCCCGAACTAGCAGCACCCTGCCCTCCAAACTGGCATCAGCCTGTCCTGGTGCCCCTGAACTATGCCACACTGCCCCAGATCCAGCAGCATCCTCCCACATCCCCCCGATCCAGCAGAGCTGTGCCACGCTGTTCCCTGGTTGGGCAGCGCCCTGACCCACTGCACCCATCCTGCCTTTGCCCCTCTGCTCTGCCTACCCACTGGCAGAGCAGGCAGCCTGCCTGTTGGATCCGAGGGACAGAGCAGAGCCTGGTGTGTTGGCAGGGAGGAGAGTAGGCTCCAGGAGTGCTCTTGCTGACCTTGTCCCCAGTCTGACACCGATGCAGTGCCCCCTCTTTCTGCATGTCTCGGGTGGGATGGTGAAGGGTGCTCGATGGGGACTATTTGCTGCACTCAGGGATGGGGACAACCTGTTACTACAGTCAACTTACAAGTGCCCTGGGTCAGCGGGAAGGAGGTGGGGGGGAATGACACAGAGGACGGCAGAGAAGGGAGGGTGATGCTGGACGAAGGTTACTCCATGTTTTAATATTGCCAAGAGAATGCCTGAGGGTTTCAGGAATGCAGATAAGGAGCCGCACGGCCTTGCTAAGAAACCTGGCCACCAGCTTCAGCACTGGGTTACAGCCCGAGTGAGCTCCTGATGAAAGTGGGGGGGAGCTGGTGCTGCCCCTCTGACCACTGCACTCTCCAGTCGGGGGCTGGTGGGTGAGCGTGGGTGGCTGTGATGGCAGGCACTGAGAAAGGCTCTGACTGGGGTTTCTGACTGAGGTGTTGATAACACTGGGAGGAGAAACTGCTTGCATGCTGGCTTGACATCTCTGCAACTCTATGTGTCCTGGAAGCAGATCCCTTAGGGCAGGGACCATGGTCCAGGGTGGTTCTCAGGCTGGGGACTGTAGCAGAGGATCCCCTGCAAGGCATCACCAAGACTGGGGACTTGCACAAGTTGTAGTTGCTGGTGACTGGAGCCCTAGGTTTAGGCTGGAATCTGCCTCCTCTGGGGAACAGCTTTAAGGATACTCGAGGAAGCAGTGAGCTCCTCTGGTCCATGCACCAGGGAAGTAGGTGACATCATATTGCTTGAGTTGGAGGCAGGAGAGTGCTTCTGGCTCTGTTGTCCTGAGAGTGCTCCCACCACCTGCTCTAACCCAGCCAGTGCCTCTCGGTGCCCTTGGGAGAGGGAGACTTCCATGTGCCACCTACCAGCCTAACATTTCCCACTCTACTGCTACATTGCTGGCAGAGTACCTGGAAGCTCCCTGGTCTTCTTGGAGTGCCCAAATGAGGGTTCTTATTTCATCAGGGTCCCTGGCCACCACACATCCATGCCCAGATGGGTACCGCTGTGCCTTGGGCAGCTCTGCAGGGAATTATTCCCCTTGCTATGGAGGCAGCATGATTTCTAGTAGCTTGCTGCCATTCCCACAGCCCTTTGGGCTTGTCCTATGGCCCCTGACTGTGAGACATACCCCCAGACATAGGAACTCTGGCTCTGGCACCATGTCCTGTGTTGCTATGGGTTGGGAAAGGCCACTGACCCAACTCCTTGTCCCTTCCCCCAGTGCACTGGCTTTTACTGCTGTTGACTCACTTCAAACCTGTTTTCTTTCCCCAAGTCCAAGGGTCTGGGTGTCCCAGGCAGCCGGAAGATGCCGCCTGCTTAGAGGAGTGGGTAGTGCTGCTCTCTGCCCGCCTTTCCTTTATCGTTTCATCTTCCTCAAGAATTCCAGTGTGTTTGCTCTCACTGGTCCCACTCGGAGGTGCTGAGATAAGGCTGGAGGCAGAGCATGCCTCACCTCTCCCCAGCAGCCTGGCCCAGGAATGTCTTGGGTCCCCTGCCCCCATGGAGTCCCAACCCTAAGCCTCTCTCTACCCCAACCATCACTCCTTGCAGCCACTGTTTGCCCAACTGACATGGAGACCATGGTACCAGACCTTGCAGTGGTGAAGACTTTATCATGGAGACCTTGGAATAGGACTTTTGGCTTCCTTTGGGAGAAACCTCACTTGAGGAGGAGATGCTAGTAGGACCCCTCTTCTCCTGGCCAGGCTCTGGACATGGGGGAAGCTGTGACCAAGCACACTCCATTCACAACACCTCTGCTGAGACTGTGGTCACACCTGAGTGTCCTGCATACCTCCCCTGAGATGATCCTGAGGTCCCTTCTGGCTGCACCCCATCTTGGAGCTCTGCTGTTCCTTCCAGACCTGCTGCCTTCTCTAAAGAGGTTTGGCTTGCCCCATAGGACATAGTTCTGTCCCCAGTCTGAACTCGAGAAGGGAGATGCAAAGGTTGGGCCATGGGTAGAACTTCTCTGCTCAGCCCAGCCCAACATCCCCAGGGTCTTCACCATGATATGTATGGGGCAGCAGAACCACCAGCTCAGCATGGTCATATGGGGCTCTGTTCTACATGTGACCTGGCGGTGCCCCGTCATCTGCACCACTGCAGGGACAAGCTGTGTCCTCCCTGCAGCCACCATCAGGCACAGACCCTGTGGATGGCCCATGCTTATGGGTTTCTTGGTCCCTGCCTACCTGTCTATGCCGGCAGCAGAGCTTCTGGGTGGGCAGTGCCCATCCCTACCTGCTTCTTGCTGCCCATGCCTGCTCCCTGACCATTGCTGCCTGCTCCTTGCCCATCCCTGTACATCCCCATCCTTTGTTGTCTTCTCTCTGCCTCCTGTGCCTGCTCCCTGCCCATCCCCACCTGCTCATCCTTGCCTATCATTACTTGCTCCCTACTTATTTTTGCTCATCCCTGCCTGGTCCCTCCTTATAGTTGCTTCTTCCCTACCCATCGATGACCCTTCCTTGTCCACTGCTGCCCTGCCAACCCGTGCCTGTTCCCCACCCCTTACTACCTGCTCCCTCCCCGACCTGCCTGTGCCTGCCTGGTCCTTGTCCATTGGTTCTTGTTCCCTGCCCGTCCCTGCCGGTCCCTGCCCGCGCTCTGACACCTGCTGGCCACCAATGGCACCGGCAGAGCCGGGGACAGGATGCTCCGAGGCTCTGCCTGACGCTGTCCCTGCTTAGGGGAAAAGGCTTGGAGGGTCTCTGTGTTTCTTTGAGGGCAGAGTGCCCCTCGAGGACAGAAGGGCTGGCAATGAGGGCAGGAGGGGTGCCCAGAGCGGTGTGCTGGCGCGGGAGTGGCAAGGGGATGCCTGAGTGATGGCGGGAGGATGCAGGGGGGCATTGCATTGCCTCCAATGCTGAACCCCCTTACTGCGGGGTCTCGGTGGGGGTAGGGGCTTTGGGAGCAGCTTGTGCCATATGCCAAGTGTCACCACGGTGGTGCTGGATGGGGACAAAAGTCACTCCCTCCCTCTTCCTCCTCCCCTCACCTAGCAAACTGTTTGTCCAGCACCTTCCTGGCTTATCTCCCCACACCCAGGGAGCCATGGGATGACGGCAGATCTCATGTGGGGCAAAGGCCTGCCTGGCACTGCCCTTCCCAGGGCCCAGACCCTGCCAAGTTCAAACGGGTTTCCCCAAGAGCAGCAGCACCCACCTTCCTGGGATGAGAGCAGGTGCTTGGGGATAGGCACTCCCTACATTTTTGGGAGTGCAGCTCCCTGCAGAAGCAGTGCTGGGCCATTTTTGAGCCCAGGGATGTAGCCTGCATCAAGTTTTAAAGCTCTGGCTCACGCTTGCTGTGGCTGTCTCAGTGACCCATGACATACTGTGGTGGGGAGTCCCAGTACTGAGCTGGGCATCATGCAAAAATGTCCCCAGGTGTGGCTGTTTTTTAAGCTGCTGTCCAGTCATTTCATTTAATGCTTCCCAGAACTGGCCTTGTGCATGGTAATGAATGCTCTGTCCTTTGCCTTGATTTTATGGGACTCTTCAGGACCTCACAACATCTCCTTTCCGGGCTGCGCAGCCCTAGTCTGTTCAGCTGGGTTTCTGTAGAAGCTTCCATATTGCTTTTCCTACACTTTTTCTATGTCTCCTCCATCCCTTTAGCAGCAGGACAAGGGACCAGAAGTGGGAGCTGTACTTATGCAAGTCAAGCAGACAGTTTTGGACCCTCCCTGAACTTCGGGTGTAGCTGGGGGATGTGGAGCAGTGCAGAATGAGGCTGGGAGGACTGCAGGACAGGCATTTGGGACTGGCATCCCTCTGCTTGCTGGGGAGCATCACCACAGGGGGATGAGGCAGGGCATTTACCTTGCTTGTGTGGCACTCTGAGCACCAGGTCTGGTGCTTTTAAGATCTGCTACTGTTCCTCAGCCCAGGCTTTTCACTCCTCTTGTGGTGGGCAGAGGTGAAGGGGGCTTCACATCCTTTCTACTCCAGCACAACAGAGCTCTTGAGCAGTTATGGCACTACCCATGCGAGCAGAGGACGAAGCTGTGAGGCTGCTCAGTGCTGTGTCCTTGTTACTTAGTACTTGAGGAGTCATACCAAGCAGAGCTCTTCTGAGGACTGGGCAAGTTGTTTTATTTGTGCCTGGGGATAGTGCTAGGGACCCTGGGCCATCTTCCCAGCCAGGAGGCAACAGAACTGAAGCTCCTGCATCCTCCTCCTTTCCCAGATGGGAACCCCTGGTGTGGTGCACACCTCTGCCAAACAGTGGTATCAGGCATGCAGGGAGTCTGGAGGGCATGGGATAGACAAGGCACCTCATGTTCTCAGATCTTACTCTGCTGGACCAGTCCCCAATAGGCCTGAGGGCCCAAAGAGGCTTAATGGAAGCATGGCGGGATACAACCTGCCAACCAGGCAGCTAACCCCTCTCTCCAAAAAGCTTTTACTGACTCTGTCCCTCTGCCCTGCAGCGCTGCAAGGACCGCTTGAACTCCCTGGCCATCTCTGTCATGAATCAGTGGCCAGGGGTGAAGCTGAGGGTGACAGAGGGCTGGGATGAGGATGGGCACCACTCAGAGGAGTCGCTGCATTACGAGGGCCGAGCTGTGGACATCACAACCTCAGACAGGGACCGCAACAAGTACGGCATGCTGGCTCGCCTGGCTGTGGAGGCTGGCTTTGACTGGGTCTACTACGAGTCCAAAGCACACATCCACTGCTCTGTCAAGTCAGGTAAGACAGGGGTAGGGGGCAGTGAGCAGGGCCAGGGGCCAGACCCCCTCTTGCAGCATGCCTGGGGATCTTGGCTGGCTGGGTGAGGTGCTCCTGCAGGGGGTGCTGGCTCTTGCAACCTGATTTCCCTATCTAGGCCAGACAGTCAGGTGGGGAGTGAGTCACACACCTGTGGCCAGCAGTGCCATAGGGCAAATTCCCCATCTGGCTCCCATAGACCTACATCCTGACCCACTCTCTCTACTCCCCTCCTTTTCTTGGCCCACATCCCCTTCTCCCCAGCTTGTCTGCCCAGTCTGCCCATTGCATCTGTCTCCATGCCTCTGCCCTTGCAGTCCCTTAGTGCCCATGCTCAGCCTTATTCAGCCCTGCCCTCCTCCACTGCTGCCTGCTCTCGAGCATCCGCTGTCCAGCAGCATCTGTCCAGCCTTGCCTAGCCAGGGATGGGGGCAGAGACACCCAGACAGGAATAGGCCAGAGTGCCTTGGGATCAGCTTTTCACTGTGCAGCACCATCTGCGGAGGGGAGCAGAGATGGGTGGTGCTGTGAGGGGCGCTATCGTCGCTGGTGGCGTTTGCTTCCCTCCGTGTGGTGCATGGGGGGCAAGGAGGGAGCTGCTCTCAGCTGCCCGTGGCCAGGAGGGGATTGCGTAGGGTGCGAGGTCCCCCCAGCCCGGGCAGAAGCAGCCCTGCCCGGGATGCTGCGCTCGCCGGAGCGGCCTCGCTGGCTGCGGGGGCTGCAGAGGGCAGCAGCCCCCGCGCACGGCCACCGGCCACCGCCGGGAGGGGGCCGTGCTACTGCCCGTGTCCGCGACAAGCTGGGGAGGGCTCTGCCTGTGCGTGGGCTTACGTGGACACAGAGGCAGCCTCGGCGGCTGCATGCACAGCCCCCCGTACCGAGAGCCGTGCTTGCATGCGGAGCCCTTGCACACGCAGGCACAGAGGGCTGTGCCAGCACACGCACGCCCACACCCGTGCCCGCGTTCCCGTGTGCCACACGCCGTACCGCGGCGGTGCCGGGGCTGGTGCGCCGATGCTGCTCCGCGCCTCTTGTCCCCGGGCTCGGCTCCCACCGCGCTCTGCCTGTCCTACTGCCCTAGCCCGCAGCCAGCGGCTCGACACCCCCAGACGCCAGCCTGGCCCCCCGCGCTGACCCGCTCCCCCGTGCTGATGCCAGGACGGGCACAACACCAGCCGGCGATGGAAGTGGGGCGACCGCGCCATGGAGAGGGAGTGATGCGCCCCCGAAGAAGAGGGACAAAACGTGGGAGAAGGACCAGGGCTTCCGTGCCCCGTGACACCCTGTGGGGCTGACCAGAGGAGTGGGGCCAGGCTCTGAAGCAAAGACAATGACCCCGGAGCCTTGGGGCTGGCCAGAGGAGTGTGGCTGTGCCCCTGGAGAAGGACAGAGGCTCTTGAATCCTGGGATGTCCCCCCGGACCAACCAAAGAGGGATGCCATGACCCAAGCAGCAGACTGGGGCCCTGAGGCCCTGAAGGGCTTCTAGAGGCTGGTCATATTCCCCTTGCTCTGCAGCAGCTCCTCAGGGCTCTGGGTCCCCCATATTTATCCCCAAGGTCTGGGGAACCCAAGGGTGCATTGCGGAGGCTGTGGGGTACACATCCTGATCCCTGCAGAACTGTGTACAGAGGGCAGCCGGGCTGCCCCTGCCTCTTAGTAAATGGCTTTTATTTTTGTATGGATGGCCACACGACCTGTTGTATTGTATTGTGTCTCCTCGGGTCCTCCTCTGCACCTGCATACCCCTCCATGCCCAGCATCTATGCCTTCCACTTTCCGCCAGATGCCCCTCTCTCCCTTCTGCAACCCCTCCCCACAGCTCTGCTGCCTGCCATGGGATGCAGGGTGCAAGATTTGGGACCTGGCCTTCCAGGGCAAGGACAGGGCAGACACTGCACCTCATCTGAGCAATAAAAGGATTCTGTCCCAGAGATGGATGCCTCTCTTCATGGGCCTGGGGGCTGGGATGTGGCTCTGCCCAAAGCTGGGGAGTGATGGGAGCTGTGCCATTGGGGTCGGAACACTCAGGGATTAGATGAGGGTGTTGGGAGAGGGTCCTGAGAAGGGCTTAAAACTCAAGGATGGAACTGTGCAGGGCTAGAGCAGGACCTTAAGGTGAGATGCCACTGACAGATGGTGGGAGGGCATAATATAGACACTAAGATGGGGGTTGCTGGGACTTGAGGGAACAGGGCAGCTGGGATAGATAATCACCATTTCTTGGGAAGCCAGGGTTACCCTGCTAAGTGCCAGGATGGACCCCTTGTGACACTTGGTGACTTGCTGCACCTTTTCATCTGGGGAAGGGTAGGACCTCTGTGACACCATCCCAGAAGACAAGCCCCAGAGAGTTTGGGTCCTTTACCCTGTGGCAGGGAAGCCCTGCCCAGAAGGCTGGTGACTTTTGCCTGATAATGGCCACAGGTTGTGACAACTCCCTGCAATCTAGAGAAGGGGGGTTGGCTGGCATAAGTGGTGCAGGGTTGAGCAGGTGGTAGAAGGAGCAGGGCTGCAGCACGGAGTGGAGTGGTGCTGCAGTGCTGGGGAAGGACACTGCATCCTGCACTGTTCTTGTAGTAGCCTCCCAGGTGGTACTCAGGACCAGCACTGCAAGGAACAGAGATGCTGTGTGTATGCAGACTGAGACCAGGCACTTTGCTCCTCAGCCTGCCACTGCTCAGGACTCTGCCACTGCTTTTTCAAGCTTCAGGTGCCCCCTGGCACTGACTGTCTTGCACATTTGGAGCTGTGGTTGTGTCCCGTTCCCCCCGCTAGGTTGGTTTTGGGACCTGGCTCTTTAGAGCAGACCCAATGCCCTGGTACCATGCTAGAGCCCCCAAGTGTCACCTCAAGTGACATGGTGGCTGGGGACTAGGTGCCTAGGGGGGCTGGATTGATGGCTGGGGGTGTGTAGGGAACACACTTATATTTGTGATGCCAGGACCAGGTTATCCCTGGGTGGGCAAAGCTGGGCAGCCTGGGAAGGTGTCCACGCCTTGTGGAAGGGTGATGCCGAGGCTCTGGCTAACGGGTAACCCTCCTGTCCTCTCTCTCCCTGCGCAGAGCACTCGGCCGCTGCGAAGACAGGGGGCTGCTTTCCTGGGAGGGCACTGGCAACGCTGGAGGACGGTGCCCAGACACCACTGTGGGCACTGCGGCCGGGCCAGCGAGTGCTGGCAATGGACGGGGCGGGCAGGCCCACCTACAGTGACTTCTTGGCTTTCCTGGACAAGGAGCCCCGTGCCCTAACCACCTTCCATGTCATCGAGACGCAGGAGCCGCCCCGGCGCCTGGTCCTGACGCCCACCCACCTGCTCTTTGTGGCAGAGAACGCTTCAGCACCCACCGCCCACTTCCGCCCCATCTTTGCCAGCCTTGTGCGCCCTGGACATTTCGTGCTGGTGGCTGCAGGGGGAGGCAGCTTGCAGCCTGCCAAAGTGGTGGGGGTGCGGGACCGGAGGGACGTGGGAGCCTATGCCCCGCTGACACGCCATGGGACACTGGTGGTGGATGGTGTGGTGGCCTCCTGCTTCGCCCTGGCTGCAGGAACAACAGCTGGCACAGCTGGCCTTCTGGCCACTCCGGCTCTACCACAGCCTGGTGGGGTGGCCAGGGGCACAGGGGGATGGTGTGCACTGGTACTCAGGGCTGCTCTACCGCCTGGGCAGGCTGCTCCTGCCCCCCGACAGCTTCCACCCACTGGGGGTACCCCGGGCGGAGAGCTGAGGGTGCACCGCAGCTGCAGCCAGCACTGCTGGTGGAGGTGGTGGCTGCAGGGTGACTCACTGGGGGCCAGCATCCCCTCCCAAACCTGGATGCCCATGGGGAGCTGCCTCCAGCCCTGCCTGCTTGGGGTACAGCCACCTCCTGGTCAGGGGGCACTGAGGCTCCCCGGCTTGCCTACTCCATGCCCAACCCCCCCTCCCCTCCTGTTCCTGGGGGCACGGGGGAGGCATGAAGGGCTTCCCCTGGGACAGGGGGATGCCCCAGCTGGATCCACATGCTGCTATGTGTGTGTGTGTGTGTATGAGATGTGTGTGTGCATGGGCTGAACTAGCTAATGATGGAGGTCTGATCAAGGAGTGGGGCCTGGAAGAGGAGAGAGCTGTGGCTGCTACTCCGGGACTCCCAGACCGTCTGCACCCAGGGGGGAGGCTTTGGGAGAGGGGCCTTGGGCCCCTTTGCTAGGCAACCTGGGTGGGAGGGCAGGCAATGCTGTTTCCACCTCTGGGACATGGTAGATAGGAAGACGGTGGTCCAGGTACTGGGACAGCTCTGGCGTGAGAGCTCTGTCTTGGTGACAGAAGTGCCACTGGAGTGATAGACTGGGGAGTGGGATGTCAAACTCTGCAAAGCGAGCACTGTAGCCACCCAGTTGGTCATGCCCATGGGGCTCCTGTGACAGCATGGAGGGCTCTGGCTGCAAAGGGGGGGCTGCGGAGGCAAGCACATGGGCAAGAGGGTGCAAGTGTCAGCCAGATATGGGCACACACTAGTAGGAGTAGGGGTGGGGAGAGCAAGGGCTGCAGCCCCGGTCTGCTGGAGCCTGGGGAAAGAAAGCGGCAGGGAAGAAAGCAGTCCCTCCCTTGCCTTCCCAGTATCCTGGCCTGAGATGGCTTAGCCCAAAAGCCTGTCCCACTGCAAAGCTAAAAAAACTCCTCAAGCTTCAGACCCTGCCTGGCCTGACCTCCACAACCCACCAGTACCCCAAAGCCTCAGGGTAACTCATTGCTGCTCACCCACTCCTGGGACCTGCAGGGAGTTAGAGCTGTGACCACAGTTCCCCCCCTCCAAACCCTAGCTGGAGCCTCAGCCTCCCCTAGCTCCACATTAGCAAAGGTGAGAGGGCTGAGGGGGACTCTGACCCACATTCCCCCTGCAGCATCAGGCGTCTTTATTTATTTATCTGCTCTTTGTATGTACCATAGAGGCAGCGTGGGGGCATGCAGGCTGAGATGGGAGTGGTGGGGGGAAAGCTGTTTGGTTGGGGGGTAATTTTTTTTTTAAACAAAAAGCAGAAATTATTTAAAGATTATTTTAAAGCACAGCTTTTTTGGTGATTGTTGTCCAAGACGAAGTGAGGGAGTGTGAGCATGGCCGACAGCAGGTGTATTTTTGTCTCTTCACTGGATGTACCTTTCCTTATTAGGGACACGGCCCAATAAATCCATCATCTCCCAGGAGGGAGCTCTGAGCTCTGGTGTGGAGAGGGCAGGCAGAGATTGGGGATGCTTAATGCGCCCATCATAGCTGGAGACTGTGGGTTTGACCCAGGGTACATGGGACCAAAGTGTTATTGAGGCCACCTGGAAACTAGAGCAAGAGGGGTAGGATGTAATAGGTATGGCCAATGCAGGACTACCAGGACACCTCTCTATCCCAGTTTGGACCCATCACCCCAGCATCCATCCGTGCTGGGACACCTTTCCCCACCATTCCTATCACCGCTACACCCACCAACCCAGTCCTACCAGAGAAGATGGACCCCATACCCTGTAGACAGGGTTTCCGATGTCACTAGTGCTAGTCACTGCTGACTGTCTCCTCACCCTCTGCCAGCCCTCTCACCCCTCTACCACATCCCCATGCCAGCAGAAGGGAAGATCACCAGCCAGCACCCCACAGTGTATCCCCATACCTGTCCCACCCACACACCCTTCTATGCACCCCCTGCCCCATCTCCAAGCTGCCCTGCCTTGGTATCTTGGGTGGGGCTGGGAGCAAAGTCCCCTCAGGGCTTTCCCTGGACCCCACAGCATGGTAAGTGCTAAGCAATTCCACAGCAGGCTGTCAGTGAGGGCCCTCATCACCATGGCTAATTTAAGGGCACTGCGAGGCGGCTTAGCTAATTTAATTAGGTTCTTATTACAGAGAAGGACAAATTGGTCCCCGTGGGGGCCATGGGGTCAGGCTTTTGAGAGGCACTTTATGGAGTGAAATTTCAATCAAGCTGTCGTCGCAGACAGGGGGAGCTGGAGGCAGAGGATTCATAGGGAGAGGATATGCTCTTTGGGGGGCCTGGTGGTGGTGTGGGGCAATCATCTCCATGCTCCAGTGAGCATGTCAGAAGAACTCTGCCGCATTAGGAGGATGCTGCAGGGTATATGGGGGCTCCTTTGGGGTGGAGGCAGGAAAAGTGGGGCAGGAAAAGCTCCTGGCTCTCAGCTGGCCCCAGGGCAGTGAGAGGAAGAGTGGGACATCCTTAAGTAAGATTCTGCAGTCTTTCTGAGGCTCCATTAACTCCCCCATAGCCCCATAACCCCCCATGGTGAGGATGTTGAGGGCAAAATGATGTCCAGCTGATAGATGAGACATATGGGGGTCTCTTCCTTGCCTGGATGTCCTCCCCTCTCTTGTCAGTCAGCCCCAGGAGAGCCAGGACAGCCTGGGGGCTGCCCCACTGCCCATGGGCACCTGAAGCAGCCCCATCTCCCAGCATGCCAGTTCTGGGCAGGTCCCAGCACCACCAACCATCCCAGCTGGGCAGTGATGGATGGGGATGCTGGTGGGTGGCCGGCAGAAGGGCCGGGCTGGAGAGTCCAACAATGGATGTCTCTCCATCAATTTGTCCTCATTACCATGTGAATGGTGGGCGGGATGGAGAGGAAGGGCATGTGGCCCAGGAGAAACCCCCCACATGCTCCCATCTGGGGTAGCATGTTCCCCCTTCCCATCCCTCCAACCCTGTCTGAGCATGTTAAACCATCTTCAACACCCCTCGGGCCTCTAATTCAGGAGAAGAGAGGTACCACCCTCTATTCAGAGCCTTGAAAAGGCTACAGCATCCGGCGCTGTTAACAAGGGGGGACATGGTCCCTGTCCCCGCCTCTCCCGTCTGTCCCTTGCCCCACGGCCTTCTGCTGTGGCAGCACAAGCCAAACCCGCTCCCAGCTCCAGGCTGGCATGCTAAGCGCCAGGATCCCGGCAAAGGAGCAGCAGGGAGGCACTGGGGCTTGAAGAGCGGGAGCAGAGCGCCCTAAGTGCATCCCCTGTTTGTGGCAGTTTTGGGCAGCACAGGCAGTGAGAGAGCAGAGTGGGATCCTGTGGGTCTTCAAGGCCAAACCTGCCCCTCTGGGCATGGCAGTGGTATGTCTCCAACGTCCCTGAGCTCTGGGTCCAACCAGGTCCCCATGGCCTGGGCAGTGATGATGATGGGAGGTGGGGGGTTACCCCGAAATATTTGTACCTGCAGGCATCAGTACAGCAGGTTGCAGAGATTCTTCTTCTGGCGAGGCCACACCAACCCAAACTGCTCCCCTAAAAGCCCAGAAGAAGCTGCTTAGCCCTGCACACTGCCCACCAGCAGGTGTCCACAGAGGGAGCTGGTACCAGCTTCCCACTCTCACTTGCATTAGCGTAATTAAACTTAATGGCTTTTTGGAGTGCTGCTGCTCCAGGAGCAGAGGCAGGACCCTGTTCTCTGCAGCTTTGTTGTGGGTGGTGTCCCAGTGCCCTGTCCTCGAGCCCACAGAAGCCCCAGGAAGTTGTGTAGTGTGTGCTCTGGAACCCATCCTGCACAGCAAACTCCTCCCCCACATATTGCCCCTCTGCTCTGAGCCCCCCAGCTTCTGCCCCTCTGTCAACTGTGGCACCCATGAGGGGACAATCCTGGGGACATCCCCACATTGCAAGTCTGCAGAACCCCTCTGCCTCTGTGTGGCAGCTCCTCACGGTCAGGGATTAAGGTGTTTTAGCCTCTGGGAGTCAACCACAGCCAGCTGTGCCTGTATGGACACCTTGGACAAACAGACACACGCATCCATCCCCTACACATACCTTTATCCCCTGAACAGACACCTGCCCATGACCTCACTAGCTGAGCCTGAACACCTACCAGCTCTCAGAATCACCATGCAGTCCCCAAAATTACTCCCTTTCCATTCTATATCCTTTATATCCCAGCAGCACCCAGGTGTCCCTGTGTCCCTGATCTCTGTTCCCTCCAGGGACAGTCAGGGGGACATGTACATGGCCCATTGTGACAGCACAGACACTAAGATGGAAGGACATGGGCAACCTGTGGCAGTGCCCATCTCTCCAGCCATACCCACCCCACATCTCCGGGGTGCAGAGAGCACCCCGGACCCACAGAGTGGGCTGACATCTCCCCTCATCCAGGGTGAGCCCTGTTGACCCTCCTGCCGGAGGGGCACCCTTAGCTCCCTCTCCCACAATGTAGGGTACAGAGCTAACACACCAAAGCCCACCTTTCCCTTCCCACACGCCCTCCCCAGTCATCACGACCCACTCAGCACCCACTGTGGGTCCCCACTACAGGGTAGGCAGAGCTGGGCATGATGCCAGTAGTCCCCCACCTTCCAAACAAGTGAGGGGCAGGCAGAGGCAACTGGGGACCATGCAGGGGGCCTGGCACCGGGCATCAGTTGCTACCTCATACGCTATCCCAGTATGAGATGGGAGGCTCCCAGCACCACAAGAGCAGCCAGCAGGATACAGTCCCAGGAGAAACCCCACAGCCATCCGGCACTGACTGACACTGGCTGTGTGGTGCCCCAGGGGGAGTCAGGATGGGGGGTGTATGAGTATGCATCCACACGCAGGGAATGAGTAAGAATCTAATCAGAGTCCTTTTCCTTAATAAATCATTCGTCTTAATCCAACGCCCTCCCTCCTGCTCTAATAACTCCCAGCGCTGGGCCCCACAGCCACAACAATGCAGCTAATGGAACGATTTATTTTCATAATGGTGCTAGTGGGGAGAAGGGGTGGCCGGGGTGGGGGCAGCATGCTCTGGGGCAGGAGTTTCTAATTAGTGAATGAAACTTGATGTAAGGCTGGAGGAAGATGGATGCGCTTCCTGACAAGGGGCCTTTCAGCTCATCAAAGCACCCGATCAGGGAGGTAAATTAAATTATTTCCAATTCTTCACTAACCTCCAGGGAGTCACTCTTCCACCAGCAAAGGTGGGTCCATTCCTGAAATGAAGAGGCACTTGAAGGACTGAGGTTAGGTAGAAGGGACTGGTGGAAGGGATGGGGAAGACAATATGGGATGGAGTGGGACAGTGGAGCAGGACATGCCATTGACTTTGCTGGAAGACCAGGGAGAGAACAAGTGGTGATGGAGGGGAGAGTTGCAAATGGTCAATAAACAAACAACTCCAGGTACTAATGACTAATTTGTTGCAAGTTATCCATCCATGCCTGTCACATAACTAGACCCAGAGCAGGGCTGAAACTCAGCCAGTGCTGGGACGGAGCAGAGCAGCCCAGCAACAAGGAAATGGCATTCCAGCCCTCAGGGAATTTGATGAGGGACAGCATTTGGTTTTGAAGGAGCGACTAATTCTGAAGTAGGCAAAGGGTCCAGCATAGAGGAATGCTTCAGCAAAGGCCCTTGTTCTCATGACTTTGTATGATTTAAGGTCAACACCAGTGATGTTAATGCTTGTGGCATAAAGCTGTTCTTGAGATGCCCAGCGATTTTTTTAAGCACCTAGCTCCTGGAATCCTGTGATGGAGACTTGTTTTACAGAGAACAAATGCACTCTCTCCTAGCCCTCCCTCTTTCAGAGGAACTTTCAAATGTCAACCCGCCACTAGCCCAGATGTCCCCAGTAGGAGAAGTGCAAAGAGGAAGGCTCAGTGCTGCGGCTGAAATCAGCCCCGACTCTGCCTGGAGCAGGGAGCTACCCTGAAAGCACCCAGGGTTGCCCCGCAGCTCCACTCCCTGCAGTGCCAAGGAAGCACATTCATGGACAGCAGGCAGGTCCCTGAGGGTCTTTCCATATGAAATCATGGACTGCATTTCCTGCAAGATCTGCCCTCCTAACCATCCTCAGCACTGCCAAGCAGTTGTGATTGGAGCACAGCCCAGGAAGGGAAATAGGGGGATTAGGGAGGCTGTGTCTTACTGCAAGGGGTTGGGGAGGCATGACGGGACCAGGGCTCTGCAGCAGTGCGTGGTTTGCTGCAGGCTGGGGAGCACAGTCCCCTCCCCACGGCTGAGCGAGGTAGAGCTGGGACAGGCGCAGAGCTGGCTGTGCTGACCCAACACTCCAGGAATTTAATTTGTTTAATATATTCCCTGGGAAAGAAGAAAATAAATAAGTGGCACCTTGCGTGCCCCCATGTCTCACTCTCGCAACGGAGGTGTCAGCTTAACGAGCCGAAGCCCTCAGCCTGATTAACCAGCCGCTGCTCCCGCTAATAGGGAGCCGCCGAGCAGCGTGATTGATGTACACAGAGCATTAGCCCCCCCAGCCTGGTGCTGGACTGCCGAGCGGGGGCACTGTATCCACCCCAGGCCCCTTGCTCCTGCCCTCCATACACAGCCCCGGGTCAAGGGCATGTCAAAGGCTTTCTCTTCCTCTGGGGCAGATCATCATGCCCCACTGCTCTAGAGCATAGACAGTGCCTGGGGAGATGGAGCTGGGGCTGCTTTTGCCTCTGGAGACAGGGACACACACTGGTGACTTCCCACGAGCTGCAGGTCTGTGTGGCACCTTCTCAAACTAAGGGCTGAGGACCAAAGTTGTGCAGGGGTTCTGTGCCGAGCTCTAGGTCTCAGCCACATTGCCACACTATCCCCCATGGGCTGGGGCAGGGACACTTGGGGACACTGAGGCACAGGGATGTGCTAGTTGTGATGGTGACAATCCAGGGGGAGCCCACGAGTCTTGGTAGCTCCTTCAAGGCTTCAATCCAGCAAGCCTTTACCACACTATCAGGAAAAGATACTTCACCTTGTCCCATCCACTCCTCACTCAGGCTCTCTCTTCTGCAGTCCTGCTTGCCTGTCCCTTCATCTGCCCCCTCCCCTTACTGAAGTGTCCCTGGGTCTCACTGTAGAGACGTCACTGGCTCCCACCATTCCTGTCCCATAGTATCACTACCCCCTGCCCCCACCCTGGGAAAGGGTTAATCAGCAGCCAGGGAGACAGGGTAATAAATAGCCGTTATCTTGGTAATGAGCGGACATTAATTAGAGCCCAAGGTCTTGGGAGGAGCAGCTGATTTATCCTGTCACCCTGGGAGCAGGTTAGGAGCTGACTCCATGGAAAGGCCATTACCAGGGAAGAGGTGAGGCTGTGTTGCTGAGGCGGAGTGCGTGTGTCCCACCCTTTCACCCCCAGAGCCCAGATCTGACTCTATTCCCTCACAGGGAGAAACTCTGGTCTTGGGATAAGACCTGGTAAAGCCAAAACAGAAGGTCCTGGAGTTGACAGGAAAAAGCAGGGCTGGGAAATCCCCCTGTGTGCCCAGCGATAGCGGTGCCAGGGGGAGGGCGAGCCTGGCTGTGCCAGAGATGTGTGGCACAGGACACAATGTGCTGAGCAAGGGCTGGGGGAGTGGGGGCATGAGGAAGCAGCAGGAGGGATAGTGTGCGTTCAGTCACTTCCCTGCTTTCCTGGATGACTCCTGTGCTGAGCTATAGGAGATGCTGGCTGTTTAGCCTCTCTCCACAAAAGCCAAGGCCTGGGGTGAGGACAGGACAGATACTGATGATGAGCCAAGGTGCTCCCTCATTTGGGGGCAGTAGGATGAAGGAGATCTCTGTGTGGGTCCTGTGGGATCATGGTGTTTCAGGATCAGGTATTTCAGACTGGTCAGGGACTAAAAGGACTGGAAATGAAGCAGTCATACCCTGACTTCTGAGAAATAGATCTGAGTGACGGGGTGTCTCTGTTCCTCCAGTGCATATGTTTACAAGGCAACAAGCCCTCTGTCTCCACACCCGAGCACCTCTGCAGTGCATCGCTGAATCCCAGGAAGACAACAGCTAACAGAAGGGAGCCTTAGGGCATCCCTTGCCGGTCCACTGCAGCCCTACTATGGCTGATCCTACACGATGCTGGTACTCAGCCCTCAGCAGTGTGCTGGGATCTGGTGTGATATGCCAGAGCTGCCCTGGCTGTTTCTGCCGGGGGAGGCACCCTCCCTTCCCTGCCAGCCTTCCCGTGCTGGTTTACTATCCCCCTGCTCCAGGGTGGGAGCTGTTAACACATTTTTCTGCTCAACCTTGCCATGTCCCATCAGAGATGAAGCTGCTTATTTGAGAAATTGCTTGGCTAAATAAACAGCTGCCCAGAAATCCCTGCAGGAGGCTGTCTGGGAGGGACTGAGCCATGTTTGCTTTGCCTGTTAACCCCTTCAGTGGGGGCAAGTACCTGGGGCTCCACGCAGAGGGAAGGGTGATAGTTGGGTAAGGTGAGAAGGGGGTGTGGGATTTCTGCCTTCCAGGACAGATCCCTGCCTGTTGGACCAAGCAGCTGATGTGCCAGGATGAAGAAGGTCTCAAGAGCCTGTGGCTGGCTCAGAAGTCTCCACAGTGGGCAGGAGCAGGCCGACCCATGTGAGAGGGGATGCAGGCAGGGACACAGCATGGCAGTGACTGAGCACAGCACCCTGGAAGCAGGCAGGGAGGTTGCTTCATTGACTTGTCTGCTGTCACCATCAGAGCAGGGGGAGTCCCCTAAAGACAGATGAGGAGCCCCTATGAGCATTTTTGCAGACAGCTGCTCTGTGTGGATGCCTCTGCCAATGTTTCTGTAGAGGGCACAGCCACCAAGCAACCTGGGACCTCAGGGCTAGCTGTGCCAGGTCTGACACAGGCTGGGCTCAGCTCCCATCGCTACAGGGCTGATTAAAACCTATTATCTGGTTGGTTAACAGCTGCAGGCCATGCACAGGTGACTTCAACTGTTCATTTAGCCACAAATCATCACTGGGCTGGCAGTTTATTTACCTTCCCCACCAGCCTCCTGTGGCTTCCCAGACTCCAGAGATAGTGGATGGCCTGGCTGTGAGGGGCAGGGGAAGGGCAACATCCTTCCATGGGCAATAGTCAGGGCTCCCGCAAAACCTGGGACAGCCCAAACTGGAGTAGACCAGCGGCTGTAACACCCAGCACTTCTTACCAGGGGCTTAGCCTGGTCTGGGATAAGAGAGGGATGCTTCTACAGCCCCTCTCATGGTTGAAGAGCTGGGAAAACACTTGTGAGCAGGCTTATATCATGTATCTCCAGCATCCATGGTGCCTCCAGGCTGTATTTCTCCACTAGCTGGCTACAGACTTTGGAGTGGTGCAAGATGACTTGAGGCACCAGGGCCACAGCAGCAAGATCTCTGTCTCCTCAGACAAGGTTGTTGCACTGTAGGTTTCTTACAGAGAAGTAATTTCTAAACATGGAAAGCTCTGGGGACTGTGACCTGGTGAGTAGTTAATGGTTAGAAAATGGGTACAGCCATCCTGGGGACAGGGAGATCTTTCAAGGCTTAAAAGCTTAAATGACTTGGGTAGAAATTAGGGTGCCTGTCACCTCTCTGTGACAGGCTATGCATTGGTTCCTGCACAGTCTCTATGTCAAAGGTAACTTCTATTGACTCAGGGCAGGGGGTTACCCAAAGCCACCAGAAGGACCTGGTGCTAAATTGTGCATCCAGGAACGGCCAAAATGAGAGGTTAGGTGAAAATCAAGACACCTCAGCATGGGTCATGCCATATCTGATATCTGGAAGGAAGACTCGATTCTGGGAAAATGGAAGTCTGGTCCCAGTCGGAAATTTTTTTATTAGGGTATGGATTTTCCTCGGCACCCTTGGCTTTGATCTTGGGGCAGTTTGGTTTGCTGAGGGACATTACGTTGCTTCCCAAGGTGATACCGAGGAAGTAGTGAGGCTGTAAAACTGAACTGTGCTCCCAAATACTACTTGTGACCCCCATGGCTTGTTTTTGAGGGCTCAGATACTGCTGGCTACAGATTGGGGAAGTATGTGTAGTGATGTAAGTAGTGTTGTGGGGCTCTAAAGCTGCTGAAAACTTAAGTGCGCCAGAGCTGGGTGTCTTTGGTGGCCATGTCAGTGTTAGCTCTTCTAATTTTACTCCTGCTGTTTGACCTCACATGGATGGGAGTCTCAATGGAAACAATCCATATGAGGCTATGGACACAGCAAAGAGCTCCAGTTGTCTATACAGGACCTTCCCATCAGCAACAAAAGGCTTTGCAGGGCTTACATGTACCTGCACGGATGCTGCTGTGACTGCTGCTTTCAGGTGACTGAAGGAAGACTGAGCTCTGAATGCCCACAAAATCCAGAAAATCCCCCCAAAATACCTGGGCGAATTAAAGACTCCCAGGAAGCTCTGGGCTGTGTGAACACTCACAGTGCTGCCCATTGTCCAGCAAGGGATGCTATGATCAGTCCCCCCAGAGAGGTGAGGGAGCTGGGGAACCTTGCTGCTCTCTGGGCAGCAAGGACCTGTTGCTGGTTTGTGCTTGTTGGACTGAATAGTCTAAGTGGTTAAAAGCAGAGGCATCTTTAGAGCACACTGAACATGAGGTGCATCAGGCAGGGGACAAATGGAGATGTTGACAGGATGGGCTTGAGCCAGTAAAGGACGAGGAGATGAGAAAAGCACCCTGACTGGTTCAGGGCTTTGAGCCGGTCCATCTAGCTGCATATGGGGCTCGGAAGATCTGTCCTGGATGTGCTCAAGATCTCCCACAGCAGCAAGGTAGCGTGCGCTGGCCAGTTTCACAGACCTTGGGAGGGCTCTGCTACCATGGGGTGAGCAGAGGAGGCCATGGGGTAACAGCATAGGGTGAGCTGTGGTGGAACTGGGAGAAATATGGTGCTGACTGGGAACATCCTGCCTTAAACTCCACCTCATCCTGAACTGGGGTTGTTTCTTAGAACAGCTTCCCTTTCATAGTGCTCTGAACCCTCAGGATGGGGGAATGATCTGGATCTCTGGCTGGTATCTTGGGGTCTGCCACTCGTGGCTGATGTTCAAGGTTGCCTTAGACCTTCCTATGAAGGAAGGATGCTGGGCAGAGGTAAGGGGCCAGGCCATAGTCATGTTCACTTACTACAGTCCTCAGATCTAGTTAGCAAACAGGTGAGCTGTCACCAGAGGATCTGATGGATGGCAAAGAGAGTTCCCTCCTTCCTGAGGCGGGAAATGAAGCTAATCAGACCTTGGACACCTTAATCCAGCTCTGATCTGATTAATGACCCTGAAGACTGTGAACTCATCAGCACCCTGGCATCTATCACTGCCTTGCATCCTGCCCCTTCTGCTGTCCACCACCCAGCCCGGCTCTCCTGTTCACAACCCTGGACTCTGCCCCGCATGGCATGGGCTGCGTGCCACCTGCTCCAGTCCTGGACAATCCTCTTGCAGGGTTCCAGTGTCTAGTCCAAGTGTCTTCACTTGGAGGAGAGAATTCCTTCCATCATTTTCCTACATTTCTTTATTGGGATTTTTCTTTATTTCCACACAGGTTTTATGGCTGTGTCAGCAAAGATTTCTTGCTTGTGCAATTCAAAGGCTGCAGCTTTGTTGGTTGTACTTGCATAACCCCAGGATGGGCTGCTGATCCTTGAGGGAGCTGCTTGTCTTTGGAAAGCCTCCTTGGGTAGTGCAGGGGACTTCCATGAGGACAGTAAGGCTGTGACCCAGACCCTTCGTTCAAGCTACAGTGGGTACAGTCACAGTCTCAGGGCTTGGCAGGGGTTACCTGGGCTCTCCTGGACTTGCTACCTGCCTGTTACCCCATGGTTGTCACTGAGATGGTGATTTCTCTGTTGTGCCCCAGTCTTTGCTCTGGATCTCAAGGAATGTTCCCTGTGCAGAGCTAACAAGCCCTTGCAATCCTCAGAGTCAGTCCTGAGGGCTCAGATAAGAAAATGATGGCTTCCCCCTTGTCACTGTCACCAGTGCAGGCTACTGCCTTGCAGTGGAAGAGTTGTTCTATTTCCACTGTGATCTCTGTTCCCTGGATACTTCTTGCAGTTTTCCCCTGTCCTTGGGAGTCAGTCTGCTCCATTCCTCCCCAAATCTTGTCCTGATGCTTGGCAGTGCTGGCTACTCGCAATGGGGGAGAGAGAGAAAGGGCTTGGTCTCCTTTCGCTTGGCAGGGACGTTGGTTTCTGTCCTGGGCAAGTGGAGAGGGATGAACTGGGGGGGGAGGAAGGAGGGAGGTCCCTACAACCTCCCTGATGGCAGAGAGGGTAGAGGAGCAGGTGCAGCTGAGTTGAGGTGAAAAGGAACACTGTTCCACCTTCAGTACCTTCTGTCCAAATTGGGGGTGTTACTGTGGGGTGACATCCACCCCAAATCCCCTTCTGAGAAAATCCAGCTCTAGACTGTCCATGTGGCTGATTTCTGCCCTCCTCTCTCCCAGAAAGGCATCTGGAAAAGGGCTGTTGTGTGTCTGTCTGCACATAAGGATTTTGGACCGCCCAGTGAAGCTGTTTGAGGCTAGACTCAGGCAATGGAAGGAGGAAGTTGTTACACACGTGGGAGCTTTGAAGCTCCCTGCAACAGGGTGAGGTGTGTGCAGGGAGATCAGCAGGTTGCATGGGTGTAGGGAAGAGAAGTCCCTGGGGTTACTGAGCAGAGAAAAGAAGGAGGCTGAGGAAGGCCCCGTATGCCCCTGCCTTCCTCCTCTCTGGGCATCTGCTTGCAGCCTCTGTGGGACACAAGATACAGTGGAATGGGCCCATCTCTTCCTCAGGGAATAGAGCAGAGCTGAAAATGCTGAAGGGAGAAGAAATACAGGGGTAGGAACTCCCTTTAGCCATTATAACATTTAGCCAGCATAATAGCAGCTGTCTTACTTCTCTTCCAAAGAGCAGCACATGCCATTGGGCACCTGTGTCAGCAGGACACAAAAAAGTGGGACCCAGAGACACACAGGCACAGACCCTCAGTGGCAGAGATCACTGATGCACTTGCATACACTCTGCCTCTCCCTGAAGGCCAGTGTTACGGGGTCTGGGCCAGCTCTGCTCCTGTTCACCCACAGTTCCCAGACCAGCCAAGGCTTTCCTCTCTACCTTTCCCAGGTGCTACTGTCTAAGCTGTGGGCACCTGCTCTGTTGGCATCTTGAACAGACATGAGTGATAGAGGGTGGTTGGCCCTGTGTGTGTCCAGCTCAGGTCCACTGATCTCCCTGGCTCAGAGCAATGCAATGGGAAATGGCACAGCTGGGCATTGGTGATGATCCCTGGTGCACAGGATATGGAGGAGCCTGCTAGTAAGCAACTGCCTCTCCTGCCCTTCCAGCCGGGCCTTCTGCCCTCCAAGTGCCTGGGGGCTTCATCGGAACCCAGCAGGGCTTTACCTACTCGTGCTGAAGTCTGTCTAGTCTCTCCAGGTCTCCTCCAGCCACTGCAACCACAGACCTGCTTCTCTGCCATAGGGCTCTGGATCAGGATGATGGGCTCAGCACCCTGGGTGGTGAGTCCTTCAGGCTGGGGGACCCCCGAGTGTGAAGGGGCTGGGCTGGACTATGAGGCTGAGGAAGGGGCAGGGTCAGGCCCTGGCATGTGCCCGCTGCTGCGGCCGGGAGCTGAGGAAGCCGAAGAAGGGCGGCGCGGGCCGGCGGGGCGGGGGGCCGGAGCCGAGCCAATGGGGCTGGGGCAGGTGGGGGGGTTTAAAAACCCCCCCCGATGCCGGCGGGTGAGCGAGTGCCCCGGAGGCGGAGCGGAGAGGAGGGTTGCCCTCGAGGGCAGCCGCGCTGAGCGCGGCGCGGCGGGCCCCGCGGGTGGATGCCCGCGGTGCGGGGCTGGCCCGGGGCTGGCCGGCCGGGCTGTGCCCTGGCAGGGAGCGGCGGGGCGCTCGGAGGCTCGACGGCCTCCGCACGGGTAGGGCTATGCACAAGCCCATGGAGAAGTCCCAAAACTTCCGCATCGAGGCCGCTCCTGGCCGAAGAGCCGGCGCGAGCGCCTCCCCGTCGGGGCTGAGCCCGGGAGCCCCGCGGTGAGCCCTGGCCCCGCCGGGCGCTCCGATACCCCCTCACCGCGGGCGCCCCGGCCGCCGGGCCGCTCGCCCCGACCGGCTTCCTCCCCAAGCCTGGCTTGCTGCACCTCTCCGGCCCCGGGCTCGGCGCCCTGCCAGCCCTGTACCCGACTGCCGTGTATCCACTCCCTACCCTGGGGGGCCAGCACCCCGCTTTCGCCTACTCCGGCATCCCCCACCTGCCGCCGCCCGGCGCGGAGCACCTGAAGGCGGCCGTGGCCGGCTCCTTCCCGCTGGAGCACTGGATCCGAGCCGGGATGGTGGTGCCGAGGCTCTCCGACTTCCACGGTGAGTGACCCGGGGACCGACTCTCCCGTCAGGCGGAACACGGCTCTCGCCCCTTCCAGCCCCCAAGGGTCTCCGCCAACACATCGCGGTGCAGGTCCCTTAGGGAACTGAGGACTGAGGTTTTCCAAACCCGCCCTTTCGAGGCTCCCCGGCCGTTCGGGTCGGGACCGCTATGCGGGGTTCTTTCAATGCCTAGACCCGCTCCCAGCCCGGCACGGTTCGGGGTCCCACTGCTGCGGTAACATGACTCGCCGGAGGCTGCGGGGCCCCGGGAAACCCATCCGAAGGGCAAAGTCTCGCCTTATCCCGGCGCAGTGCTCCGGAACAGCCCGGAGGGGCACTGCCCGCGCCGCTGCCGGCAGAGCCGAATCGCTCTCAGGCCGAGCAAACCGCGCCGACCCCGCCTGCCCCAGCCCGCACGGCCGCCGCGGGCTTGTTGGGCCTCCGCCCGTGGCGCGGAAGGAAACGAGAATAAAGAAGGGGCAGCCAGAACCTGCACTGGAAAACGAATAAATTCCGCCTGCTGTGGTTGGGAACGAACCCGCAGGATGCGCTGCCGGATTGGGCCCCCCTGCGGGAACGGGCAGGGGATCCGTGTTCTTCCCGCCGTCGCGCTCGGCTCGTGGGGGTGAGGGGCCGGTGAGTCCATCGGCCGGCGGGAGCCAGGGGGCCCGACAGTGTGCTCGGCTCTAGCCCTGCCCCGGTCCCTCCTGGTGGGTACGACCAGGGCTACAGGAAGCCACCGTATCCTACATTGCAATGATGGGCCACGGGTGGGAAGGGTCCTGCAGGGCACGGACGGCACAAGGCTTCAGGCTCTTGTCCCGTTGGGGACTGTCACTGGCATCCCTGGCAGTGTGACTTGGACTCTGCCCTGTGCTTGTGGTGATCAGAGCTCTGGTCAGCGCAAAGATGGTCCATAGACTAGAGTGTCTGGTTAATAACCCCCCGGCAGAGTATCCAGATTTATTGGCTGAATGTAGCATCTTAATAACTTGGGAGCCCATTTATAAAATAGTACTAATAAAAAACAAGGCTGGAAAAGTAATTTAATTGATAAACTGGCTGAATGCATAATAGTATAAAAATGGAGAATTAACATGAAAGGTCCCATTTGTTGCTCCTTCCTCAAATTACTCCTGGACAGGTTAAAGGGAAGCAGACTGTTTTCTTCCCCGTTCTGTTTCTCTTTCCCTGGACTTCAGGTTACGTACATTTGTGAATCTAGAGGTGTAGAATAAGCTTCTGGTGCTATGGGCTGTGTGTACTCTTCAAGCATGTCACTAAGACAAGAGAAAAGAAATCTCTGTTTGTTAGGTGGTAAAACACCTTCCTGCTCTTCTGCAGAGGCCATGTTATCCTTGAAAGGTCTGGGTCTGTCGGTGTATCTCAGCATCCCGTGGCTTAATGCAGGGTTATGTTTCACCAGAGTGGGAACACACCACTGCATCTGCTCCTGTGGCCCTGAGTGCAGCTTCTGGCTGGGATAGCGTAGAGGTATTTGTGCATCAGCCCTACTCCTCTCAAGTACACGTTCTGCTCTACAGCTGGTTATATCTAAAACCTCACCAGAAAGAGAGAAATCCCAAATTATGGGCATGAGAACAGCTTGTGGAGGGAGGTTTTGGGCTGTGCAGAATGCCCTAGAACAGAATGTCAATGGATATCGTGGGAAGCACTGAAAAGGGCTCCTATGGAAGCTCAGAGGGAGGAAAAGCAGTCTCTGACCCAAATATTACTTGACTGGGTTTTGGAGTAACCAAAACAATGTAGACACATGGGGGTGTAACAAGGATGGAGCAAAAGCTGACAAAGCTGTAGATTTTTAAGTCAGAGTGATCACTGCCTCAATCCATATCCTTACTAAAATGTTTTTGCTCACAGTTCTGGGGAGCCCTTTGCGGTGGGGATGCTTTCTCTCCAGAATGTCCTGTTTAGTATTCCAGTGGTTCTTCTGCTGTGCAGGACAGAACCTCATCCATCTTCAGATCCTTGTTTCAGTCCATTGGGAACATCAGGATTCTCAAGTGTGTCCTCAGCCCTTGCTCTTGGCGGACTCACTGAAGCTCTGAAATCTGGTTCCTTTGCCTTGTCCTTGTACTCACCAGTGCTGGCCCCAGCTGCATTTTATGGCTGTGTCTGGCCTCATACTGCCCAGTGTGCTGGCCAGGGTGTAGGGACAGGGACAGGAAGGGGCACTTGCCTAGGATGTGCTGCTTCCATGGCCCTTCCTCATCTCTCTGAGAAGGGCGGTGGGCTGGGCTGTAGCCTCACACTGTTGGCACAGGGATCCTGGGCTGCCTGTAGTTTTATGGGAGTCCCTGTCCCACCACTCAGCCTAGACAGACAGATGGACAGACCTGCCTGGCTGAAGTTTCCAGAGGGACTGAGTACAAGTGTCAACAGTGCTGGTGCCAGTCATGTTCAACGCTCTCATAGCAGTAAGAGATGAATCTGAAAGCTTCCTAGGACATGTTACGGATCATTCCAGAGGGAAATCACCCTTGTGACTTATTTATAGGGAATTCCAGGACTTAATTCTGGAATAAATTCTTTCTTTAGCTGCATGTGTAGAGACGTTTTGCAGGCACGGTCTAGTTTGGTCTCCTGGGTACAATCAGGGTGGGGGAAAGAGCAGGATAGCCCATGAACTGAAGCCACAAGCTCTGTGGTTATGCATTGCACGCATTCTCCCTGCTCTCACCTGTGTATGGGGAGACAGTCTGAGATGGTATCCTTAGGAACCCGGCCTGGGCTTGGGTGCTGGGATTGCTCAGAGCAGTGCTCCTGGCTGTGAGGCAAGCGGGTGCTGTGCTTCCCTCTCTGGCTCCTGGTGCAGAGCTGCACGCAGTGCCTGGCTGCCGCTGCTGCAATGCGGACTGAGAGGGTAGTGGGAAGGCCTGGGTGCAGGAGCAGGCATGCACTTGCTGCAGATGTCAGGGATGCTCACTACCCAGGCTTTGCTGTCCCCAGCCTGGGTCCCTGTCCTGGGGCTTTGAGCGCCTCCCGAACTGCACAGAGGTAGCATTTGGCACTGGAGTGCTGTGCCTACCAGTTTCACTGGGAGCTGTGACTCATTTGCCAGTGTGGAAATGCAGCACAGCAGTGGGAGCCAAGTGCAGAGACCCACCTCAGCCAAGAGCTGTAGGAGTGGGGAACAGTGACATACAGCTGTAGACTCTCAGAGCAAATGATCCCTGCTGGGGACCTGGTGCTTAGATGGCTTTCCTTGCACACAGCTTCCCTGCATCGCCTACTCACGACCTTGATGGCCCGGAGCCCAATTCAGATCCTGCTCATGGTGGCAGAGAGCTTGTTGATGGGTTGTGCTGGGCTAGGAGAGGGGACAGGATAAGTCTTATCGAACGTCTTCAAAAATCAACGCCTTCCAAGGCTCACCAGGTGCACAGTGGTCTGGTGTCAGCAGGAAATACGTGCTGGGAAACAGCTGGCAAGCAGCAATCAAGGTTAAATTGTGGAGCAAGCAAGGGGCTAGTAGAGATAGCAAGTGCCCTTACACATGCTGCCCCACGGATAATGGCCGGAGCTGCTGACAGGCCAGGAGGAGCCTTTGGTGATGGCCCTGACACTGATGAGACCACTTCTCTCCCTTCCAGCTCTGACATCTGGAGAAACACCTCCAAAGCAGTTAGGGTGCTAATTTCCTCTTCTTTATCTGCCAGCACACAAAGTTAAGTGAACTATAGCTAAACAAACCAAATTAAAACCAAGTGAGTTAATATCAACCTAGGATTACTCTTGTTATCAAGTAGACGGAACTGTGTCAAATAAACCAACAATTTTTTATAAGCTTTATCTAATTATCCAGGAGGCAGCTGCCTTGTAGAGCTCCTGGCCTCAGACTCGGAGGGTATTCCCAGCCACAGGCCAAGCAATTTATTTACTGATACTTCAGCCAAATGCCAGGCACCCATCAAGGGGTTTAAGCCCTGCCAGGCTGAAGGGATGTTAAGACAAGCTCTGATCTTGGATACAGTGCTGGAAGAGATGGTTGAGCAGATAGTAAATCCTTTGGCAAGCAAAGGTGTGATGCTGAGGCACTCAGTGGTCTTCTGGTAGGAACTGGATAAGGGGGAGAGCCTTTCCAAAGGGTTATTCTTTCTATGGGATGTTGGTTGTGATGCGGATGGGTTCATAGCTCAGCTGACACTGACTGGAGGAGGTAAGCCCTGTGGGGGATGCTTCCTGTGCATCCCTTGGAAGGATTCTGTCCATGTCAGTGTGACAGCGTGCCATAGGACAGGAAGGGACAGGATTCCACAAAGCACACTGGCAGGCCACAAAGCATTGTCTCCTCTTTTTGTGGGAAACTGGAACCTACTTCGTTCCCTATTTCATTTCAGTCTCCACTTCCTCCTTCTGCCTTTGCTCCTTCCCCAGTGAGAAACTGCAGACCCTCTTCCTCCATACTCTCCCTACACAAAGAAGCCAGAGCCCTTCAGGTAAGCTAACAGCAGAGCTGAGGCCAAAGATGTTGTTCATTCAGGTCCACGACAACCTGCTGCTGTGGGTGGCTGAAGGTCAGCTGTGTTGGTTTGGGTTTGCCCCACCTTGTCTGCAGGCAACAAGTCATAGTGGGGAGCACTGATGATGGATAATAATAGCTGCTGAAGGGTGTACTGTCAGAGGAGGTCACAGGTTAGGTGGCCAGCAACCTGTGCAGGCTGGCCTTTGGACTGGTGGTGGTGGCTTGAACTGTATGACAACACCAGAGAGGGGTTTAAGGGCTGGGTTTTTCTTTTCAGCACTGGAGCAGGAGGCACGGTGGGTTTCCAAGGAGGTCAAGGTCTGTACAATCTTTGTAATGGACACCACTGCACTGAGCCTGAACTGGACACTAAGAAGGAGAAATGGGGACTGGCAGACAGACCATGCTCCAGCAGTCAGTCCCCTGCAGTGGTAGTCATTTGGGTTATATCCCTTTTGAATTTATTTGACTTTTGGGCAAACTTTCTGTTCTTCTTTTCCCTACTGGACCATGCAGTTCTTAGCACCTTACCTGAAGAAGAGTGAGTTGCTTGAGGGGGTGTTGTTAAAGCAAGCTGCCCTCCAGCCTCCTCTGAAGCTGGAAAGACCTGCACTGCTTTTGGGATAGATACTTCTGTGCCTTCACTCCTTCCTACATGTGGTTGTAGTCTGGCCACATACGACCTTGCAAGAGGGTGCACTGAGGAGCCTTTTGGGGTGGTCTGAAGGATTTCTGTGCTCCCCGAGGCTGGGAATCAATGCCCTAGGAGCTGAACCCTGGGCTCTCTGCTATGGAGTGGGAAGTTTAAACTGGGAATATGATATTTATTCACCCCTGGACCCTTCAGCTCCAAAAAGCATAGGACTCCTGGATTGCTGGATGCTGAGATGTGGGCACACCCTCTTCCCTTCTCTTTCCCCAAAACATCCTTTACAGACCATGCCCAGAAAGAGTAACTGCTCAGAGGAACCCTTGCTTAACCCAGTATGGCCAGCCTGTGCAGTGCAGCCCCTACAACGGGGAGGGACTGGGGCATCAGGTGCTCCAGCCACCCTCCTGTCTCTGTCAGCAGAGGGGGCTTGCTGGGAGCCGGAGTCATTGGGCTGCTGGACACTGCCTGGGACTGCTTTTTGCCTCCCACCAAGACAGACTGAATTAATTTCTTCTCTGGTTCTTTCTGATGCACCTCTGCCCTTTCCCTCAATGACGAGCTGCAAAGCGTGTTGGCTTGGGCTGCCCCATCCCTGCAGATGCTAGTTCCCATAACACCTCCTTTTCCTAGCCAAAGGGAGCCTTTGCAGGTCTGTTTGGTCCCATGTCTCCATTGAGGATTTGTGCAGCCAGAGCATCCACAGCCAGCCAGAGCCCAGACAGCTGCCAAACTCTGCAGAGCTGAGCAGTCTTTCATGTGACATTCGTATTTGTCCTGGAAATCCTTTGAGCCTCTCATTTGATTTTAGCCTTGAATATCTTTTGTATGCAAAATAATGCACTGCATATGTGAGAGCCATTGGCACAGCCTGTCTCTTTAATCCCTAGTATAACTTCCCAGTAGCTGCAAGGTGGGTCCCACAGGCTGTCTCTCCTGGCACTGTGGGGCTACAGGCACAGTAGGGGTTGTATCTGTCATGCTCTCACAAGAAGTTTGCACAGCCCCAGTCCAGCCTGTGCTCTGTCTGATTGACCCATACCACCCAGCATCCAGCTACTTGGGATCAAACCTGGATTGCGATCAGTTAATGCCCCTTTCATAAATTCCTGCCTCATGCGTCACTGCTGTTTTTGAAGGGTTTGGTGGACACCTCAGGAGATGGGCAGGTGGGATCAAAGCTGGAATCTGGGGAAGATAACAAGAATGGTGCCCCATGCCCAGCAAAGCGGGTGAGCTGGAGTGGCCCTTGCCAAGCAGGGGCACAATGAGGCCACAATGCTCTATCATATGCCCCTAGATGCATCAGCAGGGATATGCCAAGGACCTTTCCCATTAGTGGCCCCCCACGCTGCTCCAGCACTTTACTCCTGACTGCAAACCCCTGGGTTTGATTGCCGCTTCAGTGGTGGGAGAAGCAGTAAAAGCTGAACCCCGGGGGGACAATAAAGCCATCGGAGAGGAGATAAGGAGGGATCAAACAGAGCGCAGCAGCCACCCCGTGCTGGACTCTCAAAGGTTTCTTTGTTCCCGCTGCCTCCTGGTTCAGTGCCGCACTGCCTTCAAGGGCTGCGAGTGAGATAGCAGGGCTCTTGGGCAGCCCTGCTGCCGCAGCCCCTGGCAGTTGAGCTGCCACCTGTGCGGCCCAGCAATAAAAAAAGAGGATTAATTTCAGTCACAGGACTGATCCTAGTTGCACACTGAGGCCTGATAACGTATCTCACTGGTTCCTATCAGTCAGGCAATAAAGCCATTATTGGGATGGGAGATGACAGGAGACACCTTCCTCCTCATCCCAGGTTTGCTGAGAGGATGTCCCCCTCTTGCTCTTCTGCCTCCTGACTCCTGCTTACTGTCTGCTCCACAGCTGCCCCACAGTCTGGCTTGATGGGGAAGTGCCGCCGGCCCCGCACAGCCTTCACCAGCCAACAGCTCCTGGAGCTAGAGAACCAGTTCAAGCTGAATAAGTACCTGTCCAGGCCCAAGCGTTTCGAGGTGGCCACGTCGCTGATGCTCACCGAGACACAGGTACCTTGGTCCTGGGGAAATGGAGCATAGCACCATGCAGCTGTATATGAGGGAAGTCAATGTCATGGGCAATGCTGATGCCATCAGCCCCGCACCCCAATGCTCCCATCAGTGCCCCTTCCAGGGCATCTCCTGCAGAGACCTGCCTGGTGGGTTCCAGGCTCTTCTCTTTTGAAGGGCACTCCAGAATACTGCTCTTTTTATCCATCACCCCCAACTTGGGTTTCAGAGCCTTCCCATCCCTCAGCATGCTGTGGGAGGGGGCTTTTTGTGGGGCTAAAATGAAAATGTCCCTGTGCATGTCCTTGGCCATCCTGTGGAGGCCAGATGGAGGGAAGGCAGCAGTCCCCCAGTATTCCTCTCCCCATGACAACTTCAGTCTCTTTGCACAGACCCGCAGCACCACAGAATGCCCCACAGCAGAGAGGCTTTGGGGGGACCCTCCATGCAGGGAAGGTGGGGGGGTGGGGGCAGAATGGGGTGGGGGACACACTCTCTCCTCTGGGGGCTTTCCCTTTGCAGGTGAAGATCTGGTTCCAGAACCGCCGCATGAAGTGGAAACGGAGTCGCAAAGCCAAGGAGCAGGGGGCTCAGGCAGAGGCTGACAAGCAACGAGGGCTCAGCAAAACCTGCGAGAAGCTGCTGCCCAGCGAGCCTCAGGGACAAGCTGCCGAAAGCCCCGAGTTCATGGGGCACAGCCCTGACTCAGGCTTCCTGCGCTGCAGCACTACCGAGCTGAACTACGGCCCCGATTCCTCCTGCTCAGGGGGCGAGGAAGAGGAAGAGGAGGAGAATGAAATGGGTGCCACCTAGAGGAAGATCGGCTCTGTGTTGTGAAAGACGAATGGAGCCAGCCAGGGAGAGGGGCTGGGCTGTGGTGTGGGGGTTCTCTTTGCTGGCAGACACAGACTGTGCCTGGGTAGAGCAGGGGGTGCAGGGCACCTGCCCCCCTTTAACTTATGTGTATTTGGATCCTATTTAACTCGTAAATATTCCTCTGTGTGTATCTGGAGGAGTCCCCACATCCCTCCTTTATAAAGATGTTATCTGGATGCCTGTGCTTTTCCTTAGGGGATGGGAGGCTCTGCCCCTCTCCTGCTACTCTGCTGTCCTGCCAGGGTCCCTGGGGGAAAGGGTGGGGAGAGCAAACTTACACAGCTGGCAGCCTGCTGGTACAGGTGGAAGAGAGAGACCATGGACCCTTCTTGGACTGCACTGCCACTTCCTTGCAGATCTGACAGTGCTTGGAGCAACACATCCCTGTGTGGTGGTGCCAGCTGCCCTTCCCCTTGGTGAATGAAAGGCTGTGAAGGAGGATTCCCAGGTTGCCTGCCAGCCTGCCTTGCCTCTTCCTTCACTGGCAGAATTCCTGGTGGAGTCGGCACTTTGCAGAGCAAATTTTATCTGTCCTGTGAAGCAAAGCTCTCAATCCCTTTCTGGGCTCGTTTCATGATGCTCTTGGAATGCTGCTTGAGCTGACTGGGCTCAAATCAACCCCTGGTGGTAGGATGACAACCGACACCCTCTACCACCTCCCTAGAAGCACTAGGGTTAAGCACCGACTCCCCATAACTAAGCAGGCTGCACTTGTTCTCAGAGGATGCTGGTGGGTCCTGGCAGACACTATAGACCTCCTATGCCTCCTGCACACTTAATTGGGTCTCTCCTTAGGGTGCTGAGGTAGCCGTGAAGGCAGGGGGGCAACCTGAGGGGCAGCCTTAGTTCACCACCCTGGTGCACGTAGTGCTGCAGGAGCGTGGCAGACTGGACTGGGCTGTCCCATTCCTGGACGGACCATGATGTCTCTCCTGTCCCACGTCCTGCTGTCCTCTTCTCTCTTCTCCCTGTCCCTACCTAGGGGTGGCAGGGACGGCTGCTTGCTCTGGGACCTGCGGTGGGGGTGGGAATTGCCGAGGGGCAACATTTTCCGTGGAATCCCGGGTCACCTTTGGCAGACAGTCAGTGATGGATGGGACAGGTAAGCATTGGTGCACCGCCGTCACACCTCGCAGGGCTGGGAAAAGCCTGGCAGCAGCTGGGGGACAGTACCCTGGGCAAAGGGACAGATACGATGCTTTTGAAACAGAAGGATGGACCAGGGAAGCAGATGATGGGAGAGAGAAGTATGGACACAGATGGATGGATGGACGGACCTGTGTGGGGAGACAGTGACCCGCAGTGGCTGCTGGCAGCTTAGCAGCTTCCCCCTGGATGTATGACATCCTCGGTGCCCAGATCTCCTGTCCTCAAGCAATGCATCATAGGGCACGGTAGGGCCCCTCTGCTCACGTGGAAGGTGCCCAGACCCTCGGCGCTGCCCGCTGGGAAGCTCTGGTTCTGAGGAGGCTGCAGCACTTGCTCCAAGGGGGCAGATATGAGCCAGGGTAGGAGCCAGGTGCCAGGAGCCTGTGTTGGTTGGTGTAACATGGAGCAAGAGAGGAAATAATGTGGAGAAGGAGGAAAAAAAGGGCAGGAAAGGAGAAGGGGAGAGGGAAGTATGAAAGGATGGTACCCGATTCCCTGCCATTGCCCTGTGAGGACAGCAGACCAGGAGAGACCCATTGCCCAAGGGTAGCTGTGCCCAATACCAGCAGGCATGTAGGACTGGGCACAGAGATGCTGGGAGATTCCAGCCCATGGCTGCAGGAGCCTCAGGGCCAAAGACATCTACCACCTGATGTGCAACCTGGTCCTTGTTCAGCGGGGGACCAGAGAGGACCACGGGATGGAGCTGGGCACACAGGTGCAGTGGTGACAGGGGTGGTAGAGGCATACAAGAAAAGGCAAGAAGGAAAGCAACAAAAAATTAAGTGCCAGGAAGGAGGAGGGGAGCTGAAGGCATGTCACAGACTTAAAACGTTCACCTTGATGGGCTATGACAGGTTTAATTTCCAGAGTACAATCATTAAAGTGATGGATGGGAAGCGTTCATCTCACGCCTGGCACACTCACGCCTTCTGTGGCTGCAGGAGGGTTTGTTTTGTTGCTGTTATTTATGAGGTTTTTTCTGCAGGAGCCAGGCGCTCATCAGTGCTGGGGGGACAGAGTAGGGGACACAATTGATGCAGGAGGAGTTGGGGTGCTGATTTATGGCTGCTTAGCTGGATGACTCATGTCGTAGACACCGACAAATGCCATTAAAGCTGCATCTCCCTCCTGCCTCTGTCCTGGCACCCTCTCTGTGCTGCGGGATGTGGCCAGCCCTGCTCTACACCATACTGCTGCCTGTGCACCCTGGAGGGTGTCCTCCCCATCGGGAAAACGAGGGTCCCACCTCCTTGAGGGTCATCCAGGGCACTGGGAAGATGTAGGACTGTCCTGTTGTGGTGGTGGTGCCCCATGGGAATAATACCTGGGATACCTGATAGGGCTGTGCAGCCAGGGCTTCCTAACCTGTTTGTTCATCTCGGCCCCACAACTTCTTGTGACAATGATCACAACTTGTTACTTGTGTCACCAATGCTTTAAGGAACTCAGGGTGTCCTGGCCCCATTAAGGTGCCACCCCATCCCTATGGCAGCACTCTCCAGCCTGTTACACACCATGACCCCTTGCCCACAGTCTCCTCATCCACTCATCCCGCACACCCACGTACTTCAGAGCCCCCCCATTGCTGGCTCAGCTTTGTACTGTCTCCCTCCCCTGCACCCCTCCTGGGAGAGAGCCCCGGGCTCTCTCTCACACTCCTGCAACGCCTGCACCCCTCCGTCTGCCACCCGCCTCTCTCCATCTCCCTGTCCCTGGACTCCCCATCTTCCCCTGCTCCCCATCTCCCCGCCGGACCCCCGAGAACTTCTGACCTGCCCCCTCGCCCCCTCCATCTGCTCCCGATCCCCTGCTGCTCCCGCCCTCTCTCTCTGCCCCGTTCTCCGCGTCCCGCCGCCGCCCCCTGGCGGCCACCGCAACCCGCGCGGATTGACCCGAGGCGGCCGCCGTCGTCGCTCCGGGAGCGTCCTGTCTCCATGGCAACGCGGGCCTGCCCACATGGCGCTGAGCGGCCGGGACTGGTCCGGGACGGTGCCCGAGGCACCCCGAGCTCCCGGTGCTTCAGGGGGCCGGGTAGGGCTCAGGGGAGTCGGGCTGGCCGTGCGGGCCCCGGGGGGCAGCGGTGACTCGCGGCCTGGGCTCCGCTCCGGGGCAAGGCGGGGTGATAAAGGAGCGGGCGGTGCCCTGGGGAACTGGGCAGGCGGTCGCTGTGGGGAACACGGCCCTGCCATAGTCATCCATACGGGGTTTTAGTGAGCCAGGCCAGGCTACAAAGCAGGGCTTTGATATACTGGGCTCTGTGGGGCGATAGTGGTCAGGGCTGGGCTGGGCTGGATTCGGCTCGGCTCGGCTCTGCTCTGCTCTCCCCTCCCCGAGGAGAGCCCTGCCACAGGGGCTAGGCTGTGAGTCATGACCACTAGGTCATGGGGACGACGTGGTTTCTGGAGAGGGCTGCACTCACCTGACAAAATGGGGACACAAAGGGGCACGTTACATCAGCCCCTACAGGGAAGAGGCTCAGTGACACCCTGAGCCAGAGGAGGGGGCATTGGGTCTCTGGGAGCGCCCAGCTCTTGGCAAAAAAGGCTCTCTGGGTGCAGAAGCAGCATACGTGAGGACTTTTTCCTCTTGTTTCTCAGATGCTTGCTCAGCAGCATGGCAAGCCCCAGAATTCTGACTCTTTTCTGAAGAAGTTCTGTGGCTATGACAGGAAGGTGAACGGAGGCTTAAAGGGTGCTTATTGTCGTGGGTGGATTGTCTGGCAGGCAGGGAGAGGAGAGAAGCAGAAAAACGTTTAGCCTTTGCTTCCCTCGTTCATCACCCCGTTTAGTATCTGCTGTTTGGGCTGTGGCCAGGAGGTGTCTCCTCTGGACTCCTGAACCAGGTCTTTTGGTGACTCCTGGAGTTTTGCCGCAGGGTGGCTCCTTTCGTCCATATCCACTGAGAAACCTTTAGCATAGAGAAACAGCCGTTTGAGTGATTTCTCCTCCCTTCCCAACTACTATTCCCTAAGGTGTCTGTAAGACAGGCAAAGAAGAAGAAATGCATATTCTGGGGCATTGAGGTGGCTGAAACACTCATTTGGCATGGCTGGGAACTTGGACAAGAGATGATCAGACACTTGACCTTGAAAAATGTTCATGAGAAAACCCAGAAGCTGAGCTACAGGTGCGTGGGAAGTTTGTTTGTCCTTTGTACTCCTCATGCTCTCGCTTCATCTTCATCCCTCCTGCTGTATCAGTAACATCAGCAGTTTTTCTCAGACTCACCTTCCCCCTCTCCCCTTGAGTGCTGTGCTGGAGACAGTGTGTGCACACTTATGTAGCAGGACAGAAACCTGCTAATTCAGAAACACAGCCCTTGTTCCTGGCAGAAGTGTGTTAAATGAAATGCCTTTTTTTAAATTCTGTTTTGCTGATACTTCTGTCTGTGAGGCGTTTCCAGTCTAGTGAGATTTTAATTGTGGATGTATGCCAGCCAGTCACTAGTGTGTCCTAAAACCATTGCTCCCGGGAGTCCCACTGGATATTGAGCCACTCCAGCACTCCCTATGACCCTCCGTGCTCTGAAACTCAAATGTGTCTGCCCAATGTGTTTTGCTCATACTGCATGGCCTGAAAACGTAAAATACTGTTCAAGGATAGGGTAGGTACTTAGAGCTGGGAATGGGTTTTCAGAACACCTGGGTTCTGTCCCTCTTTCTGCTGCTGTGCTACCAAGGTACCCTTGGGGTCAGGTGTGTAAGGTGCTTCTAAACTGTGGGGTCTGGAGGTTTTGTTTATTTGTTCTCTTTTCTGCTACCTAACTGAAGAACAGCTGTATGCCCTCACACAAAATCTCTTGTTTTGCTGTTGTTATCTAGGTGTCCTCCCACGCCATTCTTCTTCACTGTTTTTCCGCAGCCTATTACTCTCAGCCCTGGAATGTCCATAACTCTGCCCATCGTTTTCCGGCCCAGTGAAAAGGTAAAGCACTAATGTCATAACTGCTCCCAGTGCTCAGGCTGCCTTCTGGGTGAGCAGTGGGCCTCTGCCTCTCGTGTTCTTTCTGATTTTTCACTTGAATGAATCAGTCCTTGGGGAACATTCTAACATAGGAAGAGTGGCCAGAGTGACCTTCCTGCTCTCTGCACATCTTCATCACCGGAGGGAGCCCTAATCTTGACTTATCTACAGAGTTTGCCCGTGGTTATGAGAGGGATCCTCACAAAAAGTATTCCCAGTTTTTCGCGTTCTACTTCTGGCCATGAGATCAATAAGATGAAGTGCTTGAACTGGCCACACCTGGTTTGATACCAGGGAACCTCGGCTGTATGGTTTTAGTGCAGAACCTTGGGTCGAGGGACTCTCTGCTTTACTACAGAAGACCCAAAGCCCCTACAATAAAAGGCTACTGGTTTTCCATAAGGGACATGTCAAAGGCCTCCTTTTTTCTGGATGGGGGTGGGTTTCTTTATGCTTTATTTTTAACAGCAATGATTCTTTTTACCCAGTCTCTTTTCTTGCTTTTCAACTTGTTTGTAGTATCCGTCTTGTCTCTGAGTGTTGATCTCTGGCTCTTGTCAACAGCTGTATGTCTTTGATGTGGATCTCTGTCCTAGCCATAGAGCATTATTACTGGACAGATTCCCAGTACCCTGCTCTCAGTATCATGATTTTTTGATGACTGTTCAGTGTCCCCTTTATGAAATAAGCTGTTGGCCTTGTTCCATTTTCAGTGGATAGTTTGTCTGCAGCACATCAGTCGCTAAAGCAGGAGGCTGCCTTTCTTAGAGTGAGCAAGGACTGTGTGTGCTGCAGTGCCCAAGGTCGCTCCTTACCTGGATAGGTGGTACTCAGGAGGGGTGACAAATGGGAAACACGTATCTTGCTATTCCTTCTATCTTAGCTGCTTAGCAGATGTCCTGGGGCTATTTGTACACAGTGCTGTCAACACTGCATCTTTAAGTTGTGCGTTATCTGCTTGGGTTTCCAGCTGACAAAGCATTTAATCAAAGACTAATGTTTCTGTGCTTGTGGAGCTCAAAGAAAGGTTGTACACGCTTCAGTTCAGCTGAATTGGGATCTTGAAAATACTGAGAGAAATCCATCTGCGTTGAAACAAATCAGGTGAAACAAATGTGGCCTTCAACTGCTCTTCCTGAGAGTGTTTGTGTGTTCCCTGACAGAGTTAGGAGTATGCCTGAGTACCTTCCACGCTGCCTGCCTTTTCCAAATGATTCATATGCTCTGTCCTGCACAGAGGCCTCCGCTGGTGTCTCTGTTGCTGACATTTTTTCCCTAACACCTGCAGAGGTGAAGGTGATGGGTATTCATGGGTGGAGCTGCAGTACCTGCAAGGTGGAGTCCTTCTAACTGCTGTCTCCTCTTGCTTTTCTGTGCAGAGGGAGTATGAAGACAGCATCTGCTTTGTGAAAGCTGAGGGTGAGTTCTCTGTTACCCTGCGTGCTGTGCTTCCACGCCTCCGTCTCTCCTTCCCGGCTGCTCTCCGGTTGCCTGTCTGTGCTGTCCACAGTGTCACAGAGACGACATTCCCTGTGCGCAATGTTGGGTGAGTGAGATGTGACTGAGCAGACACTCCTTCTGTTTTGCCAGGTATTTTGCTACCCTCTTGGACTATCCGTTAAATGCAGCTCGTTCCAGTTGTTGTTAGATCTGCTAGCTGCCTTAACAGGCAGCAAAACTCTACTTCCCCTGAGGTCCTGGCAGAAAAAACAGCAGAATGGTAGTACAGGTCACTGTGGGCTCATCTGGGCATCTCATATCCATCTGTTTCCAGCATATGCCGAGAACCATTTGTGCCCAGGAACTAGGTGGGGACCAGCACAGTGTCCCACTGAGAACATCCCACATTCAAAGGAGAGGCCTGAGCTTCCAGTTAATTAAAGGCAGCCTTCCCAGCATGAGCAGGGAGAGATGAGCAACCAGCTGGAAACATTTTAGGCATTTAGGAGCAAAGATGCTCCCAGTTATCGAGGAGGCTTAGTAAGGGAAGGACAGTAAATGAAGCAGTACTATAGAAAGGAATGTAGTGAAGTTCCCAGGCAAGGAGGGGTGTACAGCCATTTCATGTGATTCATTCTCCACTTAGAGAAATAATTTGTACTGACTGAGAGGTCCAGGGTGTTGGAGGATGTGAATGGTAACTAACACACAGTTTGGAATCAATAAAATAGAAAAAGCTGATGGCATATCATGTTCTTTGCGGAAGTCAAACAAGCAAAGGGAGTTCTGGAGAGCTGAATGAGGTATTAGGGGAATAGCTCAAGCCTTTCTTCCCACCTGGGTGTATAACAGAGGAACAAATGTTCATTTGGAATTAAGTAGCAGCAAAGTTAGATACAGGAAAAGCGAATACTAATTCTGGAGCACATGATGAAAAATTTCACAGCCATTAGTAAAGTTCTTAGACATAATAGCTAAGATTCCTTAAAGTGTGAATAGAAGATTTGCAGAGACTAGAGACAAAGTTCTTCTCAGCATTACATATTTGTCCAGATGCATTAGAGATTCTGCCATTCAGCATTGGTTGCTTCACATCCTAATTGAATAACCCATTGGGAAAGGCTCATTCTATGCATGATTGCACAGGCAGCAAACGATCCATTCGTCTGCTTAAAATGTATCTCCATTTCCTAGTGATCTCTTTACCACATTTACCTGGAAGACACCAAGTCCTTTCTGCATGATTCCTGACCATGGCAAGCTGAAACCAGGTGCTGAGTGCATGGTCAAGGTGGTCTTCCAACCCAAAGTGGCTGGGGTTCATGATGGGGCAGCCACATGCTGGTTTGGAGATCAAGAGAAACAAAAGAGGATAATCCAGCTAAAAGCCATAGGTGAGTCTTTCTTGCATTTAACACTCAAAGAAATATGTATCACCCCTAACTGTGGAACAGCATTCCACAGAGATACAGGGAGGGCCTGCACTCTAAGGCTGTGCCACTACTGGCTCAATGCATTGATGAGCAAGTGAGGCCCATGGTTTGAAAGTGGCCTGTGAAATTCTCTAATGTACTTTTGCCAATTTGGAAGTGTTATCTGAAGGGACAGAGTGTCCAATATATCTTGTGGCATGCTTTGGCCAAAACAGCATTTCTGAGGCCTGCTTAAGTTGACGAAGGGGAAGAAATGAGAGGATTTCACTGGAAAAAACCTCCACAAACTCCTGGCTTTGTCTGCACTCAGTGTCTTGTCTGTCCCTGCTAGACAGAGGCAGAGAGAAATTTCTAAAGCTTTCTGGATGCAAGATAAAATAAGCAATGGTTAGCAAGTCCTTGCCTGAAGTGCCTTGTGTGGCCACTGACAAAAAAAAGATGTGATTCTGAGTTAAGTAAATTAGGGCTGGAAGGGAGCTTATTTGGTGCAAACCAGGGCCAACTTTGAAGGTAGATCCAACTTCAGAGTAATCTGAGGTTCTTCAGAGGCTTGTCCAGTTGAGTGTTGAATATCAAGGGATGGAGATTCCCTCTCTCTTTCCTAATCCAGTATACTATTCTCTTTAACAGCCAAGTACCCCTATCTCCGTGTGCATGTGACAGGGAAGAAGTGTGAAGGTGTACAGCCTGGGAAGTTTCGGGATGTCCTGTGCTTTGGATCAGTGCCAGTGGGGACAACTGTGGAAAAGTGTGTAGAAATCTTCAACCTGTCTGTGGTATGTGGAGAGGGAGATTGACTTCTTGTGAGAAGCTGGCATGCTGACACATTTCCATGGCACATATGGTCTTGTGTATCTCCCTTAATGCTGTGAAAATAACCTAAGTGTGAATGTGAATGAAACAGAGATGATGAGTCTTCCCCTACCAACCAGGCTATTCACCCTTGCCTTCCAGCTACAGCGCTAAAAACATAGCCATTTGCAGCATAGTATTGCAGTTCCCACCTGCTTCCCACTGTGCTTGGTCCAGATCAGGCAGCCACCACTGTCCTTTGCATCCTGCAGGTCTCCTGCTCGCTCTGGACAAGCCCATCAGTCCTGTGTGGCAGTCTCAAATTGGTGTGCATATGTCCCAGGCAGGTGATGGACCTTCTGCTGCCTTCAGTGGACTGCAGCCCAGTGAATTGTTCTAAAAGTTAGAAGGGCTGCATTTGAGCACCTTGTTACCTGTGCCAGCTTAGCCCATCCCAGCCCCTTAAATGATGGATGTACCCACAGACTGCTGACATGGATGACAGCAGTGCTCCCTCCCCAGGCTCCACAACTCAGGAGTGGCAAAGACGCACTTGTTTGTTGTGCTGTTATTATTCGCACTGCAGTGATGCTCAGCATCACCAGGCAAGGATCAGGACCTTCTTTTAAGGGGCTTGAGGAAGGTGTCAGAGCACTGGCTTTTTTTTTTTTTTTTTTTTTTTTTTTTTTGTGAAAAGAAAATCCCTAGACAGGGTGGAACTGTGGATACAGGGAAATAAGTTATTTGCCTTCCTGTTCCCATGGTCACAGAAGTCACTTAGGCTACTTTAGCCCCTGAGGACACCTTGAGTCATCCTTCTCCCTACCAGGAGGGGTACTCCAACCCCAGAGATCACAGAGTTTTGCTGTAGCCCACTGACTTCTGAGAGTATTGTGGGAGTTTACTGCTGCCAGTTCTCCATCAGGGCAGAAGTTTGTTGCACAGGATTTCTGTGGTGTCCTTGGTGTTCTTGTTGGTGTTCAGCTCTGATGAAAACTGCAGTTCTTACTTGATCAGTGCCCTGCATTCAGAGCCATCCTGGCTCATGTTGGCCCCTTTGTTAACCTATCTCTCTTCTACTTGCAGGTTGATGCACCATGTAGGATAAAGCGAGCAAAACATCCTCTGCTTTGTGATTATGTTTTCTCCTGTGATGTGTCCCATGGCATTGTTCCTGCCAAAGGGAAGCTGGTCTTGCGCATACAGTTTCAGCCTCAAGTAGTAGGAGAACACAGTACTGACTATTTCATTATCACATCTGCTGGATGCCTCCTGGAGACTGTTCTGAAGGTGGTTGGCTCGTGTAAAGGTACCAGAGTGAAAGACTTCCCTGTTTCTCCCTACCATCTTCTTACCACTGCAGGGAGAGGGTTAATGCTTGGGGAAGGACTAGGAACTGTCATAGCCCACAGTCACAGGCTTACCTTCTGCTGGGATCCTGGCTGTCCCTGGTGCACTGTCTGGGGTTTACACTTGCTTGAGACAGATGTTTGACTGTTTTAAGTGAATGTCCAGCTGTTTGCTAGGGCTGGTGTGTTGGCTGTTGAGGTGATCTGGTTTGGGAAGATCAGTTAAGTACAGCAGTGGCTTGTGACATGTTGACAGAAACAGCTGTGACAAGTCCAGGATCTGTCTTGCATGTTGTGCTAGGTCCTTTGGTGTCCCTGGACCAATATTCTGTGGACTTCGAATGGATCAATCTTGGAGAAAGTTTGATGCAGACACTGAAAATCAGCAACATGTCAGATGTCCCAGCCTTTTACCAGTTTGATATTGATTGCAAAGGAAGTGTCTTCTCCTTGGATCGCCCTTGTGGAGTCTTGGAGGGCACAACAACACTAACGCTGAAGGTGACCTTTCGACCTACTCACCCAATGACCTATCACCGTAGAGTCGTGTGCCTTGTCCACCATCAGGTATGGGAGGCAAAGGGTGGTTTCATTGCCGTGATACTTTAGAAGGATCTTCCACTGTAATCCAACAGGGCTGGCCTCTTTCACTTAGTAGCCCCTGAAAATCTCTTCCCCCTGCGTTTTCATTGATACCTATCATGGAATCATTAAGACTGGAAAAGACCTCTAAGATAATTGAATCCAACCATTAACCCAGCACTGCCAAGTTCATCACTAACCATATCCCCAGGTGCCACATCTACATGTCTTTTAAATACCTCCAGGGATGTTGACTCAGCTACTTCCCTGGACAGCCTCACAGTGCTTGACAACCATTTTAGTGAAGAAATTTTTCCCAATATCCAATCTAAACCTCCCCTAGCATAACTTAAGTTTGTCTCCTCTTGTCCTATTACTTCTTAACTTGAGAGAAGAGACAAACTCCCACCTGGCTACAACCTCCTTTCAGGTAGTTGTAGTGAGCCTTCTTTTCTCCAGGCTAAACACCCCCAGCTCCCTCAGTCACTCCTCATAAGACTTGTGCTCCAAACCCTTCACCAGCTTCACTGCCCTTCTCTGGACACACTCCAGGTCCTCAATGTTTTTCTTGTAGTGAGGGGCCCAAAACTGAACACGGTATTCAAGGCATAGTCTCACAAGTGCCAAGTACAGGGGGGTGATCATTTCCCTAGTCTTGCTGGCCACGCTATTTCTGATACAAGCCAGAATGCCATTGGCCTTCCTGGCCACCTGGGCACACTGCTGGCTCATGATCAGCCAACTATCAACCATCACCCACAGGTCCTTTTCTGATGAGCAGCTTTCCAAGCACTCTGTCCCAAGCCTGTAGTGCTGCCTGGGATTGTCGTGACCCAAGTGCAGGACCTGGGCTCTTGTTGAGTGGAATCCCCATGGTGCAGGTTCCTACCAGCAATAGGATGTGGACAGACAGTCAGTAATGCCTATGGGTGGGGTGAGGTGCATCTTCAGTGGCTTCTGTCCATTTAGGGCTCTGAGTTAAATTTAGCTGCACAGCTGTGCACTGAGTGCCTTCAATTTTCACTCCAGTTTCGAGAAAGTTCTTGTGTCACAAAAAGACATAAAGTAAGTGGCAGCCTAGCATTGCCGATGCTAAGCCTTTCCCAGGCATGGTTTTGGAAGTGAGGTACTGTCATGGTGTACCTTTCAAAGCAATCACAGAAGGACAGTTTATTTCTTATTATTCTTGTTGGTGTTTTCCCAGGAGCCCATGTATGTGGACTTTTTTGGTACCTGCCATTCAGGCACAGCTAAGCCAACCACCCTTCAGGCAAGCCACCTCTCCTCATACCGAACCAACATGGTGAGGGGACTGACCTTCTATCCCCCTGATATCCTGAGTGTGATGCTAAAGGATGGGAAGTTGCAGATGGATGGAAAGGGAGCCCTCATGCTGCCCCCTGAGGTATGAGCTGCCCTCACTGGAATCTAAGACATTCCCAGCTGTTCACTGCATATGCTGAGTTTCTGTTGCACAGGAGACAGATGTAGAAGGACTTGCAGGTGCCAGATTGATTTCTTTAGTATCTCTGCTGTTAATGTTCCCAGCACACACCAACACTATCTTTTTCAGCTGGATTTTACCCCAGCTCAGCCACTAAGCTGCTTTCTGGATTTAACTCAGTCACAGGTTTGTCTTTGGTTCATGTAGTTTTAGATTGAGGACTGGCTTACAAACAGGAGCCTCCCTGAATCCTAAACTTTGAGCTGTTCAGGAAACTGTTACTGAAGTGTATCTTGTTTTCCCTCTTGCTCATGAAGGCAGTCAGGACTGTAGTGTCTGGTGTCTCCCACAGGTACACTTCTGCTCACACTGAGATATTTCCATCCTGTAGATCTCTCAAGACAAGCCTCCCAAGGAATACTTTGAACCCAACTCCATGACTGAATATTTCTGTGATGGCGTAAGAAGTGATCTCGCCTCGTTTCCCACTCATGTTAGTGTCAGCCCCAGGGAGTACGATTTTGGTTGCTGTGTACCACCTCACAGGGCAGAACCTCTTCCTCTCTATGTGACCAACCACACCAAAGGAAATATCATTGTTGCCTGGACTCCAAGCCATGGCAGTGCCTTCCTAGTGCACCCTGAAATCTGTGACATCCCACCTCTGAAGACTTCAGCCTTCCGTGTCCTTTTCAAGCCCACTCAGGTCAACAGTCTCTATGCAGCAGAGCTAGAAGGTTTTGCCTTCTACAAGGTTAGTAGAAATTACTTAGACCAGAGAGGACCTAGTAAGCAATTGTTTCCAGAATAAAGGCTTTTGAAGGAGTTTAAATTCAATTGAAACCCTTAATTTTGAATTTGACAAACTAGCATCTTTATTAACTCCTTTGGCTCCTGCTTTGATACGGTAGTGGGTTAAAATTTCTCCTTCACCTGTGTCTTGGCAAAGAAGTGAGAGAAGCAAGGACAGCCCATGCATGTGGACAGGTACACTTGCTCTTACCCCCAGTGAACATGAAGCAATGTACACCTCCTTGAAGCAGGAATTATGTGAATTACTGCACCGTTATTGTAGATGAGAGCCTACACAAGGATGGTTATCATGGCCTGGGTAATGGACAGTAAATTGTTTATTTTTGTCTGGCCCTCCACAAGTAAAGCTGCTGAGGGCACTGTATATTACTGCAGCCTCTTCTTCCAAATGGCATAGGATTCATGCCACACAGGTCTGCAGTTACAGGAGTTTTAGCACCTAGAAATATCCTGGTAGGTGAAACTTAACATTTGCAAGTCTCTCAAACTGCACTAGAGTGTCTATAGATGTTTCTTCCTAAAGCAACTCTTGTAATATCACAGAATAGCTTGGATATATCCTTCTGCTTGAAAGTTACTCACTGGTCTTTTGTTCCTCATCTGGCACTGGTTAGTCCTTCTTCCCTGAAAAAGTAAATTCCTTAGCCCCAGGGATGTCATTGAACAAATAGCTGCTTGCAATGGTACATACACTTGAAGGCACTTTGCCACACTCCCTGCACACACTCTGTGCTGTCCCTTGCATGTCTGCAGGTGATGAGACACTACACCAATGTTGAGAATGATGCCACCATCTGTCCGTCATGGTGCCTGACTGTGAAGCTGAGAGCACACACGTATGAAGCAGGACGGGAACACTTCATTCCACGGTACATCCTCGATGTCCCCAAGGTGTGTAACTGATTGACATTTGGGTATTTGCAGAGACACTTAGTCTGAAGTCTTTACTTTCTCTTCCATTGCACCATCCTCAGATGTGACTTTGGTGGTTTCTGATGGTGTGGAGATTCCTGCTTTGGTACAGAAGTAGGATGCTCTTTTTCCTGCATTAGCTTCCCAGCCTCCAACATATCAGGTTGTACTGAGCATCTCATTAGCTCTGAGAGGAAAGCTGTTGGGATCTCGTTCCTTTCTGTTTAAGTGAACATAGGCACTAACAAGGGTGTTCAGTTCCCTCCCAGGAGCATCAAGTACTCTGCATGCACTTAGACAAACACAGAATCCACACTTAAGGAAGAGAAGTGGTTGCAAGGTAGAATGGAAGTTTTCTTCACACTTCCTGCTGTTTCTGTAGCACAATAAAGTATTGTTCATATGAGGTAAAGTGATATCTGATCCTAGGAAGTAAGAATAGTCTTGAGAACCTCTTAGAAAATCTCCTCAACTAATCCAGGACATGCAGCCTGATATGTATGAATTGGAGCAAATTCCAGCCTGCTGGAATTCTTGATCCAGGAGGTTGGTCTCCATGCAGAAATGAGCAAGCAGCTTTCTTACTAAATGAACATAAAGCATTCCATAAAGGAAAGTAGCTTCACTGATCTCATGAGCATATGAAAGATGAGGGCCATTGTGGGAAGGAAAAAGCCCATATTTTTTATACCCTTGGGTGGTTTCATTTCTTTCCTTGAAAAGAAGTGTTACATAAACTCAGGGCAGTGCTTGTTGGAACCTGGAATTCAATATCATGAAAGCTTTTTCTTTAAACTGGTTTTCTAAATCCAGTGAAAACAACCCTTCTTGCTTGTCTCCACCAGACTTTTCCTCCTGTGGTTCCTGACACTGATGCCTACTGCAGCATGCTGCTGTTGAACATGAGCACCTCTTTGATGACTTTCAGTGTGAACCAAACTGCCTGTCCCTCTGTTTTGGTCAAGCCCAGCTCAGGACACATCATTCCAGGAGGCCACCAGATTTTTTTTCTCTCCACTCACCCAGTCAACACAGTCTCACAGCAGCATATCCTGCCTTTACAGCTGAACTCTTATCCTGGATACACCAAGGTAGGGCAAGGGAAGTGGAAGATGGTGAGCAGTTTTATTCCTTTGTAGTCTTCCCTTTTCACAGTGACTTGCACTATGATGCCTATTATATCTCCTAATGGTTAGTTTGGATTTTTCTCTTTGGAAATAGGAATGAAAGAATATTTTCAACACTTAATTGTGGGATCAGCACTGTATAAAGAAGGTGCTTGTGGTGCCAAACATCCTGTAGCCCTTATTCCCTTGCATTTCCATCTGCTGGAATGCACTGTATTATGCTCAGGGCTCTACTTCACAGCACAACCTAAAGAACTTCCCCTCTCCTTCAGATCCTGTTTGTTCTTATTTCTGGGAAGGAGCAACATCTTTGCAAAGTCCCTTCAGAGGTAGCTGAAACTTCTAGCTAATGTCTGTTACCTTTCCCCTTAATCCCACAGGAGATTTCTCTCCAGAGTTGTGGGGAGTCCCTTCTTTTGCTGTTAGAAGGTGATGGAAATCTATACTTCAAGCCTCTCTATGTAGGGACCTCCTCTACACGAATGTACACCATAAAAAACTGCACAAGGCTACCCATGATTTTCACATGGAAGATACCTCAATCTTACAGTAAGATCCTGTCTGTCAGCCCCACTGCAGGGATCCTCCAGCCCTATGAAGCCATGGTAAGTTTAAGGTCTACCAAAGTTGTACTTTGCTCTCTACAATACAGCCACAGCCTGACTTTGAATATCTGAATGTGCATTCCCAATATGAGTCTTTGACACAGATGGAGGTGGTGGATGATTGAAGGGAGAGTGTCTCCAGAGTTCTCTGTAAAGACTTAGGTTAGCTGTAATGGAGGAAGGGACTGTGCATGGAATGCAACTGTTGAGGTGTTTGGGTTTGTCTCTGGTCTGGAGCTCCTGTGAGCACTCTCTTCTCTTCTGATTGCAGGCTCAGGCATGGACTTTTACTCCAGATGAGGAGACCAAGTATCTGCTACAAGCTATGGTGTTTGTGAGGTGGAAAATCTCAGATCCTGTGTCTCCCGAAAGTGTCTGTTATGCCTTACAGGTTGTTGGAGAGGGGGCGCTGGGCACCATCAGGGTAAGGAACTGGGGCCCACTGGGTAGTAGGAGGGGTACTAGGGTGGGATGGGGATCTTGGACTTTCCTTTTTTGTGCAATCTGTACTGGAGGCAATCAATAAAGATTCACAGCAAAATTCCCAGACTGTGCTTTCAGTGTAGAAAATAGAACTAATTCTAGTGGCCTAATGGGCAACAGCATATTGTAAATGTCCTGCCAGTTCAAATGTGACATTCCCAAATCCTCTGGGATTGCTCTCAAATCCTCTGTTTCAAACTGAACCAAGCAAGCCGTTTGGCTCCTTGGGAATCATGGTTCTCTCCTCTGTTCTGTCTGCTCTCCTCCATTTGTTCTGCCGTTACTCTGATTTTTAAGTGCAGTGGACCTTTTCAAGTGGTATAGCCAGTACACATCCACCTGGCTTTCCTCCTATTATCTGCAGATCGGTGCAGCCACCTTCATTTTCAGTCAGGCTTCTTAAGCAACCAGAGGTAAATAAAATAATACTTTGTAAGGCATTGCCCCGTGTCAACCATGTGGGACAGATGGGTGATAATGTGTTAGAGGTACCTAGTCACTATAAATTGTATGTGAGTGCACAACTATCCAAAAGAGAGGGGGACTCAATGCAGTCATGAAAAGGCCAGCAAACATCTCTCAGCCCTTGACCCAAGTGCAGCTGGCCAGCTAGTCTCCTCACAGCCCTAAATATACTACATCCTACCCGGCAAGCAGCCTAAATAATGGTAGGAGAAAGCATTTACAGGAAGGATTGAGCCCCTTGCAGGCCCATTATAATGCCTTAACTGCTCTCTAACTACCTGAAAGGAGGTTGTAGCAAGGTGGGTGTTGGTTTCTTCTCCCAGGTAATAAGCAATAAGGCAAGAGCAAATGGCCTCAAAGTGCACCTGGAGAAGTTTAGATTGGATATTGGGAAAAATTTATTCACAAAAAGGGTTGTCAGTCATTGGAATGGGCTGCCCAGGGAAGTGGTTAAGTCACCATTCCTGGAGGTATTTAAAAGATATGTAGATGTGGCACTTGGGGACTTGGTTTCGTGGTGGACTTGACAGTGTGAGTTCTATGGTTGGATATGATGATCTTAGAGACCTTTCTCAACCTTAATGATTCTCTGATTCTATCTCCCAAGGCATGCCAGGTCCTACATGAAGCAGGGAGCCCTTTGCACTGCGCTGCACATGCCAAGGGATCAGCATATGGGGAGATAAGTGGTGGCTACACTCAACCACTATGCTTGACATGTAACAGTGACCTTAGCGTGGTGGGTTTGTATTCCAGGCGCAAAAGAGGTGCCTGGACCTTGGAAATGTTCTGGTTGGTGACCTGCAAAGCTGCAGCATTGTACTGCTAAATGATGGGATCTGTTCTCTGAATTACATCCTCAGTGTGGAACAACTCATCACTGGGCCCTGTGACCCTGAGGAGGTCCGCAGCGATCCACTAGGTACTGTAAAGGAGTTAGCATGGGATGGGGCCTTAGCTTTTCCCTCTTTTCTCCAAAATCAATCTATCATGAACTCAGAGGTCGGTCTGCTTGCTGGCTAGCTTGCATTGATTATCTCAAACCTTAAGGTGTCTGCTCCTTTGTGTAGGAGGGGACTCTTCTATCTTGCTAGAAAAAGCATAACCCAGAGCCTGACAACTGAAGTTAGACCAATCTGGACCTTGAAATAAGATGCAATTTCCCAGCAGAGAAGGAAGTTAAATAAAGGAACTTCCCAAAAGAAATGTTGGAGTGCAACCCTTAGCTGCTTTTTTAGAGGATCTCCTCTGGAGCAGTTCCCTCTTCTTTGCTGGCCAAAGGCAGGCTGGGTACTCCCCATAAACTGCCTACAGTTGTAGCCTGGGAATCCCAACTTCCACACCTGAAGCTGATCCTAACAATTAGAAAAAGGGTGGCAGTGGCTTGAGTGCAAGTAGGCTTAGAGATCTGTGCGCTGAACATACATGTGGTGTAAGAGGGACCAGTGATGCCACAAGCTTATACCATCTCTTGTCTCCTACAGCTCTAGAGTTGGACTGCTCCAGAGGGACAATCCCTGCAAGATCAAAAGCTTTCGTTGGAATAACAATAAGGCCAGCCCGTCGGCTGCATTACACCTGGTCAATCAAATATGCTCTTTGCACCCCGACAGGTGAGATGGATGTTTTGGGGTGTTCAGAGGTGGGGAACAGCATTTATAAAGGAAGAGACTAGCTAGACAAAGACTTTTCAGCTTGGAAAGTGGAAAATAGCAATGTCACATGAATGGTAGGGAGAAGACAAGATATAAACAACTGTTTATCATTTTTCATTGTGAAAACAAGGCACACTTCATAAAATAACTAGACTGTAGGTTTAAATCAAAAAAAGGCTTTTTTCACATAGTGCAGAACTAAATTGTGTAAATACAGCTGAAAAGGATCACATTCATAGTCTTCTGGTGATCTCTAAATACACAGCAAGGTACAACTAGAAGCCAGTGGTCTGGAGGTTTTGAGAAGCTGCCAAAGTAAAGACTATGTACAAGTCTCTCTCTCTTTCTTTCTCTGGTCTTGCTAGGGTCTCATTGCCCCTTGTTGCAGGCAAAAGGACCCAGGCAGCTTCCCCTTAATGATGCATGACTACTTTTTGGTGTTTCTTTCTCTCCCAAGCTACAGATCATGCAAGCACAAAAGAGGAGCAGCAGCCCCTCTGCTGCATTGTAGCAACGGGCATCTACCCAACTTTGTGCATCACAGATGCCTGTTCAGCAGGAAGTGCCAACAATATCAGCAAGTTGCACCTCTGGAAGCTCTTCTCCTTGGACACACTGAATGAATACTTGGAGCGAGACCCGACTCCCGGCGAGCTCACCTACAGAGTTCCCACAAGGCACAGGTGAGATGAGGAAATGGCTTAGAGGATTTTTGAGTCTCTTGCACGAGCCAGACAGAGATGCTGTGGCCGTTGGCATGTGTTGCAGCTCATCTTAGGTGCTACAGGCATTTGCTCACCTCCACTTCTCTGCTTACCCACCCCTGAAAGAAGCCACCAAAACAAAGAATAATTTAATTGCAATGGACCTCTAAAAGTCTCTGGTCTAAACCCATGCTCAAAGCAGGGATATATAGGTCAGGTTTCCCAGGACCTTGTTCAGTACAAAGCTGAACATCTCTGAGGACGAAGAAACGACAGTTAGTCTGAGCATCTGTTTAACCACTTCCATGGTAGAAAATTTTTTCCTGGTATCTGATCGGATTACCTTGTGCAGTTGCTGTCCCTTAGCCCTTGCTTCAAAAGGCTGAACAAACCCAGGTCTCTTAGTTGCTCCTTGTAAGTAATCATAGAATGGTTTGGGTTGGAAGGGGCCTTAAAGATCATCTAGTTCCAGCCCCCCTGCCATGGACAGGGACACCTTCCACTAGACCAAGTTGCTCAGAGCCCCATTCAGCCTGGCCAATGTGCACCAGCTCTCAGCCATCTTGGTGGCCCTCCACTGGACCTGCTCCAGTATGTCAGTGACTTTGTTGTACTGGGGAGCTGAAGAGAGACTTCAGCTAAGCAGGACTCTCTTATGCAACTCACTCTCATTAGGCATATATGAAAGATTTTTTTTAGAAAGTCAGAAGGCCTGCCTTATGCCCAGCATCTCTTCTCCCCAAAGGGCCAAGAGTGTAAGGTCAGATAAGACTTATAAGGAAAGGAGCCAGTGTAGAATTATCTTCCCCTGTCATACCCTGCTGACCCTTCCTCCTGTTTCAATTTAATCTCTTCTTTCTCTGTTGCGACCAGCACATGCTTGATCCCTCCAGTGTATACTCCTCTTCTGCTGGATTTCAACTTTGGGTCTGCCCCTGTAGGCTCAGAGCCTGCCCTTGTGATGCTTCTGCTGGAGAACAAGGGTGTGGTGCCTGTGGACTGGTAAGCAATGCTCACTGGAGCTCAGCCTTCTTTTTGGGGTCTGTTTGGGTGTCTGGAAGTGCTCACAGGGCTGTGAGATATTTGCAAATTAATAGGGTGGGGTTTTTGGGTGCAGCCTGTGTTATGGAGCTGCAACTGAAATCTGTTTGGTGGGTCTGGGTGGGGAAGCAAGCAGAGAGCTGCAGGGACCTGATGAAATGGGATGTGTCCCCCAGCTAAGCCCAGCTGGACTGAATGTGCTGACCATGGGCCTGGGGAAGTTTCATGTCCTTGTTGCTGATCAGCTCATTGGTTCCCTAGGGCCTTCTTGTTTCCTTCTGATCAGAAGATGGACATGGAGCTTTGGGCAGAGGATATTGAGTTTAGCCCTCGGGAGCTGCACCAGATGAGAATTCAGGATAACCAACTCTTCAGTGTTTCCCCAAAGTCAGGAACACTTCTTCCAGGACAGGAGAAATCTGTCCAGCTCTCACACAGGTGACAAGGACAACTACCTGTACTTCAGAGCCTTGTGCTATGTGCCAGAACAGCACATGCCATCAGTCCCCTGTGTTTCCATGCCAGATCCTTTCCCTTCACATGTCCCTTACTCAGCAAAGAATGGGCAAGTAAAAGATTCCTGAGCATGTCCAGTTTCTGGACTCCATAGACTTTGTCTTCCCCAGGGGAATGTTTTAATGTCCTTTAACACTGCAGTGCAAAACGCATTTAGTGTGACATGCTGGGGACACTTGTCTGCCTTGATCTGACAGTTGAGGAGATGAACAAGATGCTACACTTCCTGTGATTTTGATTATGCAGTTATAGTCATATTTTTGTCCTCAGCTAGAGCTGCTAGCCCTTGTGTGCCTGTAGAGGGTATGAAGGAAAGTGAACACCTCCCCTTTCACAGCAGACCATATTTGAGAAGTACTGGCATTTTGTTGGCCTAGAAACTTGGGTTCCTAAATAGGTGTATGACTAAAATCATCACTGTATCACTCATTCCAGCCCAAACACCAATGTTCTCCCACCACCAGCTCCCATCCCCGCCTCCCCGGGGATCTTATGCAACAGTGACTCTTTAGCTGGGAAGTGAATTGTCTCTAATGCTCCGTGTGATCCTGATTCTATCACCCTGGGCACAAGGTTGGTTTCTAATGTTTTCGACTCTCTCCTCTTTCACTGCTAGACATGATTTCATTGGCACTGATCGCCTCCCCGTCCTGCTGAAGGTTTCCTATGGCCATGAGATTCTGGTAAGATAGCAGGTGTCACCTCCTTCCATTTGCAGAACAACAGTTAGGAACTGATTTAAGAGGTGTTTTCCCCAGAAGCTGCATGGTGTACAGGGACTGTGGCCTTCCCCTGGCATTTGCACTAGCCAGGCAGTAGCAGAGGGCCAAGCAGAGACATAAAACCAACATTCTGACAAACTTGTGGCTCCAGCACAGTGTGATGTGGGCAATGCACTGACAAAATGGCCCTTGGATATCACATCTGCTAGTTTTCTCAGCAAGAGGACCATTATTTATTATTAACCTTTGTACTTTATTACTGGTGTTAGTGTAGAACTACTTCTTCCTTCAAGGGAACTCCAAGTCCAAAACAGCCTCCCCAGGTTTTACAGTCCCTGCATGTTTTCCACACTCTAGTGTAACTCATGGCCAGGATTTCTGTGCATGCTTCCCCTCATTTCACCGTAAGTTTTTCCATGCAGTCTTCCTGGAGTTCAGATCTTCAACCATCCTACTTCTCTTATATGCAGCTTTCCTGAATCTCTCCATCTCATCAACTCTTCTAAGCTCTTCAAAGCCCCCAGAAATGTGCTCTCCTCCAAAAATACCACCTGCACTGACTGCAGTTTGGGGAAGCACAGGGTGGCAGAGCACCCTTCAGTTCTGGAGGTACAGAAGCAGCTGCCTCTCCAAGCCCAGAAGGTACTCCCTGGGTTCCTGGTTGGCTGTAACCTTGTCCACCCACTTATTTCTCCTGCCAATGATAGAGGAGATTCTTACTCATTCTTCCTGCTTCGTTGCTTCCTAAAGCATCCCAGAGCTGATCTATGATGTGTTTTTCCTGAGCATTTCCTCAGGCTTGGAACTAATTTCTCTCTCTCTCCCCCTCTCTAAAACTGTCAGTTAGAGTCAAAGTCACCTTGTGCTCTGCCGGGCACAGCTCATGCCCGGCTGAGCCTTCCTGTCTGTCTCTGAAGTTTCCTATGAGACCATTGTGTTCACACATCTCTTTTATTTTTCTTTTCTTTCGGGACTGTTGTCAGCTGAAAATCCAACCCTTTGACCAAGCTGTTCAAACAGTGGCTTAACTGTGCCTTCCCTCAAAGCCCTTGGACAGGCTCCCTGTGCTCTGCCTGCCTGGCACAATCCTGAGAGTGACTGTGAGCATTTCACCAGCTGGCCCGTGAGGGAATAGGCTTTGGAGCACCAGAAGCCCATAGGGCATGCATCCTCTCTTGCCACATAGCCAGTGGCTTTGATGGCTACCAGAGGCCACCACTCTGCCTCATGCTGTCACTGCAGAAGGGGCTGAGAAAGCATAGGAGGCCCTGAGGATGAAAAGATTCCTGGGTGCATTTGAGCTCTGGCAATAGGAGCTGCAGAGGCCAGTCCAGAAACATGGAGCAGTGCAAGTAGTTGCAACCTGCAGTGATGCAGTGCCAGTACTGAACTACTGATATCAGAAAGTAGGAGTGGAAGAGGCTCCTCCTTCTGCAGAGAGGGCAGCTGAGGGGCTGAGCACAGTGTACCTTCTTTCCTTTCACTCATGGCATGAAGTACACAGAGCTGGCAGCCCCCATGGCAGAGACTGTCCTAAGGGTGCTCACATGCCAGGGTGGAGCAAATCCTCACCTGAGAATCTGGTGAAATGTGTAGAATATAGGCTAACCTTAAGGGAAGCAAATGCTGTAATGTCACCCCAGAAGTTAAGTTTTGGAAATTTCAGAAAGCAACAATAAGCAGAGGACAAAACCATTGAGCTGAGGTATTGCTTGGTTATTCTGTCAAATTCCAAATTACTTGGCCTTGGAGCAGTGTTGTTAGCCAGCTGCAAGCCAATGCCTGTTTTTGGGGAGGGGCCTAAATTCACTTCTGTGATTACTCTGCTCATGTGGATAGATTTTGACCTTCCACTCTGTTTCCCCAACAGAGCCTGTCTACTGCATTTTCACGAGAAGCTCCCTCTCCATTACTTCTTCCCATTCAGTGGCCTTCTTTCAGTCCTGTGATGACTGGATTTATAGGTGCTCTGAAGAACCCAAACTGATTTTCCATTGGCATTTTCTTCTGGCTACAGGAGGAGACTCTGTGGGACTTGTGTGTTACCCAATTCCTTGTGCAGTAGGGTAACATGGCCTCCCACCGCCTAATGCTCTCACAGGCTGTCCTTTGCCCCATTGCCTGTAAGAGTGCAGCTGTGACCTTGTTCTCAGAGCTCCAGAATTGTTTGGCCAGGCAGAATCTGCAGCTCTTAGCAGTTTCACTAGGAAAAGCCCAGCCAGGTGCAGGTATTGCAGGATGAAGCCAGTTTGCAGAACTCCCTGGAGAAAAGGGCTGGAGAAGGAGAATCCCTGAGCACACAGGTTTCATAAACTGGAAGTGTTTGCAGTTCACTTCTTAGCTGTTAATTAGGTATTGTGAGATGTTACACCTGCAGCACATGTTTTCCAGGCAGCTCTCCTCCCTGGGGAATTTGCATCCCTCTTATGCTCTAAGTCTTCACTGTGGGATGAAGTCTATGCACTCGAAGCAGAATTGATTGCAGCAAGTCTTCACGTTTCTCTGTTTATCTCCCTTTAAGTGATAGTCCTCTAAATGTCACATCCTGTCTCAAATGGAAACTAATTACAGTTTTTCCTGGGCATTTGTGGTCTGTTGGAATTCCAGGTGGTTTTTTTTGACTGAAGGAATATAAATGTGTGCTTCAATTACAAAGCTCACAAAGTTTCCTGTCCCTTTTACCCTTGAAGTTTGAAAGTGTCAGCTTATGTCCTGCTCCTGTTATCATTTTGTCTGGCATATTGTGGCCCTCAGGAGGCTGAATGCTCATGTAGTGCTTTGAAAAGATCCCTTGAGGGACCTTTTTAGTGTTGTATTTCTAGTCCTCTCTTCTTCCTCACTTTGATTATGGAACTGAACCAGAATGGGTTGTTTTGAAGGAATTGTCATTCTCTGCTCCTTTTTAAGTAGCTGATACAGTATCTCCTTCAGGTGTCTGTCTAAGGCATCCACCTGCCATTGCAAGCATCCTCTCTGTTTTCTGCACATGCACTTGAAAAATAGCTGTGCTTCAGATTTAACTTACTGTGAATTGCAGCAACTCAGCTCCCACTGGCCCATGCAGAGACATTACTAACTCTGTGACTGGTTTGCAGACTCTACCCCAAGGGAGACAGCTCAAAGGAGCTTTGGGGTGATTGTGCAGGAAATCATGCATCATGACTCATCTTTGGCCTGATGGCAGTTTTTCTCAAAATGCAGGATCCTGAGTGAATGTAGAATCCCTTCTATGAAATAGCTCTGTAAATCTCTCCATGTTACTTGGAGTGCCTGGTGGCTGCTTTGCTGACAAAATACTGTTGGTCATTATTTGAACACATAAAGTTCAGCTGGGATCTTCTTGCAGCTTTCGGACTGTTAGACACATTCATGGAGCAGATGTCCTTTGTAGTGAGGACATCCAGATGGTCCTTTCCAAGAGGAGGCCATTACTTACCTAAAATCATGTCTTTCAAAAGGGTTTGGCTGTCACAGCTGCATGCTCTCCTATGTACAGCCTAGACACTTTAATTCATGGAGAATTTCCACCATACATTTGCACAGAGAAGCACTGACACTGGTGCCTGACAGAGCAGAGACAAAAGAATGTTCTTTCTGAAACAAGAGGGAACCTTTCAGAGAAAAGTTAACAGTTGAGTATGTTCTCCATCTCCTTGATTTTTTTCTTAGGACCCTCTATCCTGGTATCACCAAGTTAAGTCTGTAACCGTGTTGCCTTCAGCTTGCTAAGTACTTCAGAATCCTTGTGTTAGTGATGGGTGCAAGGCCCTGTGAGAAAGTGACTGCATTTCTTTCCACTGTAGCTGACCTTCATTGGCGTGACAGTGGAACATGACCAGCGGTATGCTCATTTTGCATCCACTAAGCACCTTTTCACACCCATTGCCGTTGGAGGCTCCCGCCCCCCCACACAGGTGAGCATCTTGGAGCCAAACCCAGCAGCAAGTTAGGGAAGGAGCTAGTGCCACTGTGTCCCAAGGACAGGCAGTGCCTGAGGCGATTCTAAGGAAATGGAATGGCCTCCACAGGAAAGCATTACAGCAGAACTTTGAGACTAGTCCTAGGCAGAGTCTGGAAATGGTACCAGGGAAAGTACTCACCATCTCCAGTTTGATAAGATTTGGTGTTCACTCTAGTCAGAATAATTATGGGGCATGTTGGGCTGTTCCCTTATTCTCTTGTATTGTCTCTGAGTGAAAACTTGCCTACCTGCTCCAGGTACTCTGGAAATAAATTCTAATTAGTTTTTTTGTAAATTAATTAAACTTCCTTAAAGACTTATTCAGCAAAAAGGCAGCTTCGATTCTGTTCTGCCTAATTTACTTGGGAAATTAATATGTCTGAATTGAATTAAGATCACTTTAATATGAGTGGTTTTGCATTTTAAGTAATCTGCTTTACAGTGATCCCTTTAGCTAATTTGTATTAATTTTCTCCTAATGTGAATTTACAAGGCACCATTTGGAGAGACGTGGTGGTTATCAATGTACATGTGTGGTGATAAACTTTCAGCACAGTCTCCTATCAGAGCCTCAGTGATAAATCTTGACACTATAAGGTCTCCTCATTCTTAGGAGACAAGCTGACAAATTAATTATTAATGGTTATCCGAGTCCTCTGGGGAAGTGTTAACTAGTTTAACTCGTACGTGGTATAATAAGGACAGCTCTTTCTGACTCATTTCAGATTTATAAACTCTACAACGGTGGCTCCATGCCTGTGATGTTTGAGGTTCAGCTGGACAACCTCATGAGGATACAGGAGGAGAATTTTCAGCATCCTGTGTTTGTCTGCCTAACTCCTAGAGGAGAAATCCCCCCTGGCAAAACAGGCCACATTGAGTGGATCTTCTCACCACTGGAAGCTAAAACGTACTTGGTAAGGTCCTCCTCATGACTACCAGAAACAGATTCTTTCTGTTGACCTAAAATTCTTTAGGTTTCTTACTGATGGTTGGTCCATGTCATAATACAGCTGAACTGAGCTCCATTCCTCCAAGACACAATCTTCAGATCAAGTGAGTGGCTGGTCTGATCAAGAAATGGAGCAAATAAATTGTTATATCATAAGAACAGATTTCTTCCACAACCAGAGTCATCCCAGTCTATATATTTCAAGGACCAAACAGTAACTGGGAATATCAAACAGTATCTGTTCAGATTTGTGGTTCATTGTTGGCCTCCAAAAACTCCCACCAAAGAGACTGAAGTCAGTGTCTTTTATCATTGCAGCACATACTGCTGCAGACTTCTGGCAACAGCTTTCCCAAAGGCCTCTGTCCTGGGCTGCAGCAAGCAGGCAGGGCCAGAGGTGGAGCACTACTTATTGCCTCACTCTGTGGTGGATACATGGAAAAATAAATTAATTTAATTTTAAAACTCCAACTTTTGCTCCAAGTCTCTGACCATCTCATGCTGCAACTGGCTAATTGACTACTTTAACAGCTTTCCTGGGCTAGCAGGAAAGGTCAAGGCCTGAAAAAGAGACTAGATTTCTCTTCTTCCATGCATGTGGTGTATTTTAGACCAATCCATTAGCAAGTGTGCTAGCTTATTGCACATCTCTACCAAAAATTACTCTGGACTTAAAACTCTTATCTTGTCCGAGGCAGGTTGATGTTCCCATCCACATCCTGGGGGGTGAATCAGCCCTGATCACTTTCCAGGGAGTAGGCTACAATCCAAATGCTGTAGGAGAGGCTACCACATCCAGCAAAGCTTTGTCTCCTTCAGTCTTTCCAGGTTCTAACAAGCTAATTGTGCCTGGACAGGTAAGTCCAAGTGTGTGATATGAGCAATATGATCAGTCCAGAAATGTGTGAGAGAGACTGAAATATGCACATGGTTCATTCTAGCAGTAGCCCGTGTTGCAGGAGAGTTCATTTGCCATGAGATTGAACAAGACATTTCCCTTCCAGCAGGTCGTCTAGAGCCTAACTCATGAAAGCTGAATCGTGCCTTCCTTCCAGCTTGCTGCTTCCATAGTCATTAAAACCAAAAAGGGTTTTGGATTTGTTTGTGTACCAAATTTTCCCTTAGAAGTTACCCCCATCACAGCTGCCTTTGTCATTTGCAGCTACAACACCTTTTTCTTTGGTAATTCATTCACAAAAAGACCATCATACTCCTACATACCTTGTCAAGGCTTGACTCCCACCATTTCACAGCCAAACTCAGATGATTCATAACCTGAACACTGACTGCAGGATGGTCACTAATGCAGGCACATCCCCAGGAATGTACTTGTTTGATCTGCCGCTGGCTCAGCAGGAGCTTGTCTGGCCTGGCTAGAGCTGGCCTGCTAGCCTGGACAGTCTGTTAAACTCACCCCCAGATCCCAACATAGTGAATCAGCGTTAAACAGCATCAGCAGAGGCATTTTGCAGTCAGGTAAAGAATCCATCCTCTGTGACATTAGATGCCTTCCTTGGATCCCAGACACAGCTCCGTATGCTCTTTGGCTTCTGTAGGGCAATTATGTTCCTGGATACAGCAAAGAGAAGTTGGTTAAAAACCTCTCTTGGGCTGCCAATGAAGATGCCATGACACAAGGCTCTGTTATCTGAAACCAAGTCATTAGTTTCTTTCTCTAATGATCCGTGTACATAATTAAAGTTCGCACTGGGCCTGGAGAATGGGACAAACTAGTAGCATACTAGTACCAACATGTGTTAGGGTACTAGTAACTTACATTCAGGTTGATGAGGATTATACACAAGCACGTGCCTGGCGTGTTTGTCAGCTCAAGTAGGAAGAGGCCTGGGTTGCAGAGAATCTGAGTTTACTGGTCCTCTGTGCTCCTTAGATCCTCTCTTGTCTGGCACCAGTGTTATGTCCTATTCATTGCTTACCCAGTCCCACTGCAACAGGGCTGTCCTCTTGTGATAAAGTCGTTGCAACCAGAGCAAAGATGGGAGAAATGTAACACTCCCTTAAGTTGTTATGGTAAAGGCAACTGGTGAATATTATCTATGAATTGCTGGATAAATTAGATATGACAGGGTGACTGCCCTTCCCCAGTGGCCACATCCCATCTTCCTTCCCTGGTGTTCCTTCTGGTTTCACCTTGTTTCCTGCAGGTAGCCACCTTGTCACACCACAGGATTTGCTTTGGAAATATCCCAGACTGCACCAAAGCCAGTCGACTTGTCTTTCTCAACAATATCTCGGAGAGCAAGGCTGTTGTGTTTGCCTGGCAGATAAGCCCCTGTAAAGACAAGAGGGTGAGTCCTCTTTGCTCTACAGCCTTCTTGGCCATGTCTGTTGGGTCATGAAAGGACCTTACAACTCCATTTTCAGCAAGACACTCAGTCCTAGAGAATTGGCTTTTACTAGCTGATGAAAGGAAAAGGCAGAGAAAAGTGAAGGCAAGGGTTCGGAGAGGGGGAAAAGACAGGAATTCAGAAGGGAAATCTGAAGACTTAAGTGAGGTAACATAAAGCTGGAACTACAGGATGTGATAACAAACCTCAGAACTCTGTCCACCAGCAAAGTCCATGGTTATTCTTTGAATGTATCAGCTGCATCTCTCTCATGCCACATACCTCTAAGAAGGACACGTGTGTTTCCTGCAAAGAGAAGGCACATAGGAAGGTCCCAGGACCATGAAACAGCTCATCTGGGGATGAGTTTTGTTTTGGTTTATTTTGTTTTCACCCTTCATTCCAGGTGTTGCAGATTGCTCCAGAGTCAGGGGTTGTGCAGCCTGGAGAGAACATCCCTTGCTTCATCACACTGGGACCCACAGGGAATCCCTCCTCCTGCAGCACAGATCTGGTGTGTGAGGTGAGACCCAAGAGGTACCTGTATATTACCATTACCTGGGCATGTCATTGTGGTTCCCAAATGGTTGACCCCAGCAGTCCACTGCCTGCTGCTTCCAGCTGAAGGAATCCTTCTCTGCTATGCACTTCTCATTCCTGAAGGCACTTAGCTTCATCCTTCCTGATGCTTTAAGTGTCTCTCTCTCTATGTGGCTCACTAGATGAGGTGTAACTGTGCAACATATGGTTTTGTGAGATGAAGTTATGGTTTGAATGAGAGTGGCTTTCAGTGGATGTCAAAGATTTGAAATCTGTAAAAAAGAAGTCTTGCAGCTTTAATATTAGTGGGGGCACAGACTTATAGTAGTCTCCCTCTGGACATTCTCCAGGTTTTCTTTGGCAAGAGAATATTTCTTCTCTGTATGAGTCTTATAATAGCACTGTTCTTTCCTCTTTCTTCCACTGGAATACATGGAAAGCCAGTGGGCTTATTTCTGGGACCTCCTGAAAAGAGAGAAATTGGTGACAGGCATGGAATTGAGCCAGAGACTGTGTTATTTGCAGCTCCCTGCTCCTTCCAGTCATGGTTTCCTTCATAGGTATACATACAGGAGTCCCTGGTTCAGTATGAGAGGGACCTGCAGGAGTGGCAAAAGGAGAAGGAACGGCAAGCTGTGGAATTCACCATCACAGAGAAGGACCTTGGGACTAAGAGTAAGCCAATGTCACCTGCAATGGTAAGCGCTCTCAAAACTTTATGCCCGCTTAGCTCAGCTCAGAAACAGCAGACAGTGTCAACAAGAAATGTTCTTTAAAAAAATCTAGGCAAGTTGATAAGAGAATATGAGCCTCTGATCTGTTCAAGACCTCAAAGCTGATCTGTGGATCATGGAAAATGAGATCATGGTTTCCAGCCAAGAATTGCCTTACAAACTCTGAAATTGCTAGTGACCATCTGAAATTTGGAAGTGCATGAGAAGCCTTAGGAGAAACAAAGCCAGTGGCTGTGGAAACCAGGGTTTGGATTTTTAACCATGAATAAACATTGGAGAGAAATGTGTAGCTAGCAGTAAGAATGTGGCCTGACTGAAGAATGGGAGGATGAGATCATTGACTATCAGCTGGCACAAAGTAAAAAAAAAAATTCTAGTCTTGTTCTGCTCCATATCTTTCTTACATGGTAATTTCTCTTACTTTTTTAATATACATATTTTATTTTTAGAGGTTATCAGATTCTGCTGAGACAGAAAATCTTCCTGAATCCTCAGCTGTAATCAGGAAATACAAGGTAAGTCAGGCCTGTCTTGCCCATAGTAGAATCAAACTGATTGCTTTAGAAAAGAGGCAGATGCTGGATATCACAGCGTGGGAGTCTGGACAGAGAGTACAACAGGATTTGTAGCTTCAAGGCTTTGGGAGACAGACTGTTTGGAGGAGCCAGAAGAATTAGACTGTCTGGCTGTGTTCTGTGGGCAGTAACTTTCCAGCTGAGGTGAATGGGAATCGGAATTGGAACCAAATGTGTACCCATGACTAGAGAAAGGGGGAAAGGTTTCAAATAAGCAAGAAAAGATGCAGGGCAGTTGGCACCTGGACTGATTTCATGCTGGGAATACAATGGAAGGCAGCAGGACTCTGGCAGGATGTGGTGCAGACTTTGCCCTCACCACTAGAAGAACTGTGCTCTGTGCCTCAGGAGAAGCTGCAAGACAAACTGCTGGAAGACAGCTTTTCCTGCAGTGGTGGGAAGGTGTGAGACAAGGTTCCAGTCAATGCTCTGCAGAACTGTCTAGGTCCAAAGTCACAGCCACGCTGCACCTATAGCTGTCAGCAGGACATGCTATGGGAATGGCAGGGCTCACAGAGAACCAGCTAACCCAAGATGTGGAAGGGTTTAGGGGAGCTGAGGGCAGGCTGGGCCTGTGAAGACTGAGGTCACTAGGCGATGCAGCTTGTTATCTTCGGAGTGTCACCAGAGTCAGGCTGTAGCAGTGCTCCTGGGATCCTGTGGAGTGCCTGTGCATGCCTTTCACTGTTCGGGTGAAGGAATCAGCTCAGGGTGGCTCTAGCTTGGACTGTCTGCCCTGTGCTATTAGGTGTGATCAGTGATGCAGATCAAGGCATTCACTTGGGATGAACATAAGAATTGCTGCAGAAAAGTAAAAACAATTTAATTTAGTCATCTAGAGTTTTAACCCCTAGTGTCAATTTGGAGCCTGCAACCACTTGCTGTGTCTGTGTAAGGAGCAGTGAAGGCCTCTGGCCTCATATTCAGTGGCGGGACAGCTACATCTCAAAGATCATTGAAGTCCTGCGATGCCTGAGGGCTTCCCCAGATATCGGTAATGTCCTTCTGGCCCAGGCTTCTTGCCTACTGCCCTAAGAAACTTCCCCCAAACTGACTGCTGGTAATGCAACCCCAGGTTGGCCCATGTAGTGTGGCTGGAGTCAGTTCTTGGTTTCCTTCCAGGTTGGGGGACAATTTCCCCATGCGTTCCATCCATGTACTCCACTTCTCACACAGCACTCCTGGTGTGCTCATAAGAGCAAAGATGATCTCCCAGAGTTCCACAGTGATAGACTGGAGTACAACAGCCCCAAGTGGGGAGGCTCTGAAGCCCTGCTGACACTTGGGGCAGGCACACTAGGCAGTGAGGAGGGAACGGACCTGATTTTCACTGTGGCTGCTTGTGCCTGATAGCAGTACTGTGGTGCTAAGATCATTTTGACACCAGGATCTGGCAGCTCTGGCTGCTGGGCTTTCTGTTCTTATGCCTGTGCTTAAGCCTACACCTGTGACCAAAGGAGCAACTATATACCTGCCATTTCTTTCTTTCCAACAGACATTACCCCCTATTAAAAGCCACTCTAAGCCCAGTCAGCCATCTGGACCCCTTGAGAGGAGGCTGCTGTTGGGCAAAGACACCAGCCGGGTGCAGGTCAAACCAGAGCATCCCAAGCCCATGCTCTTACACCTTGATGTGTCAGCCAGGTCCCATGCTATTGAGGACTTTCTCAGGAACTTCGCTTTGGAGTTGCCCAAATACTTCTTGTCCCGGTAAGAGATAGAGTTTTTTGGATTGGCTTCCTCTTCTGAGCCAGGGCTGCCCATGCTCTGATATGCACTGAACTTGGAGCTCTGCTCTGCTCTTCTCCAGTGCCTCAGAATTAGGTAAGAGTGCTCTGCTTTCCCCAGCATTAACTGACATGACCTGTTATTCTCTCTTCCACAAAGGGGAGATACTGTCAGAGCTCAGTGCTCCTCTCTTATGACAGTGTCCATGCTGCTGTCACAAATACAGCAGCTCCCACTCCTTGCCTGGTTCCCTGCACTGCTCGCTGCTTGCCTGAATTGCTCCAGCAGTGCCAGGATGGTGCAGGTAGTTTGGTCCAGTAGTGCTCCCACTGATGGAACAACAACTTCTTTCCCAGCTCCTTCAGCGCCCAGCCCTCAGAGAGTGAGTTTGTGGATTGGAGTAGGTACAGAAACAGGATGGACATGGAGCCCAAAAGTATGTCCCTGGTGGCTGCTTTGAAACAGGAGTTGCAGATGATGACTGACATACTCACAGGTGTCATCAGGTGCGTGTCACTTCACCCTCACCTGGTTTAGAGTCCCTGTCCTCCAGAGAATTCATGCAGCACGGCCAGCCCTCTGCTAATCCCAGAGGAATCTGTGCACTCTTATTGCACCATAACAGGGGATCCACCTGCCAAAGGACTATGAGCTCAGGGATCCTGGTGTGACAGCCAAAGGCAGGGTCTTGCTCCCCAACCAGAGACTGAGTCCATCTCTCCGTGGTTCCCAGAACTAGGGAGCTCTGCCTGCTGTGATCTTGGAAACAGGCTACATTGGAATACACCTGTTTGGTTTGTCAGCTGCATAGATGTAAAGAACAAGGGCTGGGGAAGCAGAGATAGTTTCATTAGTTCAGGCAATCTTGCTGCCACCCTGAGCCCCAGAAAGCAAGAAGGGACAGACTAAACACTGACATCAGTCAGGGTTTTCTTTTGATTTGTACTATCTTGTAATGATCCTCTGGGTCATATAGATAGCTGATTTGCTGGAACTCATCCTTTATTTTCCTATTCCCAGAGGCCTCTTGGAGAACGCCCAGTTCCACGATGCAGTGAGAAGAAGCCAGGATCAGCCTATTCCATATTTCTCCCAGTTCCGGTCTGCAAAATCAGCAGAGGTCCGGAACAGGAGACAGTGCTCCACGATCCCCTCCAGGGTCTCTGCTTCGTCAGATCTTTACCTTGAGAAAAATGGAGAGAAGAAAGAAATTAGTCAGGAAACCTCTCCCAGTGATTTGCTGCAGTCTTGGGAGATTTTTCACCACAAGCAGTTGAGTGAGAGGAAGGAGATGATAAGTAGGTGAGGAAGAGCTCACACATAAAAGGCAAGATCTTCACAGGCAGGAGAGCCATGGCAGCACACTGCCTGGCCAGAAATCCATTTCTCCTTCAGCCCTGCAGCATTTCTGCTGGGGTGTTTTGTGTTCTCTGAGTGGAAGTTGATGCTAGCCCACCTAGCCACCCTCTGCTGAGCGTGGTTTGTGGAGAGGGAAGGTTTGCTGTGTCTGGGGTTGGGCAGGGTTGGGATGCTGGTAGTTAGTGAGGTCTGCTTTACACTCGGACAGTCCTGGCTGTATTAGACATGAGGGTGAAGTGTGTGCTTACTTCACCTTTTATTTTCACTGCAGTATTTCACTACCTTGCATTTGCTGTGGCTACTCCCTTGCACACTGCTACAGGTTACAAGCATATTCACAAATACCAGCTAGAGCGCAGCTTAGAGGGAGAAATCAGTAAAACTACAGTCACCCAGCTCTGTCTGGGGTCAGGGCCTGTCACCAGCTAGCACAGTGCTAGGACAAGGGTCAGCAACCCATTGCTCAAGTTTTGGTTCATTGGCCTTAGTGCACAGGAAACAGTGTGTACTCCACTGCTGTCCCTGATGATTCCTGGGAGGAGCCACAGCAAGTAGCCTGTCTTATCTCCTTTCTGATAGCTGTCCTCTGCGTGTACTTCTGTGCCTCTAGGCAGCCGGCTATTGGGAACCTCGTGGAGCTGGTGCTGGAAAACACACTGCAGAATATCCTGATTGAAGCCAGTCGTGGGGAGGTGGTGCTGACAGCTCGGCCCAGGGTCATTGCTCTACCCCCCAGCCCTTCCCGAAGGTAGCAGAGTATATCTGTGTTCTGATGGGGTACATGACCTGTCCTTAACATGTCAGGCTGAAGCACAGCCCATTTTTAGACCTTGTGGATTAGCTGAATCCCTGCTTATCAATGCCAAGGCTGCCTGTGCACAAGGGGGAAATCCACTCTCAAAGTCACTGCCCCTTCTTGACTTGTCCTGAGCCACAGAGCAGAGATGGTAATGACACATCCTTTCTGTGGACCTGAGACTCTTATGCAGTTCTGGGCCATGGCCCTATGGGTGAACAGCTGGCCTGACACACTGGAGAGCCCAGCACAAGGATGGTCCTATGGGAGAAGGGGTCAAAGTAGCAGGCAGCACAGCTTCTGACAGCAGAAAAGGGGCAAAGCTTTTGTAGTCCAAGATGGTGTGGGATCTAGTTGGGTTAAGGGAATGGCCATTGGTGGGAGAAGTAGATTTGGGGCTGAGGACAAAGCATGAGAGTTTGCCCCAGCTTGGACAGAATTGCAGGAAGATGGGATTGAAAGTTGATGGGAGAGGGTTGTTGGATGGAGATGTCATCACCAGAGCTGCAATCTCTTCTTCAGAGTCACCAATCCGGCACCCCCAACCACCAGAGCATAGTTGCTGGGCCCTGTGCTGCTTGAGCTCTTCAAGCACATCAGCTGTCTTCATTCTTCATCCTGTCCCTGTGATGTCCAGAGCAACTCTGACCCTCCCAAACTATGACCTGAGCTCAGCATGCTGGCTGCCTCTGAGGAGGTACGTACTGATTATGTTCTCAGCTCCAATATGAATCCTCTGACAACTCCACAGCAGAGTTCATGAGATCTCTCCTTTCTGTGGCTGGCCACATCATTGGAGAAGAACTCTGTGCTACGGGGAGCACACGGAAAACCTCTGTGACAATTACCACTTGTCCCAGTCTGTATCAGCTGGGAAAGGAGTGGAATCTGCTTTGAAATGTAGCTGAGGAAGGACTGACAGCTGGGCAATGAGATGATAAGCCCCTGCCGACATCAGTAGGATGCAGGTACTGAATCCTCCTCCCCTCCTTGCTCCAGTGATGGCTGCAGGTTCCCCTTACAGCGACCAGCCTGAGGAAGCAGCTGCAGCACCATCAGCACACTGAGCAGCCAAATAAAAGCAACTTGGCCTCCGGACACAGACACCAGCGTGTAACAATACATAATTCATGTGTCTGGGCTTGTGAGCACCCTGGACAAGGTCTTTGCTTTTTAAACTGCAAGGCTGTCACCTGGGGAAGGGCATGCTTTGAGCCTTGGCCTGGCTTGGGGGGGTTTGTCAGGCTGCAGTAGGTGCCGCAGTGAAGGAGCAGGTTTGTCACAGCCGGGAGGTGGCAGTGTGAGTTGTGAGAAATCCCAGCGGCCGGCGCAGAGGCTGGTGCTGGGCCCCCGCTGCTGCTCCCAGTGGAACCTGCAGGATGGCTGTGCCAGGCAATGGGGCTTGGTTTGCAGCATGTCCCCTCTTCTGCAACCCTGCTATGGGCTCTGCAACGCTGGACTCGCACAGCTGCCCAGCTCTGGTGAGAATGCAGCTGGTGTTTCCCTCCAAACTCTCCTGCCCTGTTGTCCAGTCCAGGACCCAGCCAAGACCAGAGCTGCATCTTCTTCCCTTGCAGCCCAAGAGAAGACTGTGCACGAGGAGCTGGGGAGGGCTTTTGTCCTGCTCAGCAGAGGGCAGATGCCTGCTGTGCCTGGCGGTACCACAGCTCACCCAGCTTCACCCAACAAAGCTCCGCTTCACGCAGGAGCCCTGTGTGTGTAACTGTTATTAAGCCCCAGGGCTGAGCTGTTCCTATTGTACAGCAGAGGCACTGCCAGCTCCTGAGCTCAGCCTAAGTGCCTCAGGCCTTCACGTGGGTCCTGGATCCTTCTCATGAGAAGTGCAGACCCTCTCTTCCCTCCCCAGCACTCTGGGTGCCAGGTCTCCTATGTCACAGCAGTCTGTCTGTCTTCCTCTGGACTGTGACTAATGCTGACCAGGTAATAGGGAACCACTTCCTTCCTCCACAGCTCAAGCAGCAGTGGTGCCTGGCTGTTCAGTCCGCTTGGGGTGATTCTGCTTGCTCCAGGCTCCTCACTAGGATTTGCTCACTGCAGATGCTCTGTAGTCCTGTGACAAGCTTCCCAAGTGGATGACACAGGCAGGGGCAGAAGCCTCACCCTTGCCTAAAGCAGGTTGAATCCAGCTGCCTGCAGGAGCCCAAGGATCAGCTTAGAGCAGTGGAGACAGGATAGTCCTAGTTTGTCCATCTTCAGACCTCTAGAGTGATCTGATGCTGCCTGGGCTGCATCACTGTTAACTCCTCTGCCTGGAGGAGTTAATATGGAAAATGCTGTGAGTTAGTCTGCTGTAACACCCAAAAGTGAATGGATGAAGCTCAAATGCAGTCACATGTTCAGGAAATGATTTTTTTTGTCATTAAAGCTTCTATCCTTCTCACTCTTCTGTGCTGAACACAGCCTGGACTTGGAGAAAACATAACTCACACTGTACTTACCTGTTGGAGCACTATCAGAGGTAAATTCACTTCTCTTATAAGCATCACTGTACCAGGAGAGAGCCCTAAGATGGTGCCTTAAGCAATGTGTGAGTCAGGAAACGAGGTCTGAGAGCTACCTACACCTCTGAGAGAAATTTTCCTTCACTTAGCTTTTTGCAGGGGCTGTGAGATGGTGGTATGTCATCTCTGGTGCCTGTCAACCAGAACCACTTTGTTGCATACACTAAGCAAAGACAGTAGCAGCTGTCACACTTTTTCTTCTTTTATCCTCATCCTAAAGTATAAATACACTGGGGACAGCCTCTTTCCCAGATTGTGGAAATTCCTGCTTCCTCTTCGCAGGCTAAGAACTAGACCCTGGCTGGTTTTGGAAAACACTTGCGACCAAGCCACACAGCTGTCCCTTTGGCAAATGGAGACAGCGTCACCCCCAGGCACTGCCTGGGGTGAGCTCTGCAGAGTGGGGAGCCTACAGAAATGGACTCACGCAGGGGGCTCCTCCCTCACTTGGATCTTGGGAGCAATGGTGAGGTGAAGAGTGGGCAGAGATGTGCAGAGCTGGCAGGGAGGGCTTTTCCCATAATAAGAGGCTTTGTTGGTACCCACTGCCAAGGGCAATGAACTGTGGGACTGTAGTAGAGCCAGACCCACAGCCTAGCTCAGCTCCCAGAAAAGGCAAGAAGGTCTGTCTGTGCTAACCACATTTGGGTCTCAAGCAGGAGGAAGTCTGAGCTTGTTGTACTGTCTTCCAGGGCTGGATTGGGCCCCTGCTCCAACACAGCTACATTTCTAATGCACATCTCTCTAAGAGAAATATGGTAGATACGGGTCCTGCTCCTTCCCACTGGTGATGGGTGATGTTTCTACTGGGCTGGGGTTGGTGTTCAGGCCAGGCTGCCAGCAGGTATTCGACCAGCTTCAGGATGGCCGAGTGTAAGCTTCGCAAGCTAATGGGACTCCCCCTCTCCTTGTTGGAGTTATCAGGAGCACTCAGTCATCAGGCAGTTAATGCATCACACAACAGGCCTTTTCTTCTTGGCTGTTACTTCTGGCTCCCAGGGAGGGGTGAAATGGCCTTGGGGCAGGTGGGCAACAGAAGCTATCCTGAATCCCATTAAAACATTTAACACCTGCTGAATCGTGCCATTGTCCAGGAGATAAAGGGAAGGGAACAAAGCTGCTCTTGGGCTTCCCTGACAGAGAATCTGTAAGGCTCTGCTGTCCCATTGCAGCTGGGCAACCTGAATCCCCTGCAGAGACCTACTTGGTGGGTCTCTGTCTATGTGGGGGAGGTGGCAATGTTAGGAGACAGTCCCCTGGGTACCCTGCTGCCAGCGTGCACAACCTCTGGTTGGAATCAGCTCCTTCTCCCCCTGTATTCCAGGTAGGAACCTGGAAAAGTCCTGTCCTGACCAGTCTACAGTGTCTGTGCAGGCAGGGCTAAGTCTGAAGAGTAAAACCATGAGGGTGATCCTTCTGAAGCCTTTGGAAGAGCTGTGCAAAGACTCTTCATCTCTGGCCTCCCATCTCCAAAATACTGACTTTGCCGGCCCAGCTGTGTTGCTCTGGTATTTGGGAGTGGGGTCAGGTCAGGCCAGGGCACCACAACGGCTCCTGATGGACACGAGAGGTGCTCTGATGTGAGCAAGTTTGTCTTCATGGGAAAGTGAGGCAGCACAAGCCCTTGGCTGCTGAGAGAAGAGGCTGAGCCTGCCTTTCCAAGGCCAGCCCTGCTGGGGGCACAAACAGGGGCTCGGTCCTGGCTCTGCCCGCCTGCCTGGCAGGGAAGAGCACAAGCTGGTAGATGCTGCCTCAGAGATGCCATAGCCAGGGCAGGTGAAAGACATTCCCCGGGATGCAGTCCAGTGCAGGGCACTCTGCAAGCTCGAGGGACCTGCTTTTCTCTTGGTTTCCGTAGGGCAGCCCTGCGAGGACAGTATTTGCTGTTATTTGGTGAGTGGTGAGGCCCTGCCCTTGCAGGAGAGAGACTGGGGTGAGAAAGCATTTCTGGCACAGCACACAAGCTTGGAGATGTCTGCTGGAATTGCAGCAGCACCTGTGTGGTTTTGGGTTTTTTTCGGCTTCTCCAGGAATAGAGGGGGCAGCCAACCAGCTATGCCAAGAGCTGCTGCTCCGCTCTGCTGGTGCATGGCCGGGAGAGGTGGGAGTGCTGTCCAGTGCATTTCACACACTAGGAAAGGAGAAATATGCAAGTCCAAGCATCACAGCCTGTACAGCATCAAAAGGAAGGGGAACATCACATTTTTTCTTTGCACCACAACCCAGCCTAGCAGTGATACTGCATTTCCTTTGCTGCCAAAACTACGGAAAAAGAGGATTAGGATGAGCAAAGTCAGCAAGTTGGCATCACTCCAGCCCCTCCCAGTGCCAGGCCTGGGGGACCCCAACCTGCAGAGGCAGCAGCAGGCAGGAGGGATGAAGCCTGCTTTTCAAAATCCTGACTCTGAGAGGGTCAAATCTCCAAGGAGGAAGAGTTGGGTGACACTTGCTGCTAAGCATCTGCCACTACCCACCTACATTTGGGAATCCATTTACTGCAACCTGCAAGCACACTCCAGCTCTGGAAAGAGGGATGGTGACAGTTTCTAAAGCACACCCAGAACCAGGATTCCTGCAGGTGTCCACCGTGTGGGTTAAAGCAGTGCTACCCCCTTTCTCACCTGCAAACACACCCATCTACACAAACAAACAGGCCAGTGCACTTGCACAAAGGAGCTTCTCCTGGCACCGCCGCTGCACTTCATGCTCTGTTATCCAGGGAGCTGTGGGTGCCAGAGTAATCGAGAGAGATAGCCCAGCTCCTGCTGTCTGTGGCTGAGATCAGCAGAGGGCTGTCAGGGCTGAGCAGCGTGGCTGGGCACCGCAGGAGTGTGTCTAAACTTCTGGCCCCGTGGGCTCTGCACGCTGCCCCCCAGAGCCAGCATGGGGATGTCTGCACTGGTTACCCCGCTGGGCAGTGACACAGCCCGGATGCAGGAGTGCTGTGACTCTGAGATGCAGTGACCCCACTGGGAGGCATATGCACATGGAGTGAAACACATCCTGTTCTTGCGGCTGCGTTAGCACAGCTGGCTCCTGGCCCGCGTGGCCATGCTGGGAACACTCCCAAAGATAGCGAGCAGAGGTAGTTTTGTTGAGCTCTGCTTTGCTGCCTGGCTCAGAGGTCTGTGGGCTTCTCTAAATGAAGTGTGAGCATCACCATAGTGTGCCCAGGGGATTTTCAGCATGAGTAGGGGGATTGGGGTGGGGGCAACAGAGTCTTTGCTGTAACTGGCACTCAGTGTCAGACTGCTTGGGGTAGGTACTAGATTTGCTTTTCTGCCCTCAGAAAATCTCAGTGCTCCCTCACCTTTCAGCAGCCCAAAACACTGCAAGCAAGCCACCGCCATCCTAGAGCTGCCTAGGTAGGGTACCCTCACACCTGCTTCCCCAGGCCCCCTGCTCTCCTCTCACCCCCTGCTGCAAAGTGAGCCAGGCAGGTGGGTGGAAAAGTGACAGCTGGTGTTGTTCCAGCGCAGGTTAATGAATGTCTCCTCCTCTCCCCCCCACCTCCTCCTCCCCACCACCCCAGCACCCAGGCTCCTGACTCCTATCAGCCCATCAGGCTCCCATTAACAAAGGCAGCCCTGGAGAGTTTGCATAGAGACCTGCTCTGCCTCTAATCTTGGTGGGCTAATCGCCTCCCTTGCCCAGCCTGCCTTCCCTGGGTCAATATTTGCTCTGAGCAAACACAGAGCTGTGACAGGTGTGCTGGGGAGAAGGCTCGCTGCCGCCAGCCCAGCCCTCTCGCCTGTCTCTGCTCAGTCACATCTCTCCGGCCCCCCGATCATCGGCCAGCCAGCGCTATTTTTATCAGGACTATAAAAGCCCCATCCAGCCAGCGTCACCCTCATTTTCTGCTCGTGAGCCAGCAGGGGAAGGTGAAGCCGCTCACCTGACAGCTGCCAGCGTGTCACCGGAGCCAGGTGAGCTGCTATAGCCCAGCACACCTTGGCCAGGGTCCTGCCTGCCTGGCTGGGAGCAGGGCTCTGGGCATGGAGAACATCTTGGGGGCTTCCCTGGAACAAGCACTGGGAGCTTGGTCGCACCCCTGAACTTCTGTGGAGGAAAGGGATGGGCTCAGGGGACACTGTCCAGCCTGTCCCCTTCCCTTAACTCTTCCCTTCTCTCTCACCTGTATTTTCCAATCCTTTTCATTCCCCTCCCCTCCTCCATTTACTTTCTTCCTTTCTTCCTTCCTTTCTTCCCTCACTTCCCTGTTTTCCCACCCTACCGTGTCAGTTTAACCCGCCCCTGCTCTGTTTGGCTTTCCCAGGCAGCAGGTGTCAAGCATCTACCTTCCAGACTTTACCCCCGGAGGAGCTGGTTTGGAGCAGCGGGTGCAGCAAGGACACCGGCTCCCAGCCTGGAGAGACCCAGCTCGGGAGGAAGGGTGTGGAAGGGGCTGCCAACAGTGCATGGCAGTGCACCCCTCCAGCCCACACTATCCAAACTCGGAGCAACTCTGCACTTGCCTGGCGTCGAGCCCCACGTGCAAGACCTGACCTGAACGTTTTGTTCGTTCGGCTCGCGTTAGGCAGGTCCAGCCCATCTGCAAGTGCACGGCTGGCGCTCACGCACCGCACCACCGCACTCCGCTGCTGCGTGTCCGGCGTGTCCGTGCGCCCGCACGGAGGGAGCACATGCGTGCTTGCAACCCCCGCAGGATGTGCAAGCAGGTGTGCAGCACGCATGCCAGGATGAACGTACAGCCCAGGTGGGGAGCGGAGCGCACAAGGGACACGCACAACATGCAATCTCACTCAAACACATGCATGCAGCGTTTGACCTGTGTATGGCACATGCGTGAAGCGATGGACAGGCAGTGCACACAGATGATGCAATCCACACGCAGCATGCACGAACACCATGGGACCTACACATGTGCAGGACACGGGACTCATGTGGCATTGGTATACAAGGCATTTCTGGCACTCAGTTTTGCAGGCTGTGGCATGCAAGACCCATGTCCATGTGCCCATGGCATGACAGGCATATGTAACATGCTAGACACACGCATCCAGCCTGTGTGACTGACTGCTGCCTACAGCAGCCTTGTGGAGAAGGGCAGCCTGGCCCCAGCAGCACTGTGGAGCCATGGCAGGCACAGAGAGCCCTGGCACAGTTCTGTCCATGGGTGGAGCTTGCTAGGCTCTGCCAAGCACCCAGGTAGGTCTCAATGGTCTGCTGGCACCAAGGGAGCTTTAGCTGCTGGCACCAAGGGAGCTTTAGCTGCTGACACAGTGCAGCGGGGAGTAAAGGTAGGAGCCGGCAGTGGGGATCAGGGCAGAGGATGAGGGATGTTACATCCTTTCCTGCATACCTCTGCCCTGGTTCACTCCCAGGAGCTGCACTTACCAGCCCTTCCTAGGGAAGGTATTGCCTGCTGTTCACCCTCAGCCTGCAGACCAGGTGCCAGCTTCTGCTGATGGCAATCCTCTGCCTACGCTTGCTGTGGAAGGGTATGTGGGGGTGACTCTGGCAAGCTGGTGACTCTCTTCCAGGATAACCCTGCCCACTGCTTGCCCTGCTCTCAAAGCGCTAGTGCTTGACCTGGACTCCTGTCCCATCCCGTTTCCCATCCCATCCCTGTTCCCTTGCAGCCAGTGAAGACATTCAGAGCCCAGGGCTGCTCCAAGCACCATGGAGACTGCAGGGAGTGATAGAGAGCTAGGAGATGGGACAGCAGTGGATCTGCTTTCCTCCCACTTCAGGATGTTGTTTGGGAGTGGAAAGATCCCCCACCTCCCTGCTGTCTGTGCGTTGCTCTGCCAGCGATTTCTCTGTCAGCCCTGAGCTGCTTCTGCTTCGCCCTCAGGTACAGGCGTTTCTGTAGCACAGGATCCCATTCGGGTCCCACTACACTCAGGGATGCTCTCAGTTTACAGGTGCATCCTGAGCCCTTCTGCAGCCTCTCTGCAAATGCTGTGAAAGCTTAGCCCATCCACCCAGTGTGGGTGGAGGAGAGGCTGAGGGTGAAGGAGCTCAGGAGTGTGCAGAGGGACAGGAACATTCCTGCTGCTTTCCCTCACCCCCATCCAATCTATGCACAGGACAAGGTTTAGCAGCCCCTGCCCTGGAGCAGGAGAGCCCTATAGCCTCCTTGGGGTGCCCCTGCAAGGGATGGAGGTGGGGCACCTCCTAGGCTCCCTGTCTGGGCAGATGCTTGGGAAGTTTCCAACAGGTGGTGTAGGAAAGGACCAAAATCAAAGAGCATCTCTGAGGTTGCTGTACTCCTTGCATCTCTCCAGAGCTAAGTGTGCATCCTAGCCCAGGAGCAGCCTCCAGGTGGTATGGTGTTTGACCATCATGGTGGTCATGGGCCCCTTGGGGCCATGTCTCCAGGCTCTGTGTCTTCTTCTACCAGTCCTGGCGAAGTTGAAAAGCTGCAAAAGCACAACACATATCCTGATATGCACAACCCCCTGCAGCTGCCCCATTCAGGCTGGGATCAAACAGAACACAATTAATAACTCTGAGCAAAGCCAGACCCTGCTGCCCATGTGCTCCAGTCACTGCACGTGTGTTCCTGTGGGGGCAGAGCCTGGCAGAGATGGTATCTGGCAGAGCAGGGCTGCGGAGATACTACCATGCCACCCCCGCTTTCCCTTGGTGGCTCAAGCACCACTGGGCTGTCTTATTCCCTAGCATGACCCAGTACACCATGGGACCCATGTTCCAACCTGTAGATAATAGCCCAGATACTCCAGAAAAGCAATTTGTTGGCTTTGCAGCCAGAAAGCCAGACCCTGTGCTGGCACCAGCAGCAGGAATGTGCCCAGGGCATCACGTGTGTCCCAGTTTGGGAAGGGAACAGCCTCAAGAAGCAGCACTAGAAATCCCCCCTCCCCACCATCTTCCCAGTCTGCTCTCCCTGTCCCAGCTCTGCCATTGCAGTGGCACTGGGAAGTCATGACACCCTTCAAAGCTGGAAGTAGCCCCAGGAAGCCACATTGCCCTGTGGGCTGTATTGGCTGGGGTATGGCCCTTTGGCAGGGTTAGCACCCAAGGGTGAGCTGCTCCTCCAGGTTGGCAGAGCTAGGGGCTTTAAACACTCACATCCACCACATCAGAGCCAGCGCTGGTGCCAAGGGCTGTGACCAGCTGGCAAGGGATGAGGCACAGTGGGGTGCTGCTGCCTGTGCTGGGTGGTGCTGTCTACCCAATCCCAGGCTCTGCGTGGCCAGTAGCATGGATTTGGGGACCTTGGAACATGTGCTAGGGATTTCCATGGCACAGTTCTGAACCAGGAGGAGCACTGGGGAGACACAAGTGCCCAGGTTTGCACTTGCACATAGATGTAGTTGCACAGAGGCGTGTAAGTGCATGCACGCTTATGCATTTGAATATGTGTTTTAACATGTGTGTGTTGCTGTGCACACGTCTGTGTGCCCTCCCTGGCAGGCAGGGCAGAGCTGGTGTATCGCTGCCCTGTGTGTGCATGTGTGTGTGCTCCTGCTGAGCTAAACGTGTGGCGCTGGCTGCGCCCTGCTGTGCTCGCTGCTCTGTGTCCTGGTGTGTGTGCATCGGGTGAAGGTGTGGGTGTGAGCAGAGGTGTGCGCTGTTGCTGGCTGCCCGCAGGGTGCCGTGTGTCCTGCCCAGCCCGGATGGGGTGTGCCATCCTGGGGCAGGCACTGCTTTGCCCCAGGATGTGGCAGAGGCAGCTGGTTGTCCTTTGCACCCCAGCACCCTGGAGCAGATCAGCCCAGAGCTGCCATTGCACACAGGGCTGCGTGGGCGCCCCAGAGGCCGAGAACTAGGGTGGTGTAGGCACCCCTAGACCTCGACTGTCCCCCACCCAGCCTGTTTGTCACAGCTCTGCTGTACCTGGAGAAGGTGCCCAGGCAGAGCAAGGGCTCCCTACCACTGAAAATCCATCTGTTCCAGCACCACCCTGGGTACCTAGCCAATTTGCACAAGGAGACAGACTGCTTGTGTCCCTGGGGAGGGGCTAATGTTGGAGGTCAGAGTGTTGCTGAGCACTCCATGATTGTCTCCAGCCAGTCAACCTGCTCCTGGCCAAGGGCAGACCTGGGGCAGAGAGCACAGGGAATGCCCTGGTTCTGTGCTGGGGTCCTGCGCTCCCTGTGCCAGGCTGTAGCTTCAGATATCGTCCCCAGGCAATGGGTCCACCCCACACATCTCCCACAAATAAACACCATGAGGAGAGGCAGTCTTCAGTCCAACTGGCTCTGGGACAAGCTTATTGCTATCTGTTAGGCAGGGTGGAGGGGAGAGCTTCATTCTGCTGTTGTGAAACTACAGGCAACTCTGCCCACCCCAGCCCATTCCTGGCTGTGGGAAGCATCAGGCACAGCATAGGTACAGTCTGGTATCCTCCCCCTGCACCCACAATCCACTGGGGTGAGAGGACATGTTTTATCATTGCCCCAAGAAATGCCTCTGAACCCCTATAAGCAAAAGGGATAAGGGGGTTCCTTCACCCCTGCTGAAGGACTCAGTGTGCTGTGGGGAAAAACCCAGAGCTTGTCCTAGTCCTGCATCTTGGCATACATCAGCCTCATCCTCCCACGGGGCATCCAGGGAAGGGGTGAGCGATCAGGCTCCTCTCTCTGGGGCCAGCTGGTGACCCGGGGAAATGCATGGGCCACCTGCCCAGGAGATGGACACTGAGCAGGGTGCCAGGGCCGCTGCTTCTTGACCAGCTATTGCTGGCTTGGGGAGCCCCGAGGCAGGATGTTCTGTTCTTGCAGCAGCACGTGGCTCAGCCCCCGCCTGCGCTGATCCTCAGAGCTGGGGGAGGAGGGGACCTGCCACTGCCAGCCTTTCATCTGCCTCCTGGACGAGCGTCACCCGGGCTTGGGGCACCTGGCACTACAGATGTAGCCAACAAGGGAGTGGAGGAGCACCAGGGTGAACTGGGACCTTGGCCAGGCAATGGCTGAGCTGGCATCTCCTGCCTCTGAGGCTGCCAGGGGCTGCCAACCCTGACCTGCACCCCCATGGCAACACCCTAGGTGCTATAGGTAAAGCTGGGATCTGGGAAGCTGTGCTTACCCATGATACCCCTCCAAATATGATACAAGGTACTTAAGGAGAGGCATCAGCAACTGCATCCAGGACAGGCTGAGTGTGGGGTGGGCATGCTTCCCTGTCTTCATCACCACTCCCCTGACTGGTCTGCACTGGGCACTCTGCAGGGGCCAGCAGGTTTCTCCAGGACACTGAAGCAATGGGGTGCCATGGGGGTGCCAGGCTGCGGTTACCTATGGTAACAAGCAGGAGGTTGTAGTGGCTGGCACCAGCTGGCTGCATTTCAGGTCAGGATCTGGACCAGAGGACCAGATACTGCCCCAGTACTGCTGCTCTGCCCCAGTGCCTGGCATCCCCTTCTGGGTAGGGTATGATGGGGGGACACCTTAGGCTGCAAGGGAACTGCCATATTTGGGTCCCTTTTAGAGCTGCCTAGCTGGGTTTTATGCTGTTGTCAGTCCCATACCAGGGATGGGCCAGCCTGGGGAGACAGTTGCCACCTGCTCACACTCAGGCTTTAATCCACAGGCAGGAGGTGAGCAGCTGGCGGAGCCTCCCTGACCTTCAGGTAGGATTAGTCCCCATGGGAACAGTGGAGAGCAGGCAGGTGAGGCCACAGCTCCCTTAGCAGTTCCTGGGGACTGAGCAAGGCTGGCAGAGTTGGGGACTAAGCACACCCCCATACCGGGGGCAGCCAGGATCAGGTCATGGATGGGTGGCACGGGGTGAACATGTGTCCCTGTGAGTATCCTTATCATGGTGGGTTGTTGCAGGTGCACCTCTGGAGCTGTGGGTGTCACAGGGCACCTGTGGTCCCACAGGGAGGGGGTAAGCAGCATACTTGGAGTGGCCAGGGTGCCAGTGGGGGTAGCAGGTGGGCAGGTCTGAAGAGCCAGTCCCAGTGGGGCAGTGGTGGCTGGCTGAGAGTCATGGGTGCCTGGGGATAGCTGAAGCTGGGATTAGGTGTGCTGCATGGATAACAACCTCATCCAGTTGTTTGCAAGACCCAGCTGTGAGTGAGAATGTGTGGGTACCCCTTGCATTGTGTTCCACTTGCTGCGCTCTCCACCACATCCCTGCTCTTCTCTGGTCATTGATGAGAGTATGCAGAAACCAGTCATCATCTTGGTCCCCAGGGGTTCCTCTCCTACTCATCCTGCCCTGGGTTCAGCAGGAGCTACAGCGGGTACCTGCCAAGCTCTGCCACAGGGGAGCCCAAGTACCTGGGAGTTCTCCAGGCATGGAACAGCTGGCAGCCCACAGTGTGCGTGTACGCCTGTGTGGGAGCTAATCCCAGCAACATCTGCCAGGCTCTTGCGATCCCGGGAGTTTCCGGCTGCAGGGATGGGATGGCTGGGTGCACAGGAGACACGTGTGTATGGGGTGGCTGGTGTGTGCCAGGGATCCCTGTGCAAGGAGGCTTCTGCGGCAGGTGAAAGCCTGCACATGTGTGTCCTGTGTGCCCAGCAAAGATTCAAGAAGAGACAAGTGGCACTGGAGATCCCAGCAAGCCTCTCTGCTCTGGGATCTGAGGACCCAGCAGGTGGAAGTAGGGATTTTGGCTGGGATTAACCAATCTTAGCGTGGCCATGTTCAGAGCAGCCCTGAAGCACAGATGACTGGGGAGGGAATGGGGATGTTTGCATCCTTGCCAAGGAGAATGATTTCTCAGGGAAATGAGACTGGGGGAGAAAGGAGAGGAAAAAGGGAGCAGTGAGGCTGCATGGGGGCAACAGCACAACACCCCTGATCTAATCAGCCAGACCCTGCAAATAAAAGCCACCTGTTTTGGCCCTGGCAGCAGGAAGCCATCCCCAGAACAAATAGAGCACCAGGCAACTGGGAGAAAGACAAACAGGGGCCAGCACCAGCTCCATCTGCTCCTGGTCGGCCTAGCCCACAGACATCCAGCCCCCTGGGGTGGCATTCCAGCCCCCAGCAGGGTTGAGGAGAAGAAGAGAGAGGTTAGCAGGCCTTGTAGAGGGTCACAGTGTCAGCCAGATGCGGGACTACACACTGCTGTTCTGCCTTGGTCAGCTAGCCCAGATACTCATAACAGCAGTGGGAATGGCTGCGTGCTGCCATCAGTCCCAGAATGTGGCATTAGCATCAGGATTCCCGAGCAGCACCTGCCTCACCTCCCTAATGGCTGCCTATCATCCTGCTCAGCTCCCCAGGCTGTTCACTATCCTGGGACCAGTGCCTGCACAAAGCACAGGGTCCAGCCCCACAGGCAGGGGCCATGGCTGCATGGTGTGGGCTTAATGTGCAGCACTTGGGTGACCCTGTGCTCGCACTGTGCCCCCAGGCTTGGCTGCTGCACTGTGCCCGGTGGCATGGAGAAATCTGATCTGTTTTGCTAGCATAGTGAACAGGCTGAGCTGGGAGCAATGAGGGGCCCTTATTAAATTAGCCTATGCAGGAGGCCCTGTGCGAGCGCTAACCAGCTCCACAGCCAGTATTAGCAGCTGCCCTTGAGCAGAGTTGCTGCCTGCCCCCTCACCAGCCTCCCCTTGCCCCTGTCCCCAGCTGGACAGGTGTGGCTGGGGGCTGGCAGGTGACCTAGCCATGGGGATGCTGACTGGTGATAGAGACTGCCCCGAGGAGCAAAAAATGCTCCAGGGAAGACAGGCTGCATCAGCACTTTGGGGAGCAGTGGGGGAGGGCCTCTCGTGGGAGACCCCACTGATCCACTGTCACCTGATGTGGTGCCCTGAATGTACCAAGCAGAGGGTGAGGCACATCCCAGTGAGTGGGATGTGCTGAGTAGCAAGGAAGGGGCATAATCTGCATCTGGGTTTCTGTCCTGCACACACACGCCCTACTCACTCCAGTGCTTTTATCCAAAGGGTTGTATGGGGATTACTGAGCTATTTGCATGCTCCTTGTAGCACACCACCAGCACCCCATAGATCCTGTAGGACACCATGCAGTGCCCCTCACACCCCATACACACAACCCATAACAGCCCACATGTCCTCTGGTGTCCCACGTCCTGGGGCTCTGTAGTACACCCCTGCACTGCACAGCACCTCAGACTAACCAGTGCCCCACACCTCTGTTCACACAGCCCAGGCAAGTGGTGGCAGCAGGGGGGAACCCTGCAGTGCACTAGGTCTGGATCTTGCCCCACCTCAAGGTGATGGCTTCCCTAAACTCTGCCCAGACCTGTCCCCCAGCACTTTGAAAGATGTCCCCAGGCCACCGGGATGCACCGGGATGCTCTTCCTTCTCCAGAGACCATCCCCATCCTTCCCTCCATCTTCTGTTTCCCCAGAGAGCTCCCAGAGGGTCTCCCCCTCCCTGCTACGAGCATCCAGGGCGACGCAAGCTGAGGGTCGCCTCCCCAGCGCCTGTTGCCGGCCCAGGGCCACTAACGTTCTTGAGCTGAAGCCAGCTCCAACCGCTGCTAGGCTGCACCCTCTGCTGGGTCCCGCGGGCATCGGCGCGGCCCTTCACCGAACTTCGGAGCAGGGGAGGAAAAGCTGCCCGGGGTGCCGTCGAGCAGTGGGGGTGTCATGAAGAGAACCCACGAGTCCTGCCCCCAGCTCGTCCTGGGTGTCACCCCCCAGTCCCCGCTTCTTGCTGATGCCAGGCGTCCTAACACCACCCCCAGCTGCCCACACTGCGTTCTCCATCTCTGGCAATGTTGAGGTCTCTTGGGGTGCTGACCTCATCCTCGGGACCCCATGAACAGCTGAGGTTTTCACGGGAAGGTTTGGGGTGCTCTGGGCCAGCCCTTGCCCAGAGGCCAGCATGGCACCTGTCCAGCTGAAGGTGGGGAGTGCCTGGCCTCAGTACAGACTGTGCAGGGATGCTTCAAGAAACACTGCTGCCAAGAGACCCAGGATTTCACAGCTCAGTAGGGCACTCCTTTTCCAGCCTGTGTTGGCCTTATCCAGCCCAGGTCCTGGTAGGAGGCACTGGGGATATCTGCATGTCAAGATGCAGTTCCAGTTAGGGAACTGGCCCTGCTGACCAGGTGAAGGACACAGCTCTGTCCCAAAGCTGGTCCCCTTCTGCTGTGCATGGTGTCCCCTGCCTCAGTGGGAGGTGAACAGGGAGCCCAGGAAGTCCTTTGTCAAGCCAGGGGACATGCCCAGGGCATTACAAGCGAGGATCATGTAATTGGGGTCCATCAGTGTCCAGTCTAGAGTCAACAGGAACCCCTGCAGGGCATTGCAGAGCATGGATGGACCTAGTTGTGCCTGTTCCAGCATCTCCTTCACTCCTCTCACTCACCTTAACCTTCTCCCAAACCACACGCAGCCCTACCCATGCAAACTGAATCCCTCCCTTGCCAGCTTGGCACATGCAAGGCAGAGCCTGGCCGGAGGAGGGACCCATGGTGGCAGAGCCCCAGGCAGAGGGCCAGAAGCATCCCCAATGTGAGCCCTGTGTCCCAGCGTAAGGACATCATTGCCCCTCAGCTCCCTACTGGCAAATCCCTGCTTCGCCCTGGCACCTCCTTCCCACCAACCTCAACCCTGGCAAAGGCTGTGGGTGCCCTGGGAAAGGCTGGGTCCCTAATCCCTGGGCCAAGCGGGGACATTGTCCGGGGGCAGAAAGGAAAGCGGTGCGTCAGGCCCTTTCCCTGCCCTGCCGACCAAGTAAGTACCAGCTGTGAGACCCCAAGCCCCCCACTGAACAGGCGCTGCCACGCTCCCTTCACCCCCCACATCAAGCCCCCCCACCCATCGCACACTGCGGGGAAGGGCAAGTGGCGGGGTGCTGTGTGGGCACAGCAGGGGTGCCCTGTGTGGGCACAGGAGGGACTCTGGCAGGAGGGATGAAAGAGCCGGGCTGCTCTGCCCCATGGCTACACCCGCACCCGTGCCTGAGTTGGGGGTCACTGCCGCCTCCTGGCACTGGGTACAGTGCCACTGCACCCAGTCAACTCCCGGAGCTATCACTGGGAGCTGGGGAGCAGAAAAACTGAGGCAGTCCTGGGTACATCACACAGAAAAAATGGGGCATGGCAAGTTCCCTGTGTGGGCACAGCAGGGGTGCCCTGTGTGGGCACAGGAGGGACTCTGGCAGGAGGGATGAAAGAGCCGGGCTGCTCTGCCCCATGGCTACACCCGCACCCGTGCCTGAGTTGGGGGTCACTGCCGCCTCCTGGCACTGGGTACAGTGCCACTGCACCCAGTCAACTCCCGGAGCTATCACTGGGAGCTGGGGAGCAGAAAAACTGAGGCAGTCCTGGGTACATCACACAGAAAAAATGGGGCATGGCAAGTTCCCCCTGCGACGTGGGGTTCACCAGACAGAGATACCCTACCACCAAGGGAAGGGGAGTGGGAAGTCTCCCCCGTACCAGGCTAGGAGGGTGAGGGGCCAGTGGCATGGGACGTGTAAGGGCAGCACCACCGGCACCCCAGACTCAGTGGCAGGCAGCAGAGTGGCTGGGAGCGGGTGGTGGACACCTGCCCTGGGGTGATGCGTGGGGCTATGCCAGCAGCCGAGCGACACGTATGACCAGCAGTGAAGCCATGGACACGCTGGGGCAGTACAAGATCACAGTGTGGGAGGAGGAGAACTTCCAGGGCAAGCGCTGCGAATTCCTCATGGAGTGCCCCAGCATCATGGAGCGTGGCTTCCGCAAGATCCGCTCCATCAAGGTGGAGTCTGGCCCGTAAGTGCCCTGTCAGCCCCGCGGCCCCTTGGCACACCCCACTCCAGCAAACTCACTGCTCCCAGGGGACTATTGGGAGCTGCTGGGGAGCCAAAACACCCTAGTCCTTCCTTGGCTCTGACACAGACTCACTGTGAGACCTTCCTGCTTGCGCTCCTTGTGTGATGCCTCAGTTTCCCCATCTGTTAAGCAGGGAAACCCTGCCGAGCCAAGACACAGCTTGGAGGCAATGGAGTGGCTCTGGGGAGAGGGGTCCTGCTCTCAAAAGGGACATTTGCTGCCAGAAAGGACCCCAACCTCTGTGACAGACCCACAACCTGCCAGGACTTCTCTGTCCCCTACACGGGAAGGAGAAGGCAACCCCTGGTTGATCCTGGGGGCTGTGTCACGCATCCCTGAGGGATTTCCTCCTTTCCCCTCCAGCTGGGTAGGCTTCGAGTATCCTGAGTACCAGGGGCAGCAGTTTATCCTGGAGAAGGGTGACTATCCCCGGTGGGAGGCCTGGAGTGGGAACAGTGGCTACCGGACCGAGCACCTCCTCTCCTTCCGGCCCATCAAATGCGCAGTGAGTTACGGGGAAACCGTGGCGGGGGGCTCGGGGCAGGCAGAGCCTCCTTCTGGCAGCCCAGCATGGAGGGACAGACTGGAGGATGAGTTACAGGGACATGGGATGGAGGGGTGAAATGCACACAGAGGTGCTTATAAGGTGGAGAAGTAGCTGCACCCACCTGCTCCCACCTCCCTGCAGTGATCCTGAGATGCTTTTTAGGGCTAAAATTTAGGCTGAAACACTGTCCCAGCTCCTTCTGCTTTGTGCTTTAGAGCATCACCTTCCAGACTAAGGTCCCCAGGTCTTGTCCCCCAGCCCTGATACCCAGGGATGGGGTGAACAGAGAGGAGCCGGCAGGACCGCAGTGATGCTCAGGGTCCAGGGTCCATCCCCCTCCTGCCCAGGGTACCTGAGCCGTGCCCAGGCAGACGCAGCTCTATCGCTCCATCTGCAGAGACACTGGTGCTCGCAGCAGCGGCACGTCTGCGCCTCTGAGCGGGGGGGTCCCCCCAACTTTTAATAATCACCAGGCAGATATGTTCGGGCTTTAATAAAGGGGATGCGATAAGATCACTCCTTACTGGCAGGACTGCTCCTCGGTGCAGATAGATGGGGGGGCTGGGCACGGGGGACAGTGCCGCATCGCTCAGTGTCCCAGCCATTAACCCCTCGGTGTCCGGGACCCAGCAAGGCCCCACAGAGCCAAAGGGACCTGTCTCAGCAGCCTGCCTTGCCCTGAATCCTCCTGCAGCCTCGGGGAGCATGAGGATGCTGAAGGCAGGAGCCCATGTGGGTTCAGGGGTTGTAGCCACTGTCACCCTCACTGGCAGCTGTGCATTGGGACCACAGGAACATGAGACTAGCATCTTCTGGGCAGCAATGGGGTGTTCCAGTGAGGGGGTGACAGGCTGAAGGGCATCCCTGTGCCTTGCACCAAAGCTGGGCATGGTCCTAGGCCTTTTGCAGTGCCTTGGGGCATGTCACCCTGAAGCCAATCCCCTATCCCTGTGAAAGCCAACCCATCCCCGCTGACCCTCAGCTATCACCCTCTGCAGAACCACAATGACAGCAAAGCCATACTCTACGAGGCTGAGAACTTCCAGGGGCACAAGTTTGAGCTGAGCGACGACTACCCCTCGCTGCAAGCCATGGGCTGGGGCAACAAGGAGGTGGCATCCATCAAAGTGAATTCCGGAGCGTGAGTCCTGCCAGCAGGGCGGGGAGTTGGGGGGGCTGAGAGCAGGGGTTCAGCAAGCACCTCCCTCCTTCATAACCCCAAGATGGGGAAGGGGGACCCCTAAAGGAAGGGATGCCTTCCTGCTACCTTTTCCTTGAAAGTCCAAGCTATGAGGTGTTTTCTGTCTCTCTCCTCCCAGGGCAAGCAGAGGGATGGAATGGGGTGGGGATGGGATGGGACTGGGATTGGGATTGGGATGGGAGGGTAGAGGAAGGAAAGAGAAAAAAAGGGGAGGGGAGGCAAGGGGAGGATCTGGCCTGGGGCTCTGAGCCAGGGGTCTGCCTTCAGGTGGGTGGCATACCAGTACCCGGGATACAGGGGCTACCAGTACGTGCTGGAGCGGGACAGACAGAACGGCGAGTTCAAGAAGTACAATGAATACAGCAGCCAGGCCCACACCAACCAGATCCAATCCATCCGCCGCGTCCAGCACTGAACAGGGGCAGGGCTGAATGCCCTGCAGCCTCCAGGCTGCTGTGCAATAGACCTCTATCCGGTAGCAAATAAAGGCATTTGTCAAAAAAAGGGTGTTTCTGCCTCTGCTCTGCTTCTCAGGGGGCTGCCACACTGGGAAGACCCTCTGAGGGGTGGAAGGTGGGTTTTCCCCTTCTCCAGGAGGTTTTGGGCCTGTGGCCACCTCCACCCTGGGCTTAGCTCCCTGCACCCCACCTCTGGTCCACACACAAAGAGTAGAGGGGATGCAGGACAGTTCCAATGCCGTGATGCTCCAGCTGGGAAAACATGAACTTGCTTGGCAAAGAAAGGGCTGCAGCTGGGAGAGGGTATCCAGGAGGGTTGTGGCCTGGTAAGAGGCATCCAGGGATGCCATGCCCTCAGTTGTCCTCCCAGGATCAGTGCTAGGGAAGGTGATTGCTACAAAGTCTGTGAGCTCATGGTCCCCTCTCTCTGCATCACCACCTCCTGCTTCTCTCTGGAAGAGAGAAGGAGATTCCTGCCTGCAGTGGGCCTGGGAAGGAGGAAGAGCATAGGAGTCATCTGGGGCAGGGGTGGGGGGGATGGGAGAGAACATTTACACAAATGGGGTAACCACAGTTTTGTCAGGGTTGGGGACACTGGCAGAGAGGGCTGGGGGAGGGAGGTGGGTGGTGCAGGGGTCAGGGGAAGGAGGTTCTCAGGGCAGTGTTCTGCAGCTGGTAGGGGACTTAGCTCGATGCTCCCAGATGCTCCCAGAATGCTTAGGACCCAGGTGTGTGTGTCCTCCCCCAGCATTGCCACGCCAGCACATCCGTGCCAATATCCGGCTCGGCTCCGGGACACCGGGAGCCCCACCCAGCCTCCTCCTCCTCCTTCAGCACCCTTTCCCAACCTCCTCCTCCTCCTCCTCCAACTCCATCACCCCAAACCCTCCTAGGGTGCAGGCCCCCTGTTCCCAGGTTCTCCCTGCATGCAGGACATTCCTTCCTCCTCCTTCTCCTCTTCCATCATGCTCCAGCACCCTGAAGCCCTCCTGAGGCACAGGCCTCTGGTCCCGAGGTGCTCTCCACACCAAGGACATGGGAGGATGGTGGAACATTGGTGGGTGGCTCAAATGCCTAGATTCTCCAGTGCCCACCCTGCTAAAAGCATGCCTGACCTGGGGCAAGGGGTGTTCCAGAAGGGTGCTGGAAGACTGGGCTGAACTGGGCTGGGGGTGTATGTGTGCACACCCCACAACCAGGCCTGTGCAGAGACCCCAATCCTGGCATGTGTGTCAGCATATGTACATGTGTGTGTGAACTGCACACATGAGTGTGCACACAAGCGTGTCCCTGCACGTCCTCTTTCCTGTTGCACCCCAGTGTGGCCATGCAGAAGCCCCAGCACCTGTGTGTCCCCATTCTGCGTGGTGTCCCAGCTGCAGGGCACCCCCCAGCCCTACCCTGTCCCCTCCATGTCCCTGCTAGCCCCACCCCGCCACTGCCCCATGGCCTCTCCCCCTGCACAAACACATTCCGGCACACCTGGCCAGGTGCAGCCAGCACAGAGCCACGTCAGCTTGGCTCCACTTCACAACGCCGGCTCACAGGTGAAGCTCTCCCGGGCACCTGCAGTGGGTGGGGGTAGGGGCAGGCTGTGGGGGTCATTGCAAAGTCTGGGGTCCTTATTGCTCCATCTGGGGTGGGGGGAGTGCTGGGGGGAGGAGGGGGCAGGCTGCCTGCTTGCAGCCAGAGGGGCCTGCAGCTGCTGCCAGCTAGGCACTCCACATGTCCAGGCTCTGTCCCCAGGAGCCCCACAGACCTGAACCCTCATCTTCCAGATCCCCCACAGACCCGATGCCCAATTCCTTGTTCATCCATGGACATGGGTCCCTGTTCTCTGGATTTCTCATATACCCTCCCTCCCCCATCTTCTGGGTCTGCCCCAGCTCCCCCATGAACCTGAGGTCACATCACTCAGGACCCCAAAAGCTCCACATGGACACAGAGATCCCCGGCCCCTGGGATCTCACACTCCCTGCCCCTTTGCACCCCTCTGCCCCTAGGTCACCAAAAGCCCCCAGTCCCCTCACCACCCACTTTAAGCTTCCCCACTCACTGGCTTTCCCAGGGACCCAGGAATCCACACCCCCAGTGCCCTCTAAAGCACCCCCAACTCCAGCTCCCACTACCCTAACCCTGCTTCTCAGCCTGATCTCTGCCTCTTCCACCCTCCCCCCACTCTGGCTTGATGCGGTGTCCTTCAGCCCAGACCCCCCCGTCCATGCCCTCCACCATCCAGGTTTGCTGGAGGAGGATCCCAGTCACCCGGGCTGCCGGGGGCTCGGCGGGTCTGGCACCCTCCCCACCTCACCCTGCTGTCTCCGGGGCTTGTTTTCCGTTGCCTGCGGTTCGTTCCAGTGACTCAGGCAGCGAAAGCAAGTCTGGGAGGCTGCAGAGCCGCTGCTGGGAGAGTTGCACTTGGAGGGATGGGGAGGAGAGGGATGGGGGGAGCAGGCAGAGTTGCTGGGCTTTACAGAGCTGGGACACCCCACTGTGAGGTTCGGGGGGAGCTCAGAGGACAAGCTGGAAGAAGAGAAACTTTTAAAGGGTTGTTACATCTAAACAGGATTTGTGGGGAATTGCGGGGGGAGTACCATCGTGTCTGCTCATGTCTCCCCCTGCCAGTATCTGCTCTTTGTCCCTAATGGGCGAAGAGGTGGAGCACCCTGGAGCCTGCTCAGCACCCATTGGGATCCCCTGTTTCCTAAACGTATTGGATGTCCCCCCCCCCGGGGACCGTTTTGGTGCTGCCCCCCTCTCCCCCCCCCCCCATCGGCCTGTTGGGCTGTGGTAGCCCAGCTGAGCATCGCTCACCCCAGCTGAGCATCGCTCACCTTTTTATGCAGGACACATTTTGGCTACAGTATTAATAATAACCGTGGGTCTGGCATGGCCGTATTCTGGTTTCCATTAGGTTCATATCTTGCAATGATCACTTTCAAGAAATTCATCTAAGTCCTGCATAAGAGCTTGTCCTGTTACTAGACATCAATGAAACACCACAGGAGAGGTTGCAGTCTTGGCTGTACAGCACTGGACTCGTGGAGCAGAGCTGGTGCAAGCTGCTGACACGCTGCCTGGCTGCGTCAAGCTGTGGGGTCCTGGTGGAGGGTCTACTCTTGACCAGGGGGACAGAGCCTCTGAGAGCACCCCAAAACTGCATATAGCAGCTGGAGCCATGTATGATGGGGGAAAACATGGACAGATGTGTCTTTTGGGAGCTGGGATCATCTTTCTCCATTGCACATTTCTCCACAAATTGCCTTCCTGTCTTCAGAAAATACCCAGGGCTGCCCAGGACAAGCAGATGAAGATAGGACCATCCTGGTCTGGGGGGGTGTTGAGTGTCACCCAACTTCTAAATAATAATAATAATAGGGGCAGGAATATTAAAACATGCAGCCCTCGGGCCGCCCCCACAGCTGCCATGAGACACGGCACCGGAGCGGTGCCACTGCTGCTCAACATGTATCTGCCAGGTACGGGCGGATCCCTCGGCCGCTGCCCCACCGCTGCGCCGTGCACCGCACAGCACCCAGCCCCTGCCCGCCCTGTCCCGCTGAGGCCCCGGGACGCTTCTCTGCCCTGTCTCCTTCCAGAGCCCACCCTGTTCTCTCCTCTCTCTTTCTGTCCATTCTCTCTTCCTGCCTTCGAGCACCACAACCATCCCTTCTATCTACCCTCACAGCCTTCCATGCCTGCACACTTATCCTCCCATCCTTCATCCACCCACCGTCCCCCTGTCCTTCCATCCCTCCATCCACCCTTCTCTCCTTCCAACTCATCTTTCCACCCACCCATCCTTGCCCTGTGCTTCCATCCATCCTTCCACCCCACCCACTTATCCCTCTACCCCCTTTTCCATCCCGGCTACCAGCCAATCCCTCTGTCTACCCTCTGTCCCTTCCATCAGCCTGTTTTGCCCTCATCTTACCAATTACCTACCCTTCCTTCCATCCATTCACCTCTCGCCCTTTCTTCCCTCCATCTACCCACTCATCCAACCTCCCTTCTGTCCTTCCATCCATCCACCCATTTCCTTCCTTCCTTCCATCCATCTCTCCATCTATCTCTCCTTTTCACAGCGGTCCGCTCCCCAAACGCCAGCAGTCATCCTTCCTTCCACCCGCCGATCCTGCTGCCCATCCTGCCGCTCACCTGTCTCCTCTCCCTGTCCCCCTGTCCCGCAGTTCTCTCCGGAGCGGTGCCACTGCTGCTCAACATGTATCTGCCAGGTACGGGCGGATCCCTCGGCCGCTGCCCCACCGCTGCGCCGTGCACCGCACAGCACCCAGCCCCTGCCCGCCCTGTCCCGCTGAGGCCCCGGGACGCTTCTCTGCCCTGTCTCCTTCCAGAGCCCACCCTGTTCTCTCCTCTCTCTTTCTGTCCATTCTCTCTTCCTGCCTTCGAGCACCACAACCATCCCTTCTATCTACCCTCACAGCCTTCCATGCCTGCACACTTATCCTCCCATCCTTCATCCACCCACCGTCCCCCTGTCCTTCCATCCCTCCATCCACCCTTCTCTCCTTCCAACTCATCTTTCCACCCACCCATCCTTGCCCTGTGCTTCCATCCATCCTTCCACCCCACCCACTTATCCCTCTACCCCCTTTTCCATCCCCGCTACCAGCCAATCCCTCTGTCTACCCTCTGTCCCTTCCATCAGCCTGTTTTGCCCTCATCTTACCAATTACCTACCCTTCCTTCCATCCATTCACCTCTCGCCCTTTCTTCCCTCCATCTACCCACTCATCCAACCTCCCTTCTGTCCTTCCATCCATCCACCCATTTCCTTCCTTCCTTCCATCCATCTCTCCATCTATCTCTCCTTTTCACAGCGGTCCGCTCCCCAAACGCCAGCAGTCATCCTTCCTTCCACCCGCCGATCCTGCTGCCCATCCTGCCGCTCACCTGTCTCCTCTCCCTGTCCCCCTGTCCCGCAGTTCTCTCCCTCGCTCCTTCTCTCCTCCCTACCCCAGCCCACGGGATTTTCTATTCCTATTTAAAAGCTTCCCCGGCTGGGTCGGAAATCGGATTTCCTTTTTCCTGGACGCGTTTCCTGGCTTCGCCGCAGCGGCGGGGCAAGCGAGGGGGAGCGGACGGGGGCTGCAAGGACATTGCCCGCGGGTGGGCGCCGGGGGGTCGCGGTCCCGCCTGGCTCCAGCCCCCCGCCACCCCCACCCGCGCCCCTTTTTTTCCCCCAGATCCAGTAGGGGAAACTTTGTTCAAAGACGGGAAGAGCCAGGCATGGGGGTCTCTCAGCCCCGGCGTGCAGAAAGGTAAGAGCACCGCTGCCCCTTCCCCTGCACCTGCTCCGCTCCCCTCAGCTGGCCCGGAGTGGGGACCCCCGGGGCACATGCATTCTTCCCCGACCCGCAGCCACCGGGGACCCCTTCCCGTTCGTGTGCCCGGCACTGCCCATGCGGGACACGGCCGCCGCGGAGCCCCCGTTCCCTGCTGCTGCGGGCTGGGAGCATTCCGCTGCCAAATCCTACGGGGAAACCACAGAGCCCCGACGGCCGGGAGACCCCGTCCCGTGGCAGCAGAGGGGAGCGGGGAACCCGGCCCCCCGAGCCCCGCAGCGGGGGGAGTTCGGGGTCCCAGCTCCGGTCCCCCAGTTGCTCGGGACATCAGACGGGGAGAGAACTGCCAGCCAGCCCGGGACTGGGGCGAGCTAATCCGGGCTCGGGAGACCCGTTCCTGAGAGTGGGGAGGTGAGTTGAGACACCATCCGTGAGGGAGCTGCCGGTGAAGGACTGGGGCTCGGGCAGGTCTGGGAATTTATGGGTCCCCGTCTGGAGAAATCCACGCAGGGGTCACAGGCATGGGCAAGTGTTGGTGAGGGAGCAGCTTGGAGCCTGCTGGGGAGTGCAGCAGCACTGGGCATCGTGGGGCCAGCACTGTGGTGTTTGGGCCATGTAGCTTGCCTGTCTGCAAGGAGACAGTTGACAAGGGGCTGCTCTGAGCAGGAAAAGGGGAGCCCTGATTTAGTGGTGGTAGGGGTAGGAAAGTTGGGACTGGGAGACTCTTTTGCCTCTGCACTGGGGACTCTGCCTAGCCATACTCGGTGCACAGTGATGCAGTGAGAAGGACCTTTTTGGATCCCTGGATATTTCCTCGGGGAGCTGCCAGGTGTATTATCACGGCACCCTGCGGCAGTCAGGGTTGAGCCTCAGCACTCCACCCGGCTGCACCCTCCAACACCTCCCTGCCCTCCTTGCATGGGGTGGAACAGCCACAACTGGGAGATAGCTGAAGCCCAGGGTGGAGGCTGTGGCAATGAGAGGCAAAGGCTGCAGGGATCTCTCCCAGGGAGGAGAGACTCCCACCTTCTTCCCAGGATGGGGGATTAGGAAACACAACACCTTCGAAAGACTGGGGTGTATCTGCCTGGATCAGGATGTCTAACCTGGTTTTGGTGAGATGGGGATGGATGGGAAACAGCTGTTCCCTGCTCCTTCCAGGGCAAGAAATGGGGAGCACCAGATAAAATAGGTGGGTGTTAGATAAGTAGGATAAGGTGGTTCTTTGTGGGAAATGTAGCTGAGCTATGGGACTGCTTGCTGCAGGGGTCATAGGTGCTAAACCTCTGAATGGGATCCAAGCACCTATAGACACAATAATGGTAGAAAAGCACAGGGAGAAGTATTAAATGCAAAGACGTGCCCCCTTCTGTGGGAAGAGACTGTGCTGCAAGGGTTGGGACGAGGAGCAGGGATGTGCAATGGCTGCTGCTCAGATCGGGTAGGGCAAGGTATTTAGATAAGTGCAGGGCTGCTCTGCAGAGGGGCTGGATCTCAGTGGCAGGACTGCTCCTCGTCCAAAGGTCCAGGGACCCTCTCCTCTTGTGACTTCTGGCCAGACACAATGAAGCCTGTCCTTGTGCCTCACCATGGGCACGTCCAGGTGTGCCAGGCTCCAGTGTGTGCAGTCTGGCACAGGGGCACCTTGGGCACCCACCAAGGATACTCCTCAGGGTAAGCTGCAGATGCAATGGCCATGGCTCAGAGAGGACACTTTTCCTCTGGAAATAAGGAACATTGATGCCCGATTCAAAGCCACAGCAGGTCCTGCCCTGTCCTCCTCTCTCCCTCTCCTATACTTATCTGTGCCTCTCTGGGGCGTAGTTCAGATCAGTGTTGCACCCTGACTTCAGCTCACCATGGAGACATCAGCACAGGGTACAATGCCTCTAGAGCAGAGGCTGTGCTGTGACACCAGCCCAGTTTCAAGCAGATGTGGCAGTGGGGAATATTTGTGCTGGGTTAAGTCTGAGTACTTCCAAGATATCTCCTTCTTGGGGCTCCAGATGAAAGAAAAAGGCCATGTCCTCTCACCAAAACAAACAAACAGGTATTTGTCTTCAGTGGTGTGTGAATGTGGGTGGGAGGGATGTGGAGACCCTGGATCCAGACCCACTGCAACCTGTTTTGACCTCTGAGCACTCCTACCCCATCACAAGGTGAATGGGCATCTTTCCTCCTCTTACCTGAGGGGCAGGATGGAGTAGGGATGCTGCAAAGGAGACATAACCTTGTTACCACCTTCTGCATCTCTAGAGCAGGGAAGATGCAATGAAGTGCAGCCTAAATCTGGGGCCACACGGGAAGGGGCAATATAGCAGTGGGTCAAGGAGAATTGGGGCACATCCTGTCCCTAACCTTGTGCCCTGGGAGGGAGCTTTAACCTCTCCGGGGCTCGGCCTTGCAGGCAGCGGACAGATCCAGCTGTGGCAGTTCCTGCTGGAGCTGCTTTCGGACCGGGCCAACCTGAACTGCATCGCCTGGGAAGGCACGAATGGGGAGTTCAAGCTGATCGACCCCGACGAGGTGGCACGGCGCTGGGGCGAGCGGAAGAGCAAACCCAACATGAATTACGACAAGCTGAGCCGGGCACTGCGCTACTACTACGACAAGAACATCATGACCAAGGTCCATGGCAAGCGCTACGCCTACAAGTTCGACTTCCATGGGCTGGCGCAGGTGTGCCAGCCGGCCACCCCCGATCACACCCTCTACAAATTTCAGGGCAACCTGGCACCGCTGCCCTTCTCGGGCATCTCCAAACTCAACCTCATGACCTCTGGGGTGACACCAGCCAGCTTTTCCTACTGGCCTGGTTCCAGCCCATCCCTCTACCCCGGGCACGGGCTCCAGCCCTCAGCTCCATTCAGTGCCATGGCAGCCTCCCACCTCAACAATATGAACAACCATTACCATTAGAGGCTCAGCTGTGCCAGGTGGACACTCCTTGTCCCTGGCAGCATGGGGCTGTGGAGTTGGGAACTCAGTGGGGAGGGATGGGGGGTGGGATCGTGCCCTGCTCTCACTTGCCCCCTTTTAAATTTGGAATGGTGGGGAGGGTGGGAGGTTCTTGCAGGGTAGCTGGGTTAGTTCCCTGATAGGGGTGGCTGGAGGAGAGAAGCCATCTAAATTTAAGATGAGGAGGTATCCATGATCCTGGGAACAGATGTGGATACCTAAAGCAGGGTGTGAATGGAAGGAATAACTATCAGCTCCACTCCTGGCAGGGACTGTGCACCCCCTTTCCTTTGCAACATGCTGCCCACTCCCTGAATATCCTTAGCTCTACCCCCAGCCTGTGCCTGCCCCACCCCTTTACCTGCAGACAGGAGTCAGGAGCTGGGGCCTTGGGGCAGCTGCATCCATGGATGAGGTTCCCACTGAGCAGGGGCAAGGAAAGGGGACCTTCCTTGACCACTTGGTCCACTCACCTATGTCTCCAAAGTCTTCCTTTCTTCCATCCCTCCTACACCTCCTGCTGATGGTAGCTTCCTTCACACCTCAGGAGAAGCCTTGGTCTGAAGAGCAGATTTTCTTCATGGGTTGATTCCTACCTGGGGCAGGGCTCTGGTGTTGGAGGTGCCAGGGGCAGGTGTGACAGGCATGCACTGCCAGTCTTCAGGGCAAGACCAGAGCCTGGAGGCAACACAGCCTGGTCCCTGCAACTCTGCCCTCTCCCCAGCGCTTGAGGATCACACCACAGATGGTCCTGACATCCTGCACATGAGCCTGTGTCCTGCTCGTCACTTCCAAGATTATTGTTCCAGTTTTACTCTGGCTTTAGCCCCTCACATGCAGGGCTGGTTGGGACACCTTCCATAGATGGGAACATCCCCAGGGACAAGGCAGGGTGGGAGGCAGGGCAGGAGAAGGGATAACAGCAGGACTGAGAGCCCCAGGAACCAAGGAGCAGCCCTGGGTCTCCCCCTGGGTTCAAGGAGCTGCCCCCATCCTCCGGAGCAGGACATTGGCTCAGCAGACTCAGAAGAGCTGGGCACACTGAGCTCTACGCTGGCTGGGGGGTGGGTTTGGTCTTCAATAAAACAGAGAGGTGCTGTGACCTGTGTCCTCTCCTGTCTGAAGGGAGCTGGCAAGTGGGGGAACCACTCAGCAAATCCTTTCCCATCTGAGCCAGAGCACTTTCAGGACTGGGGTGTGGAGGATGCCACCACTCTGCTGTGTCACCTTTTCTCCAGGCATCACGTCTGATTCTTATAAACCCCAAGAGACAGGGCAGAGCTGGAAACCTCTGGGTTACTTGAGTCACCCCTCCAGGGAGCCCACATAAGCTGATCTTAGGCTGGCAAGGGGATGTGGCAACTGGACGCAAAGAGGAGATGCAGTTGGCCTGGCAGGATGTTTGCCATCCTGCCGTTATCCAGGCAAATTAGGGATGCCAGGAGCTGGATCTCTTGTGACTCACAGTCCCGTGCAACCAGTCTGGGGCAATGCACTGGGCTCAGCACAGCCACATCCTGTGCCAGGTCAGGCTCATGTGTGACATTGACGCAGGGGTGAGCGGGAGAGCACTGCTTGCCTGGCTCCAAGAACATGCCCACAGATCCACTGGTGCCCACAGTGGCTGCTGTGGGCCCAGGGACTGCCCTCTGCTTGTCCCCTTCCTTGAGGCTTTGCTCCCGATCTCACTGCCATCGAGGACCCAGGGTGCCAGGGACGGGTGCCGGGCTCACAGCAGGGATCAAACTGGCTGTATAGGGGGGAGCCATACCCAGCCCATGGAGGGAGTGGCCAGCACCCAGCCCCTCTCTCTGCATGCCTGAGATCACAGTAGCCCACAGATCTGGGGGCTTCATGCTGCCCCCTCTGCATCCCTCCAGGGTCTGGTCACTCTCACAGCCTTGGTGGCATCTGCTTCGATGCATCCTCATTGCCCTAATCAGCTTAACGGAGTGGGATCTGATGTCAGTGTGTCCTCTGGGGAGGGCTCAGGCTGTGAAGTGGGGGGGCCCGATGCTGCCAGCTGGGAGCCCATGTACGGGAAAGGAGTTGCAGGGACTGGAGAGAGAGAGAGGGAGGCCGCCCCTACCTCCAGGGTCCCTGAGTGTTGCACAGCCTGGTTCCCAAGGACGGCAGGAGGTGAAGTGAGGGGGAAAAGAGTAGTTACCCCCACGCAACTTGTGTGAAGACAGGCTGAAGACACCCCTTGCCCCCAAGCTTGGCTTTGCAAGGGCAAAATGGGCCCTTGGCTCCCCTGGTCTCAACTGGCTCCTTCAGAGACGGGGCAGAGGGCTGCGCCCCCGCCGGTGGAGCCGCTTCAGGGCTTAGGTAACTGCATGACGCAGGGCAGGACACGGATTAAGGGATGTGGGTCACTAGTAGCTCCTCCCTTCTCCCCCTCCCTGTCCCCACCCCTCGTGTCCCTCTGCCAGTGCCCGCACCAGGGAAGCCCAGGTGACTCCAGTCCCCTCCTCATTCCCGACCCTGCAATCCGGGTCCCTGCTGGATTGGAGGCAAGACATGCTGAGGAAAAGGGGGAGTTACCTTTTTGGGAGAGGGGAAACCACTGCACACACCCAGTGCAACAGCCTGCAGCTGAAGGCTTGCTTTGCTCTGATCTGAGCTCACTTGGCACAGTCCCACTGCTCTGTCCCCAAGGTGCCACACCAAAAGCCGGGAACCAGCCCTACACTCCCCAGGGACGGCAGCCAGGAAGGAAGGGGGAGGACACCCATGCGGAGACTGCATTCAGCCGATGCTTCTGCGCCTGCCTGTGGACGCAGGCCGGTGTTCACATGGGCAACTCTGGTGAATGCTCCATCCTCAGTTACCATTGGGAGCCGCCCCCCCCCCCCCCATGACATATTGTGCTTATCGGAAGGGGGAACAGAGCATCACTTTCACCCAACTCAGCTTCCCCCTCCCCAGAGCCCCACCTGACCCAGCCTGCCAGAGGTGCTGCTTTCTGCAGTTTTCTTCAGTCACCAAAACTGCCGGCTCGGAGCAGACTGCAGCAAAATCCTGCCAATGGGCAAGCGGGGCCGAGCCCCGCACAGCGTCTGGTGGAGCATCGTCTCTGGCCCCGACTGGGGGTGCCCAGCCCACGGGGCTGATGTGGGAGCACCATCCCTGGCAGAGGAGTGTACGTACCAGCTGGGTGGGCAGCCTGTCTCAGGTGGCTGGCAGGAGGTGCATGGGCCCAGTGCATCCATGGGCTTCTGACCTACCTGCAGGGAGTCCTTGGGTGCCCTGTTCAGGGTGAGATGGGAAACACGGTCCCAAAGGGCTTCAGCCTGCACTAGGAAGAGTGAGGGAGCAGAGGCTACGGCACAGCAGCTTCTTCTGCTGCCCTGTGATTAAAGACAGAAGGATTTTTTTCCCTACTTAAAAAAAAAAATAAATAAAGTCTCTGTATTGGCTTTGCTTACCTGTCAAGAGGGCAGGTTTTAGCCTCTTGCCAGCATAACAGGGGGACCCCTCCAACTTCCCCAAAGTCTCCCAGCCACACAGTAATGGATCAGAGGGAGGATTGAATACTCCATCTCCTATTTTAGCAGAGTTATGTCACGACTTGTTTCATTTCTCATGCTGCCTTTGCAGCACAGCCATGCCACATCTTCCCTAGGGGACATCAGCTGCCTCTCTGCCTACCTCTGCTCTCCCTGCAGCTCTCCCAGTTCCCACTTATTTCATCCTCTCCACATCCTGGCTGTGCTGGCTCCTCAGCCCCCTACCCCCAAGCTGCTGACTCACATCCTCTCTCCAGACGCCACCTTCCCTTGGCGTGGCTCACTGCAAAATGCTTCACGACTTAGTGTGGCTCAGCCAGAGCCTGCAGGTACAGGCATTCAGGCTTCAAAACCCTTTGTAAAGTCCCTCCAAGGAACAAAATGTGATGCTTCCCAAAGATGCTGCTTTCTTCCTTGCCAGCATGCAAGGGCTGGGGCTGTACTGCCACCATAAACCCAAACCTCATCCCTGCTGCCACCAGCTCTCTGGGCTGCCAGGGAGACAGTGTCCTGGTCTGCTGCTGCCCAGCTGTACACTGAGACCTTGGGCTGGACTTTGCCGAGGGCAGTAGCTGAGTAGCGGGAGGACTGGATTAATGTGCTAATGCCAGATTATGCTCTAATGCAGGACTTCTGATGAGGGAGAAGCCCCTACTCCATCCTAGGGGCACTCACTTCCTGAAGCACACTCCCCATGACTGCCTTGGGCCACAGCTTGGTGCTGCCTTGCTATCCCCCAAGGAGTTCAGTCCTTGGGGGTGACAAAGGACTGTGAGACAGGCGGGGAACACAGCACAGGGTGACCTCCACGCTCAGCTCTCATTGAGCTGGAGGTAATGCCCCAGACTATGTAGCCCTGGCCCTCTGCTCTTCCAGGCTCTGTGGCAGAATGATTAACCATCACAGCAGGGCTCCAAGGTATCTGGTTCCCCTTCTTCGCCTGCCCCAGCTTCCCAGCACAGAGCTGTCCCCAGTCTATGCTCCTCAGTCCCAAACCCATCAGCCAGGCAATGCCACAAGACATGCTTTGGCTACAGTGGAGACCAAACTGTCTGTCATCCCACCTCCTTCAGTCTCATGACTACCACTGGGCCACCCTGGGCACAGGCAGAGCTTTTGCAGATTTCCACCCAGCCTGGATTTATCTCCCATCAGCTGAGACCTTCTGGTCGTTCTTCTGCCCCTTCCTGAATACAAATATCTCATCAGCCAATTTCGCCTGGGACTCTTCATTCTCCCTCTGTCATTTGCTGCCATGTCCCGGGGTCACTTTATCCATGTATTCCTCCACAGACACCCCACTAGCAGCTGTGATGAAGTGCCATGGAGCAGGGAGGGGACCAGAAACCTATACCCACAAGTCATCCCCAATTCAGCCCAGAGAGCAACAGCCCAAAGCTGCAATGGATCCAGTGTCCAAGTACCTCCCACAGAGGCAGAAGAGAGACCTCCCACTTCCATCTGCCACGAGAAACATGTTCTCCATCATCCCCACAGGCAAATGAAGAAAGGCCTGAGTAGAAAGCTGGGCCAAGGCAGGTCCTTCACCAGCCATGCAGGTGCCAGGTCTGCACCATACAGAACAGTTTCCTCCCCAAGGAGCACCTCCAAGTCACTCCAGGGGATGATGCCAACTCTTAATAGCAAAAACACAGCTTCACTGCTGTTCTTTTGACAGGAAGAAGCGTGGCTTGCCACATTGGCTGCTCCAGCTGTTCATCACTCCTCCATGCCCCAGTGCCATGGCCAGCTCATCCAACCCATAGAGTTTGCTCCCCAGACAGAGCAGTAGGGCAAGGGGAGTCCCACAGAGCAGTTGTTCCACAGCTCCAGGTAGAAACTCCCCTTTTCATGGGTGACTATGCAACCTTGGGACCACTGGCAACCAAGGTGCCCCTAGCAGCCCCATACACTCTTGGGAAGCAACATGAGGATGCTATGGCCTGAGAAGAGACCTTCTTGGGGCAGAAGGTTCTGAACCCACTGCAGGCTGCACCATGCAGCTTGTGCCCACCTACCCTGCTGCAACGTATGTTGGAGCAGATGGGGTGTCCACTGTGAGGCACAGAGAGGAGATGTGTTGCTGCTGGAGGGATTTCAAACTAGGAAAGTACTGGGATCCCTCACTTGGATTTCTGTGGTGATTGATCACTGACTTGGCCCTGCTGCTCTACCTCTGAGTCCCAAACCCAATGTGAATCTCCCATCCCTGCAATCCCAGACACTGATGGGCTCTGCTGGCTGAAGGGATCACAAGGCTGGGGACAAGCTCTATCCATGCCCCTTACTGCTGCCCAATAGCTGGCTCCTGAGTCCAGATCATCCATCATGCAGGAGCACAGGGGTCTGGCAGGTTAAACACAATTTTTAAGAGGGGAAAATGCTAAGCTCCCAAGCCTGTCTGAGGATTCCCACCCTCACTACTCATCCTTGCTTGTGTTCCCTCCCCACCTCCTCTTTGCCCTGGTGGGAACAGAAGGCTCCCAGGCAAGGTAAGGTGAGTGCTCCACCTGCCTTGGTCCCCCCAGCAGCTGTACAAGATCCAGACACATCTCCCTCTCCTCAGTAAGGCTCTGGCTGAGCCAACGATGCATATTTAAATGCAGGGGAGCATCTAAGTTCGTCTCTCATTCCTTGACATTTCCAGAGACTCCAAGCTGTCTTCAATTACCAGTCTGCAATTAGCTCTTCCTAAATCCCCCAATGAGGCCTAGCACTCTTAATCAATGAAACACAAGGGAGGAGGGGAAGGACACGGCCTCGCTGCAGCTGGAAACATTTTAAACGGCTGGGGCTTGAAGTTGAAATATCTTGTAAGTGTCGCTAAGGAGATCTGCAGGGTGGGAAACCCCCACCAGTGCTAGCAGGTTGTTCAGCTCTAGAGACAAGACTCTATAAAGCCCCTCACCTAGGGGTAGGGGAGTCACTGAACAAACACCCACAGCTCAGGTACCCTGTGATGCAGCAGACCTTCCTGCATTCACCTCACTGTGCCTCAGTTTTCCTCTCTGCAAAATGCTGATAGGGGAGAGTCAGGGCTCTCCCAGCAGCCCCATAGGAGCTTTGAGGGTCCCATTCCACCTCTTTAAGCCAGAGCTACCTTCCTCAGGAGAAGATGCAGATATAGTCAAATTTGGGGTGGGTTGAGTGCATTGTGGCCCAGACAGCTCACCACAAGGTCACATGAATGTCAATCTACAGGCAGGAGCAACAGCACCCATTAGGAGAGGCAGAAGGGGGGAAGCACTGGTCTTGGTGGGTTTACACAGCCATGGAAAAGCCTTGCACAGCACCCTGCCAGGTCAGCCCCCATGCTGACATCTGTGCTGTCTTCCTGGCAGCACAGCTTTGCCTGAATGAGCCAGATTGGGCCTAATTAGCAGCTCTGCTGATGCACACAAAGGTAGAGAGAATCCAGCTTACCCTCCATGACCTGCAGAGCCAGCACAGCTCTTCCCAGCTAAGGGGAGCCTGAATGCCTGGCTCAGAGGGGCTGGGAAGCACTGGATGCAGACCTCGGAGAATATGTGGTGCAGATCCTGCTAAAGAAGCCCCAGCAAATACAGTAGCCTGAAGCATAGCAACCAGCTATGAGAAAAGCAAAGCCTTCCCTTTCTCCACCCCTCTCCCTGGGGGTCTGCAAAAGCACAGAGCTGGTAACAGGGCTAGCAGCACAGCTCCCACAGCCTGCTGCTGCCAGGGAAGGGAGCCCAGCCCTGCAGAGACAGGGAGGAAGGGGGAGGTGGGGGTAGCTTTAGGAAAAATAAAACTAAAAAAAACAAAATACAGAGGTGACATGAAATGTGGCATCCTATTTAAATTCAGAGCAGCAGACAGGCATCAGGCATTTCCATCTGGAATGGAGAAGGCCAGGAGAGCTCACAAGGAACCAAGAGACACTCAGATGGACCAGAACTGGCCTTGGGCACAACAAACAGGGGTGAAATTCTGCCCCCCAACTCACACTGGGTAATAAAACCCGCTTTGAGAATCAGATCCCTCCCATCCCTCTTGGAGAGGAGAGGGGACATGACTAGGAGCTTGGGGTGCCCCCCCAATCCCACTTGCACCCCACAGCCCAGCAAGTCCAGGAGCCATCACCAGGCCCATCCAGGCCACCTCTTTATTCTCCAGTGAAGCAAAGCAAGAGGAGAGGGGACCCCCCCCTCCCATAGCAGACCCCCTCCGTCTGGGCTCCCTAGGCCTCCTCTGGCACAGATCCCTTTACTCGCAGCAAGCCAAGGTTGGGGGAGGCATAACCCCTTGTTTGGGGAGGCATAACCCCTTGTTTGGGGAGGCATAACCCCTTGTTTGGGGAGGCGCACCGGGGGGCGGGGGGAGGAATTACCCGCGGAGAGGGGCGTGGGCACCACCCCCAGCAGCTCGAACAAAGAGGCATGCGGGCGGTTCCCGCGGGGTGAGGGGCACCG